>NC_134579.1:110331638-110651281 GCF_037038515.1 Microtus pennsylvanicus
AGAGCACCATTAAACTATGAATCTGGGGGCTTTTTAAAGGATTTAAGGCAGAAACTTGGGTGATATCATGAAGTCGAGTCCAGTTGGCCCAACTGGCAGGTGTTCCCTGTCAGTTTCTGTCACGTCATCACACGTAACCTTCAAACAGAGGCGCTCATTTAGGAGATAAAGACAGAGGAACCAGAAGTGGCCTCCAGCAGGGACTCTTTCAGAAAGGCTGTTTCGGGATTCCCACCCTACATGGCCAGTTGCTATCCCCTGTTCTCCTCATTATTAACATGCAGCCATCTAGTCCAGATTCTAGGAGACTCTTTGCGTGTGTAACCTTATTAGAAGGATGGGAGCTGTGCCCTCATCCCAGCATGCCCCTGCCTCCAGCTATGAGGGAGCAGGAAGGACTATAGTCACATCTTACTAGCGGTTATTTCCTTCTTGCAGAAATAAGTCAACTTGGATTCTTGTTTTAAACCCCCCAGATCTGCAGCATCAGTGGGGAAAGAAAAGACATCCATCATCTCAGACTGACAATTCCCCCAGAGGGAGGAGCAGCTCTGCCTGCCATGCCTTATGGTCAATTATCCAAGATCATTCTCCCGTACCTCCAGTCTCAGACGTGGCTTCATGTCTTAAGTAGCAAACCACAGTCCCCCTGGCCTTTAGGTAAAAGAACTGTAAAAAACACATTCAGAACCAACAATCACCAGCCCCTCAGGTGGGATTCATGTTGTAAGAGTTAGTCACCTGGAACAGTTCAATCCATGAAACTCAAATCCCCAGCCAGACCCCCAAACTGGAGGATTTATTCTACTCTCTGAAGACTTGGCTTATGCCCATTACTATGTTAAACACATAGAGAAAAAGTAAATTGTTCCTCACTGTCTACAGACAGATTCTAGATACATGTATTTCATGATGGTGACACAAACTACCAGGAAACCTAGCCACAGTCTAGGAGGACAGAAGCCTGCAGCCAGAGGCATTTGCAGGTTGTGTCTCCCTGGTTTTTCAAGAGCCTTGCTTTAAAACAATCTCACATTTGAGAATACAACATTCAGGTCTCTGGCTGATGTGGGATTCCCCTCTGCGTGCTGTGAATATATTTTATTACCATTTGTTAATGGAGAAGTTTTGGCCAATGGCTTAGTAAAGCCAGGCAGGAAATCCAAAAAGAGATATATAGAGAGAGTAGGCAGAGTCAAAGAAACACCATGTAGCTGCCAAAGGAGAAAGATGCCTGCGGGAAGGACAGGTAGGCCACAACCTCATGGTGATACACAGATGAATAGAAATGGGTTAATTCAAGATGTAAGAGCTAGCTAGAAATATACATGAGTCATTGACCAAACAGTGTTGTAATTAATATAATTTCTGTGGGGTCTGAGCAGTTAGAAAACAAATGAGCAGTCTCTGCCTACATCTGACTTTGCACGAATACCTGCCTTTTTCTCCTCCTCCCCTGCCCTCCTCCTTGTTTCAATATTTGGGCTTAGGTCTAAGCCTAAGTGGAAGATTACCTATTTCAAGAATGTCAACTTGTTAACAACCACAGACACTCCTCTTTTACATTTCTTTCACCGGTGTCAGAGGCCAGGGGTAAAAGGTTGACATGTCTTTTATGGGGACACTATTCACTCCACTGCAGTGGAGAACGGAGTCTCCAAATCACCAGCCTTTCCCATATTCTTCTACCTTCTCTGTGGTCAAATTAATCTCTCCTGCATCATATCGTTGTGTACTTGTGTATCTAAGATTTGATTTCCACATATGCTATATGCATAATTTTTAACCAGCCAGCAAAATTCCACTAGACAGTTTAAAAGGTGTGAAAGGTGCTGGGAGCATGGAGGATAAGAAGTTTAAGGTCCTATTTGGCTACATAGCAAGTTCAAGGCCAACCTGAGGAGACCCTGCCTCAGATATAACAAAACCAAACCAAACAAAAAGTGGGGTGAGCATTTATTTAAAACTCTGGAAGAGAGTGGAGTGGACAGACCTCAGATGGAGCTCAGCTCCTCTGAAGAGAGTTAAGTTTCGTAGAGTTGAAGTGAGGGCCCTCTAGGCTTGGCATTGGTTTGACCCAAAGCAAAGCAGACATAGTCTTGTTTCTGTGATGGAAGTGCAGTTCGCACAAAGCTAGTGGCTCACTGTCCCCCAGAAGTGTGTGCGCTGGCAACATTTGAAAGGGAAGTCCCCCCCTCCCAATGGCACTGCACCTTGGCCAAACAGAAGGACTGCTATCTGGTGAACAAGCCTAGGAAGGGTTTCGGTCCGCTAGAAAGCTGATCTCTTAATTCAGCTTCTATTTACCCGGAATCTCCCTTAACCTTTCCCCAAAGGTGAACTACAACAAAAAGGGCATCTAGTTCTGGATTTCAGAGAGTGCAATATTTAACCTGCTGACGGTCAGATAAAATCTACTGCCTGTTTGATCCCCAGTGAATCTTTCTTTCTGCCCATGAAGTGGTCTAGTTCAGCAGTGTCTCTGTACCATTGCTTATAGTAATTACAAGTTCCTTAAAGTAAATAATCCAAGAAAGAGAGTTTACCTGCTTCCAAGAAGGCTAGTTAATTCTTAGTTCAGTCCTGGGGCACTGAGGCTGCCTTTGCCCTGCCTACTCATCTCACCAGGGACTGAAATCATTCCCACCCTCCCCTCACTCTAACTCCTTCCAGACCCCCCACTCCCTCCAAGTTCATAATCTCTTCTTTCTTATTAATAAATACCAATAATATATACTAAGTTATATATTACATTATATATTATAAACATATATTACAGTATTATATAAGTGAATAAATATATAATATATATTATAAAGTGAGTTCATTTAGTACTGCTCATATGTACATGTGTTTGGGACTAATCACTTGGAATTTTTTAAACTGACATAAACTTGGAGGAAAAAAAACGAGGCTGAATAATAAATGTGCATGTATTTTTTAAAGTTTTTTTGGTTATTTACTTATTTTGGGTATCAGATCACCCTGCAGTTGTGAGCCACCATATACTGGTGCTGAAAACCAAATTTGAACTGTCTGGAAGAGGGGTATGTGAGTTGTCTCTCCAACCCATGGATTGATGTTTTACGAGAAATATTTAATCACTCCCCCAGAGCTCATTCCAAAATCAACCCCATTAAATCTTCTAGTGAAATCGAACCAAACACAAAGACACCCACAAACTACTTAAGATGGTTGGTCACATGCAAATCCTAATACACACACACACACACACACACTCACACACATATAGACATACACACTATATATAGAGATATAGATAGAGAATTTACACAGTATACAATTCTCCTATTTAAAATATAGACTGTAATAGGTTTTAGTATATTCACAAACTTAAACATACATCACTGGGGCTAATTTTAAAGCGTTTTCATTATCTTGAAAGGATAAGACATACCTTGGCCATAGCTCCTATCTGTCCTATGCACTCACTTCTCCCACTTCTAGGCATCCACTGATATATTTTCCTCCTTCTTCCTTCATTCTTGAGCCTCCTCACAAACAGGGTCATATAACACTTGTTCCTCTCTGACCTGTTTCTCTCACTTAGCATAATGTCCTCATGACTCATTCATGCAGCGCTTGTCAGAACTTCGTTTCCACAGACAGATGATGTTTCACTGTAGGGGTGTGCTACACTTTATCTGCATCTCAGTAGCTGTGCCTTTGGGCTGTTTCCACCTTTGTCTGTCATGGAAAGCTCCACCATAACCATTCATGCTTAAGATTTGGCACAGATGTGTGCTTATTTCTGTTGCGAATGCTGGGTCAACTGTAGGTCTTTTAACTGAGAGATTTTTAGAGTAGTCACTAAGATCTAAAGGAGAAGCAGGATGTCATTTGGGTCTTTGAGGTCCCCGTGGCCTGACCCTCAAAGCATCTTAGTTGAATAAAGCAAGCGAACCCCACACTGTGTTCTCCTGGGTCTTGTACCCCTGTGTCAACAGCCTCCTTTGCAGTGTCGAAGAGATGCAAGTATGAATCACAGAATGTTTTTGATTCTAACCAAATACACACTTCACCTTCGATTCCCTTCTCTGTGTGGTGAGGATGAATAGCTCCCTTGCAGTAGAGCCGTGCAAGGCTGAAATGGGATGATGTTGCTCACAGTACAGAGTGTCCTGGCAACGAAGACAGATGATAGAAATGCCGATTGCAACTCCTACTTTTGTTAGAGTATTTTCTTAGGATTCTCACACTCCACCAGCAGCCGGAAGCCAGACACAGAAGGCACGAGCCATTGCTGATTACAGTCACTGCTTTTGAATTTCTCGTTGGTGGGGTTCATGGCTGATCTGATCATGTTTGTTCAGTCTGTTCCTATCAATGGCATGGGTAAAGTAGAAGGTCGTAATCCCTTGTCCTCAGAATTTATGGCTTCTTAATGACTCTATACTAGAAAACCTGGGCACTGAGCTTCTGTAATGGAATTCCTGGCTTCTTTTGAGCACTGGCTTCTGGGTAGAGTTTCCATTGGGAGGAACTGAGATTTTGGGGGTGACGATCAGAGAATGGTCAAGAGATATTTTTCTGTGTGGTTTTGTGGCTCAGCTTTGTCTGGGTTCCTTTCAGTGAAGTCCCAGCTACTGTGGCTTTGGCTGTCATGGCTCTCATTGCTTCTGCTACAGGCTATTTCCTGTAGTTTTTTTTTTTTTTGGCTGGGGTGAGTGTACAGGGTTGATGTATGAACTCTACACTGACAGCAGCTCCCTGGTGCCTATACCCTCTCCTATGGACCTGGTCCTAACCCATCCATTTAGATACTGCCTTTAGGGGCTGTTAGTAGGAAGATCACAGTTTGGACCTGCAGCATCCAGGTAAATGCTGGTTGGGTGGTTGGCTCTCTGTAACCCCAGAATTCAGGAGACAGAGACAGGGGATCTCCAGAACAAGCTGGCTAGCTATGTAATTGGAGTCATCTAATTCAGAGAGGTAGTGTCTTACTGCCTAAGATGGAGAATGATGGAGGGTACATAACCACATCCCTTGACTTCCATGGGCATGCTCATGCATATAAGGACATGTGTGCACATGTGTGTACATGCATGTACACACAGAGATGGATATTGCCTTTATTGAATTAATTATCATGCTTTTGAAATCACGCAGTTCCTATGAGGAAGCTTATGGGTGCTTTTAAGTTAATAATAGTCAGTGTATCTAATTCGTCTATGTTCTTCCACATAGGTCTTGTTTTGGCTGTGTTCATATACCTAGCCCACATCCTTACAGTCTTAGTGTGAGATAGGGAGTTTCATCATCTCTCCCATTTTTTTTGATGATGATGAAATACAGGTACAGACATTACAGTTAGTAACAAAGCTGGAACCAAACCCTCACTGGCCTTCCTGTCACATATGTGTTGGTCTTTACATGGTTCAGACCATCCATCTGCCATCTGCAGGGTCAAAGTGCTTTCCAGAAGACACTCAGCTAGCTGCTTTGCTTAGCAAGATGTTGACGGTGAGGTGAGTTACACTCTTTGGACTTCCCGAGTCACCCTTAATCGTGTGAATCCATGTGTGATGTGACTAGCTGAGACACTTGCATCTACGCAGAGAGACTGTCAATTAATCTGCTCAGAAAGCACACAACCAATGTGTAATCATGATTGAAGGGCCAGGGTTCACACCCCAGGCAATGCAGACCCAGGTGGAAGCAGGAGGATACAACCCATGGCTTAGGAAACCTCACTTGCTCATTAATAGGAATACTAAAAGGCATGAACCCTAGTTCAGGTCTTCATGCTTGTGTGGTGAGCACCTTACCCACTGAGCCAACCCCCTGTACCCTTCCAGCTCACTTTCCAACTTTTTGCCTTAGCTATTTGACAGTTCTAGCTTTCCTAATCAGCTCAGCTTTTTATTGAACCTTAGTACGAAGTAGGACGTTATTCATCTGATTTATTGTCTTCGTGGGAATCTGGTATTGTAGCCCTTAACGTTTCTGTATAAATTTTATATAACCAACTTGCCAATTTCCTAGAAGAATAAGCCAGGATTTATGCCGAGATTGTTAGGCACAGTTAGGGTATATTCTCTTTCTTTGGTCATCCCCGCCCCCATTTTGTGTGTGAGTTAAAATATTTTAAATTATAGATTCTTTTTTTTCTACCTGTTAGAAAAGCGTTCAGCTGTTTCAGCTCTTCCTGTGTGTTTTTAGCTGGGTTCTCGGCTACATCTGAATCTTGGAATTTATTAATCGTAAAGGTTTTTATATTACCTTTTTATCATTGTAATGTCTCTCACAAGCATTCACCCTCTTTTTATCTCTGGCATTGCTTTCCTGCCATTTCCACCTTGATTTCTCAGCCCTCTGTGGGCACTGCTAAGTGTTTCAGTGTGTCAGCCCTTTTAGTAGCTGGTGGAGTTATAGTTCACTTATCACTAATTAATTTCTGCTCTTTCTTGATTATTTTGCCTGTCTACTTTCCTGGGGTTTAATTTGCCTTCTAATTGTTTCAGATGAATGTCCAGGGATGGATGGAGAACCCCTCTTTATGATAAATGTGTGCCGGCCAGGATGAAAATTCCACTCGGTGAGTACCGATCTATCCCTTTTTCACCTGTTCTGCCTCAAAGTTCTTGATGCCTTGTCATTCAAATGCAAACACTTTACAATGATTATGCATTATCAAAGATTTTAAACTTTTGTAAAGCTTTAAAATCTTTGCTTATACATTATATCTCAGACTACATTGTCAGATGTTCTCCTCAGGAGCTGGTCATTTTGGTATTCTTTACATGATGAAGAGTTTCCAACATACTTCCATGTCTACATTGAAGTGAATCTCTTTGTGAATATAACTTCTTTTAATATACAAGATGTTTATTTTATTAAATTTATTAGAAGAATTTATTAGAGGAGTCAATATCTTCACATATAATTCATTTCCTACTGAATTAAGCCATTAATTTTCTCTCCTCCAGTTAAAAAAAATCTATGTATATATGTGTGCTTATATATATTTCTATGTGTATTTATGTGCGTTTGCATGTATATCTCTGTGTGTATCTGTGTATGTGTATCTATGTATGTGTGTGTTTCTGTATTAGTGTATGTTTGTGTATCTATGTGTGTGTGTCTGTGTTTCAGTATATGTATATGTGTGCTTGTGTGTCTGTTTATGTGTATGTGTGTGTGTGCATATGCGTATCTATGTATGTCTGTGTGCAGTCCCCTCAAATGACTTTGATCTCTGAATCATGTTTCATTGCTTCGGTGTCCTGGCTTTTGCAGAGGTTAGAACATAATGACATTGAGGGTTCTCTCCTTGGTCCAACAGTATCTCAATTCAGATTTCTGTTCATGAGTTCTTCATCCTTGAGGAAGACACCAGGTAAAAGAGATGCTTCATCATAAAGGTCTTAGGGACAAAGCACAATAGTCTTTGGGGTTTTGTTTTCCTTCAGACACTTGAACATGGAAGGATAGACATCAAGCTCTGGAGTGTTTCCTCTGCTCACATAATTTTCAAAATTACCCAATCCATAATAAAAAAAAATCACAGGCAAGCTTGAAGCTTCCTAGAAATACAGAAGAGTACCTCAGAGCCATAAATTCCCATGATCAATGCCATTGTTATTTCTAATATCTCTTTCCTTGAAACAAAGATAAACTGTCTATTATTCAAGGATCCTAAATGGTTAATAGCCTTCATTCAGCCCACAATTATGACACTCGTTCTAAGGACTATGCACTGTTCCAGTATCAGAGATGCAGATGGGCTCAGTCTTGGAATCAGGAATGTTAATGTCGGAACACTGAACCAGACAAAGGCCCTTAGCAAAGCAGTTGTTATTAGGGGTCTATTGAATGACAGAATGTTTTCCTTCCCACTGAATTAGATATCATGCTAGTTGTCCTTCCACAGAGTCAGCCTTTAGACAGCCCACCTTTATCATCTCTAGTTGGGGAAGACCCAAGTTTAAGAGTCCCTGTCAAGCTATCCTCAGGCTTTCTGGAGGCCCCAAGTTTGACACCATCCTTGACATCCCCTTTCAGCATCTAGGCACTTCCAGGTTTCCATGGCAATGGCCATAGCATTTGGCCTCTCCTTCTGTCCTCATAGCTCTCTCTGTGACTATGACTTTCCTCCGTCCTTCTAACAAGGATCCATGTGATGCTTTGGTGTAGAAGGAGCTGCGGACAGGCCTGTTTTTTGTCCTGCCCGGCTCCTGCATGGCTAGCTTTACACCTGAAATAACAACACACAAACTGTATTCATTTAAACACTGCCTGGCCCATTAGCTCTTGCCTCTTACTGGCTAACTCTCACATCTTGATTAATCCATTTCTATTAATGTGTGTAGCACCACGAGGTGGTGGCTTACAAGGAAGATTCTAACCTACATCCATCTTGGGCTGGAGCTTTATCACGTCTGCCTCACTTCCCTTCTTCCCAACGTTCTGTTCTGTCTACTCCACCCACCTATGTTCTGACCTATCAGGCCAAGCAGTTTTCTTTATTAATTAACCAATGAAGCAACAGATAGATAGAAGACCCGCCTACATCACTTTGGGGCCACCCAGATGACCCAGGATATTCAGCTGGTCCTTGCTCTGGACTTCCTTCATCTTCCAATCCCATGACCACCATCATATCTGGCATACAGGGACCTAAGTAGAATATATATAGTGTTTACTGTAAAGTGTGGGGCTCTTAGTGTTTTAGTTTGCTTCCTATTGCTGTAATAAAGACAGAGACCATGGAATACTGGGCTGAGCCCCCAAAATCCAGTGCAAAAGTAGGAGGAGTGAGAATATGAGCATAGAGGTCAAGATCATGATGGGGATACCCACTGAAACAACTTACCTGAGCTAATGGGAGCCCACCAATTCCAATCTGACAGCAAGAGAAACAGCATAGGATCAAACTAGGCCCTCTGAATGTGTCTGACAGTTGTATGGCTGGCAGACTGTAGGGCCACTGCATTGAGACAAGGATTTATCCTTACTGCTTCTACTGGCTTTTTGGAACCCATTCTCTTTGGAGGGATACCTTGATAAGCCTAGATATTGCAGGGAGGGCCTTGGTCCTGCCTCAAAGCAATGTTCTAGACTTTGTTGACTTCTCATGGGAAGCCTTAGCCTCTCTGAGGAGCAGATAGTGGTGGGATGGGAGAGAGTAAGAACTGGGATTGTTATGTAAAATGAGAAAAGATTTTTTTTTTAAAATAAATACATCAATAAATTTTGAAGAAAGAAAAAAATAAAGACTGCGATCACAAGCAACTTGGGAAGGAAAGGGTTTACTTTATCTTCCATCTTGTAGTCCATCTACAAGATAAAAGATAAAAGTAAGAGCAGGAACTCTAGGCAGGAACCCAGAGGCAGGAACTAAAGCTGAGGCCATAGAGGAACAGTGCTTACTGGCTTGCTCAGATCTTTTCTTATACACCCAGGACCACCTGCCTGGGAGTGGTACTGCTGTGAGCGATCTGGATTCTCCCACATCAATCACTAATCAAGACAATTCCCCATGGACTTGCCCACATGCCAGTCTGATGGAGGTATTTTCTCAGTTAAGGTTCCCTCTTCTCAGATAAGTCTAGCTTTGTCAAGTTACCTACTACAACAAAAAGCTACAACACTTGGGAAATGAGAGCCAGCAATGACCAAAGAGACAGTTACCATAGCCTGCAGTTGGAGTAGGCTTTATATTATGTGTAAAGTCTCCAGAACATCCTCTTTGAGAAATGTTTTCTTGTCCAAGTGATGGACAGGTCCAGATGATGAACAGATCCAGGTGATGGATAGGTCTAGGTAATAGACAGGTTCAGTCAGATGGGCTCTTTCAAGAAGAGCAATGAGATGTCCTTCTTTGTCAGGAAGCCCCTGCTAGAAAATGACCTCATAAGATTTATGGTTCCTGGTACCAGGTATAGATGGTTATTAACTAATGACCACCCAGCAGTTCAGTTGCCATGTCTGTGTCCAGGATCAGAGGTATGACTAAGGTCTCATCCTTCTGTTGAGTAAACACAGCCCTATTGCTGCTTATCATAAAGTCCCAGGTGACTGTCAAACCTGTTTATATCTAACTAGACATTCAACAGAATGAATTCCGTCTTTCCATTAAATCAACCCTTCATTACATCCTCAAAATTCTTTTTGCTGTGGCAGATAGCAAGTTCACAGACTCTGCCTGTGAGAACTGAGTCTCTTTGAGGGACCAATTATTCTACATGTCCTATTAATATGTCTATGTGACAGCACAGTTAATCTTATTTTTTATGATGAAGGTGTATACTTAATTAATAATAAAAGTACTAATAATTGGTGCCAGATGTACCAAACTACATCACTGCTGGAGGTCCCTGGCAACCCTTATCAACTACAGAATGAATGGACTCTATACGATTTCTTCAGCAATCTTGTGAACCAAAACCCATCCCAACAGTGAGATGTATTAATAGAGACATTTCTGACACTCTTGAAAATGCCAGGAACTCATAACAGCGGGGCATTCTTCTACAGAAACAGCTGAGTTATGGACAGTCCAGCTGACTTCTTATGGGGTACTCCTTTGGGTTAATCAGAGCTGCTAATATATCCTGCCTCATTAATTCAGACCACTTCCCTGACAGACTTTGAAATTTGAGTATGCAGAACAAAGTAATTACACAGATAATTTGATAACTGCTACTATGATCTCCAGCACAGAAGAGGTCAATGGATGCAGGAAAACAGCTCTGCCAAGAGGGACGGGAAAACCCATTCACTTTGTCTATGGCTGTTTTTCCATCAATGGGGCAGAATGCCTGCCTGTATGAGTTCCCTTTCTTGTCACCTGGACCAATATACTTGAGAAAAGTGATGTAAAGAAGGAAGGGAGGGAGGGTGTCCTGGTCGGTCTCTTATCAACCGACATAAGCTGGAGTTACCTAAAAAGAGTGAATCCCAACTGAGAAAATGTCTCCAATAGATTGGCCCACAGGCGACTCTTTGGGGGCCTTTTCTTGATTTATGGTTGACGTAGGAGAAATCAGCCCATTGTAGGTGGTGCCGCCCTTGGGCAAGTAGTCCTGGGTTGTATTAGAAAGCAAACTGAGCAAGCCATGGG
Organism: Microtus pennsylvanicus; assembly: GCF_037038515.1. Lineage (NCBI taxonomy): Eukaryota > Metazoa > Chordata > Mammalia > Rodentia > Cricetidae > Microtus > Microtus pennsylvanicus. The sequence goes on from NC_134579.1 coordinate 110,342,725, forward strand.
GAGCAAGCCAGTACGCAGTGTTCCTCCATGGTCTCTGCTCAGTTCCTGCCTGGAGTTTCCTGCCCTGACTTCCCTCAGGGATGGAGTGTCAATTGTGGAGTGGACAAGTCCTTTCCTTCCCAAGTTGCTATTGGTAACGGTGGGTGCAGAGAGGATTTCATAACTGCTGCTGTGACCTGCAGCACAGAAGAGAACAAAGCAAGAGGGTTTACTTTGGCTCACAGTCTGGGGGTATGAGGAGACCTCAAAGCCATTTACACCCTTGAAGAGTGGAGGAACCACAGTGCAGGAGGTTCTCTCCATCACTGCACTTTACAGATTTTTGAGGTCTATTAAATGAGAATTCCTCTTTGACCTTGATGTTCACGCCTTTCTGGACAAGTGCATTTGCGTCAGGACGTGTTACTTAAGAGCTAGGTCCCTCATACCAGCTGCCGTGTGGGAAGCAGGGTGGGGAGAAGCATGAGAAAGGTTGTTAAAGCTGATGAAAAATTTGCTCCTGGCCGAGAATCATGTAAATCTTGGTGTTATAATGTTAAGCAAGGTGCCTAGTCATTACAGCATTCAATTATTCTGATGCTTCAAGGCAAATGTTTCCAGGCCTGGAATTATTAGTCTATTTGACAGGCAGCAAATGCTGTTGTGTTTTCACGGAGTGATGCCCATTTGTAAAGACATGAACTCATGCTGTTCTGCCTGCTCTCTGCACCGCCTTTAACATAAGAATCTAATGGAAGGGGGTCCACCGTGTTCTTTTGTCAAAGAGATGGAGCTACAGATATCTGTGGAGCAATTACAAGGTCAAAGAAGACCACACTGTCTTAGCGTTTCTATGGCTGTGATTAAACCCCATGGCCAAAAGCAACTTGGGGAAGAGAAGGATTATTTCAGTTTACAGCTTGGAAGGAAGTCGAGGCAGGAACTGGGAGGCAGGAATTGAAGCAGAAGCCACGGTGGAGTGCAGCTAACTGGTTTGTTCTCCATGACTTGCTCAGTTTGCTTTCTTTAGAACCCAACACTGCCCACGAGGGGCATCACCAACAGTTGGCTGAACCCTCTCACACCAACCATCACCATAGACTTGCCCTCAGGTCAATTTGATGGAGGCAATTCCTCAAATGAGGTTCTCCCATTCCAGATGAGCTGGTCCCTGTGACATTGATGAAAACTACCCAGCATGCTCCCATAAAGCCTTATTTGCAGAAAGCAGGGAGCAGGCAGATATCCTCAGAACTGTAGCCCGATGAGAGTCCCACCAACTATTTTCACTGTATCTTTTAAGGCTCCTCAACAGGCCTTAAGAAAAGACAGGGGTTCCTCAGCTATTTAATCAGAAAGCCATTTGATTTCATTGGTTACACAGGAGCAATTTATTTAGTATTGATTAAACAACATTCAGGCAGTTTGTTGTATACCTCACATACAGTGTGGATAGATAACAACAGTGGACATGTAGAGTGAACAGACTACAATCCTGAGTCCAAAATTGCCCCTTCACATGTGTTTTATAAATAAAGTTTTATTGATGTGCACCCCTGCCCAGTATGGCTGTTTTTCCATCACCAAGGCAGAGTTCCAGTATTAGTTGTCTTTCTCATGGCTTTGACAAAATGCCTGATAAAAGCAATTTCAGGAAGAAAGGAAGTTTTAATTTGGCTCACAGTCTGAGCATGCAGTTTGCCATGACAAGGAGGTTCTGGTGCCATGTCATTCCGTAACTCCTTTGACAACCACCAAGATGTCAACCCCTTCTGTGTGTCTGACTATTCCTGATTTCTTGGTAGCTTTGTGAAAGGTGACACTAAACAGAACACCTGTGCTCTTAAGGGTTGCCTGCCCCATCTCTGATGTCCCAAGCTTATGACACGCCATTGGCATGGCCAGGCTGCTTTGTGTGCTCTGATCTCTGGGATCCACTTTTACTGAGGGTGGACATTACATCTGTGATGTGATCAGCTCTGGCTTATTTTGATCCCTCAGACCTGCTGTGACTTCATAAGCCAAGTGACTACTCTCAGAAGAGCTGTGTGAAAAACAACTCTTAAAAAACATGTCGATTGCATTTATTTATCTTTGTGTGTGTGTGTTGCCGTGGGACCTGTTGCACATGTACATGTCATGAAGGTCAGAGGACAACTTTCAGGAGTCAGTTTTCTCCTTTTACTGTGTGTGTCCTGGGAATTGAACTCAGGTCTTCAGCCTTGGTGGCAAGCTCATTTAGTTTCTGAGTCATCTTGCTGGCCCCAAATTAGTTCCTATTCTCAACTTTGAGGTTTAGAGTTTTCAGTTGTTACTTCCATTCCAAACACTTTTCCCCCCTGACACACAGCCCTATACACTCATTGAGGTATTGCCTTTGCCTGTTGAAGGACTGTAAGTTTCCTAACCCACAATGGGCACTTGACACCCTTCAAAACCCGAGCAACTTAAGCAGGACATTGATGCATTAGTCTCTGAGTCTGCAGAAGGCAGGGCAGATGCATGGTGTATTCTTATCATGGTTGCTCATTTGGGCTTCCTTTCAGAGAGCTTGGCTAAGGTGCTGTACAAGACCTCCATGTCCAACCAACTTAACCCTGCCAGGGAACCTGAGTCCAAGTCTTCCTGGGCCGATATATTTTACTCCTGACACTGTGTGATTCATGCAACCAGCTCACCATGAATATCATCATCGCCAAATTACAACGCAGGAGCAGACCTGATTAAACCCATTGATTCAATTTTAGTGTGACTGAGTTATTGACATGGCTGTGAATTATCTTATTTGTGTGCAGCCAAAGGCCAGTAACAGAATTTGAGGAGAAATTATGTCTGGGTAGTACGGGTGAGAACATGTCTAATTCAGGGACCTTCTCACACCAATGAAAGGTCTTTTCCTGGGGCATTGAGGTTGACAGAATTCTCTAGTGTATTAACCTCATCTATCATCACCCCTTTGGATGTGCTACTGGGGAAGCAGGTAACTACAAAAGAGGTTAAAAACAATTCATGTGAATTTAAGTTTCTGTTGTCAGTTTGCAAATGACACATTTTGTGATTCTATAATAGGAATTTATTTAATATTTTCAAGTCTAACATACCTTCTTTATTCTTGGGCTGATACTGCACACATTAACTTTGGCAAGCATAATAACAACTGGATCACTGGCTCAGACATTATGTAGAGTAAGCAAGCCGGACACCAGTGTCAAATATCACATGCGTTTTAATGGAGTTCCCTAGTGTGACTCACAGAAATGGCAGGATGCTATCAATAACGGTTAGAAGGTTTGGGTGGAATAATAAATGTAAGTCTGGGATTTTCCAAGTGAAAATGTTCTGGAAACTTCTTGTTCAACAACGAGAATGTACTTGGCACTCCTGGATTGCACACTTTATGTGGTTTCAGGTATTCAATTTAGATTGTTAGGTTTGCAAACCAACATTTTTTACCCCTCAAGTCCTCTCACAGATTTGAATTGCATGTTTAAAAATGATTGGGACACAACATTTGATGTTCAATATATTTCGGTACATTTAAAAATCTTCCTGGAGCTTGGCAGAGAGTTCAGCTGGCAGCATGCTTGTCATGTGAGCATGAGGACATGAGGTCTGATCCCAGAACTCTCATAAGATCCCAGTGCTGAGGAGGAGAAGACAGGAGATAATCAACTGGAGGGCTGAGATCAATAAAACAGGAACAAAGAAAACAAGACAAAGAATCAATGAGACAAAGAGCTGGTTCTTTGAGAAAAATCAACAAGATAGACAAACTCTCATCCAAACTAGTCAAAAAGCAGAGAGAGAGAGAGAGAGAGAGAGAGAGAGAGAGAGAGAGAGAGAGAGAGAGAGAGAGAAAGAGAACATCTAAATTAACAAAATCAGGAATTAAAAAGGGGACATAACAACATACACGGAGAAAATCCAGAGAATCATTAGGTCATACTACAGAAACCTGTACTCCACAAAATTGGAAAACGTAAAAGAAATGGAAAATTTTCTAGATAGATACCATATACCAAAATTAAATCATGACTAGGTAAACAATTTAAATAGACCTATAAACTGTAAGGAAATAGAAGTTGTCATCAAAAGTCTCCCAACAAAAAAAAGTCCATAGCTGGATGGTTTTAGTGCAGAATTCTACCAGAACTTCCAAGAAGAGCTAATACCTATACTCCTCTAAGTATTCCACATAATAGGAACAGAAGGAACATTGCCAAACTTTTTTTATGAGGCTACAGTTACTCTGATACTAAAACCACACCAAGATTCAACCAAGAAAGAGAACTACAGACCAATCTCACTTATGAACATAGATGCAAAAATACTCAATAAAATACTGGCAAACCAAATCCAAGAACACCAAAAAAATCATCCACCATGATCAAGTAGGCTTCATTCCAGAGATGCAGGTATGGGTCAACATACAAAAATCTCTCAATGTAATCCATCATATAAATAAACGGAAAGAACAAGCCATACAATCATCTCATTAGATGCTGAAAAAGCGTTCAACAAAATCTAGCACCCCTTCATGATAAAAGTCTTGGAGAAATCAAAGATACAAGAAATGTATCTAAACATAATAAAAGCAATATACAACAAACCAATAGCCAACATCAAATTAAATAAAGAGAAACTCAAAGTAAATACACTAAAATCAGGAACAAGACAAAGGCGTCCACTCTCTCCATATCACCTCAGCATAGTTCTTGAAGTTCTGGATATAGCAATAAGACAGCAAAAGGAGATCAAGGGGATTCAAACTGGAAAGAAAAAAGTCAAACTTTTGTTATTTACAGATGATATGATAGTATATATCAATGACCCCCAAAACTCTACCAGAGAACTCCTACAGCTGATAAGTCCTTCAATAATATGGCAGGAGGCAAGATGAACTCAAAAAAATCAGTAGCCATCCTATATACAAAGGATAAAGGGGTTGAAAAAGAAATCAGAGAAACATTACCTTTCACAATAGCCACAAATAAAATAAAATATCTTGGGGATAACACTAGCCAAAGAAGTGAAAGACCTAATCATGTATACTGGAGCCAAGTAAAAGAGATTTACTTCAAAAATATAGTAGAGAGTGACCCACATCAATTTCTGTCCTTCACATATATGTACACACATGAACATTTACACACACCACTTACCAATCACAGAAGTTGTTACAATAGACCAAACACAATAAGAAAGCAGCAATACTTAGATGCTGTAGCCTCTAGAAGCTTTTAATACAGTTGTTTTGCATAGGGGATGAGAGAAGTGTCCAGCACAAGGCTTGTAAGCAACCAAGAGCACTCTTCTATTGGCTTCTTTTTAAATGCACATGTATGGTGTGTGTGTGTGTGTGTGTGTGTGTGTGTGTGTGTGTGTGTGTGTGTGTGCGCTGTGTGTGTGCATATGTGCATGAATGTCCACATGTGGAGGCTTACCTAGGTTCAGGTGCATGTGTATATGTGTGCATGTACATGTGGAAAGCTGAGATTGACACCGAGAGTCTCCAAGTCGCTTCACACATTACTCCTCAAGGCAGAATCTCAGCTGCATCCAGAGCACAGGATATGGCTGGTCTGCTACCCCACTTGTGTCGAGATCCCATCTCTGCCTTCTGAGGGATGGAATCCCAGGTGGGTCACCACACTCATCTGGCATCTGCGTGTGTGCTGGAGAGCTGAACTCCAGTCCTCACAAGTGCACAGCAAATATTTTAACCACCGTGTCATGTCTCCATGCTCCTATTAGAATTTTAAAAGTCAGATAGAAGGCGAATCAAAATCGTTTTATAATTCCACCCTATTTTGAGGGATTATGGCAGACAAGGAATGAAGCAGAGTGAGACAGGAGATATAGTTCAGTAAACACCATTCTCTGACTGTCATCTCTACAATGAAGGAGCCAGAGTGCAGGCGTGATCATTAGGAAACAGAACCAGCTTAGGAAACGACAGGGGCTCTGTCCTGTTGGTTCTAGCAACTCCGCTCTCTAGAATACCCACAGAGAACTTGGTAGAATCTTCCTCTCACCAGGTGGGGCATTGTTACAGTTCAGGATCCATCCAGCTTGCATGTCATTGCTCAGGGACCACTGTCCTTTGCTGATGCTGGGCATCTTCAAATCCATTGTTCTATATATTGTGATTACATTAAGTCAGAATGTAAAACCAGTCTTATTAGTAGGTCATGGAGCACTGCCACCTCTCCTAAGGTAGTGAATGCACTCGTACATTTACTGTTGCATTCTAGTGTGTGACGCACTTGCTTCAATACTTTTCATTATTTCTTTTGAATATTATTTCTTTTGTGTGCATCTGCAGTGTTTCTGTGTTGGCTTGCCTTCTCTTATGAATGTGTTGTTTTATTACTATTTTTATTATTGTTAGTGTGTGTGTTGTTGACACTTGTGCCATGCAAACTATGGCACACATGTGCAGGTCAGAGGACAGCTTGCAGGCATCAGTGATCTCTGGATAGGATCTTTACATGGATTCTGGGGATCAAACGCATGTCATCACGCTTGCACAGCAAGCTTCTTTACCTGCTGAGCCAGCCCTGGATGTGACTTTAAAAAAATCCAGCTTTACATAAGTATTATTAACAAATAAAAATTGTACATAAAATTCTTCATTTTAATGTAACTAATTTTATCTTCTCACATAAGGAATTTTATTTCCTTTCCAGGGCACTAATTAGAACTTGCTGCCTAACTCAGAGATGTAACGACGAGATTCTCTCATGCTCCTCTCCATAGCCATTGTTGTCGTCCACCTCACTTCTAGACATATGGTCCATGCTGAGTCCTGTGCTTTAGGTTTTACAGAAGTCTCACATTCTCTTCTGTCCCCTGTCCCATGATTATTCACTGGAGCTGACACCACACGCAAAGTGAGCCGTTCTCTGCTGTACAAAGGTGGCATTCTTGTCATGCATCAAGATACCCATTAACTCTAATTTTCGTCTCCTCGGCACTGCAAATCCCCTGAACACTATGTTCAGCTCCTCAATCTCTTAATGAGGTTTCTCACCAGGCGCTGATCTTCTGCCGAGAAGATGAGGTTCTGTCAAATGCCTTGAGCTGTAGAACCTCCAATTCCTACTTCATCAATCTCCTCTTCCTTCTCTCTTGGTCGTCACAGTCCCAGGTACCTTGAGGGCTCTGAACTTTGATTTTCGCCTATCTTCACGGAGATGCAGGGTGTGCCAATTGGTCTGTCTTAGACTAGAACTCCTGTTGAGGTGTGTAACCTTTACCCCATCAGTCAACAGACAACGCTGGGTGGGTAAAATCATTGGAGGCTTCTGGTCATAATGAGGTTTGTATTTCCAAGATTCTATCTGCAGTGACATTCCTTCAAAAACAGCATTTTAACATTGACTTTGATGGTATGTCTTTGAGTGTTTGCCTGTATGGATGTATATGAACCTATATGTGTATGCCTATGTGTAGATATAAGTAAATATATCTTGCATATGTTCTTGGTGTCTGCTGAAGCTAGAAAAGGAGATCAGACTCCCTAGAACTAGAGTTGCAGATGGTTGTGAGCCACCACCATATGGAAACTGAACCAAGGTCCTCTGTAAGAGCAGTAAGAGCTCTTAAGCACTGAGTCATCTTTCCAGTCCTCCAATTATATATAAAATGTATACATTAAATATATATGCTTAATACTTTCACTTATTCATTGAGAATTCCATACATGTGTGCAATGCATTTTGATCACACTTCTGTCCCCGGTTCTTCCCAGGATCCTCACTACGTGTGTCTGGCATATCCTTACAAAAAACCCATTGAACCCAGTTAGTGCTGCCCACAAGCACATGGATGGGGAGTCATCCACTGGTTACCATGGGCAACCTATGAGGGGCCACAACCTTGAGCAGTCATCAACTATCATGAGCTCTGCAGCTCAGGATGGAACCACAAGATGCCCTCCCCACTCCACAGCTTCTGCCACCTCCTGAGTGCAACAGCCCTGTCATGTCCAGACACACTGCTTCGTAGCTCTCCTCCCCAACCTCTGGCTTCACATCCTCTCTTCTATGTGGTTCCCTGAATGTTTTGTAGGAGGGGAGGTGACACAGATTCCCCTTTAGGGCTGAATGCCCCAAGTATCTTCCCAGATTAGGCTAACTACAAACTCTGCAATCAGACCAGGGGAAAAGTTTACCTTTCATTGACTGGCTTATGAGTATTTTCTGTCACATACAACTCTACTCTTTGAGGCTTATATTAGGAGCCTACGACTTTTGATCTAATTCTGGGTCAGCTCGGCACAACTCATCTCAAACAATGTGGATGAAAAGCAGTCCTCTGATTGGGGCCTCAACCACCTGTTCATCCCACTATGGCTCCCGCATTAACAGCTCTGGGGAATGGCTGTGCTTTCCTGGTTTCCTTGATTTGAAGATCAATATCTGCTCTTAACAGATATGAAGCGATAATGAAGTCCCGCAGAGGGAATTGAAACCAGGAAGGAGTGCTGAAATCAAGGTGACTACCCCTGAGTCAGCTTTCCCACAAGAAGCAATGGCAGGGTAGATCTGCCGCCGAATTAGCAGAAGCCTTGAACTCGCTGAGATTCCAAGTGGCCTCTCCACTCTTCCTGTCTTGAAAGTGCTTCCCCTTGCTACAGCTGTGATCTTCTCAAAGGGCTTGGCAGCTTACTTCTTCATTACACGTTACCTCTCAACATGGGTGACAGAAAAGGAGAAACAAATCAGGCCTGTGGCTGTGATATTTGGGGATGCAGGTTGCTCTGAAATCCCCTGCCCCAAGGGGCCTCCCTCACCTGCCTGGAGGCTTTAAGGGAGAGACCCCTACTGCAGAAACTGGCTTGTTAATGTCAACACAGCAACTGTCGCATTTATTATTGTCTTTGACAAATTTTTGACATTTGCTATTTTCTTTCTCCTAATCTTGACCTTGAGACTTCTACACAGTGATTGGATTTACAGGAATGCATCAACTTGTCTCCATGGCAACTGCACCGGCAAATCAGAGAAAGGACAAAGGTTGCAGTATCCATTTGTTTATGGTCCTATTTTTCCATCTGCACTAGGATGCTACTGCTGGTTTAGACAAGCTGAAACAACCCATTGTGGAGTGGTCCTCTGTGCCTGCTTCTTCACTGTGGGCTATTTACCAATAGTCCTCTACCTATAGGCTGTATGAAGAGACCCCAGTTGCCCCCATACCTTGCCAGTTCTACACCCTATGGTGAAAAATCTCTCCTGATTCTGAAACCCTGAGCCAGGTTGTTAGAATATCAAAACAAATTGGATGGAAACTTGTAGAAAATATAGTTTCCTTAAAATGCCAAATGAATTGTTCTGAAGGTTTTCTCTGACTGTCACAGGGAAATTGACATTACCTACATAGTGGGCACAAAGTGCATACAGATGGAAGAGCCCCAAACTTAGCGAGCGTATTGTCAACTGAAAGGGTGCTCACAGAATCTTTAAAGTATTTCTGTGCTTTTTCTATTTTATAAAAGAGGAATATAGGTCTATTAAGTGTTTTAAAAAATATTGAGATGGGGTGGGGGTGGGTGGGTGAAGACATAGATCAGTGATTAAGAGCACTGGCTGCTATTTGTCCAAGACCTGGACTGCCTATTCCTCTAGTCCCGGGGAAATCTAATTCTCCCTACTGGCCTCTCTGGGTATTGCATACATGGGCTGCACAGAACTACATGCAGCCAACACACACACATACACACACACCCCTCAAAAATTTCAAGATAAATTGAATCTGAAGAGTGCACATATCTATAAGGAACATGAACTGACTGTGGGCTTTTCATTCATTCAGGTCACGGCTCATACCGTTATCATGACTATTACGATGCTAGTGGTGACCTACATTGTTACTGAGAAGTCATTCTCCAAACCTAAGCAGTAATAAGTGTGATGCAGATGCAGTGTTCACTGCAGTGCTCCTAAGTACCTGCTCCTTGCTTGATGTGGCATCAACAGCTATTCAGAATTTAACTGTACCCATGTGCCTGCCACCTGCACCCTGCACACTCTGTCCTCATTGCCAACTCCCCCCGAAAGACCGCGGTTAATACAATGGCACATCCATCAGAGAAACAGATGAGCTTGGATGATGAAAGGAATGGAAATTGGAGTCATAATGAGCTACTGTATCATAAATGAACATAAATTACATTGTCAGTCTATTTACAATTTCACATGGCAGTAAGCCTTGCAATTATGTCCATTTAATTATTGCATTCAAAGGATTTTTTTCAATAAAGATTTCTCACTGTGGCCAAACAGCCCATTTAGAAGCTCCTTTGCTACGTGGTATTCAAAGCTACACTGTGAAAGACTCCATCATTGCAGGATACAGAACAGAACTTGGGGCTGAGTGTCTAAAACCCAGAGGCCTCCTGAAAAACTGAATGTTCAAGCATTTGGGGATATAGCCTTGTTATTGTGGTTATAGAAATACTGAGCTGATTTTAAGGATCATGGTGGTCTTGTCACCACATTAGTGAGAAAAGCAAAACAGACTTCTTTTAAAAAAAACTGCAAGAGCTGTGTCTGGTGGTCTCACTATTCAGTAGTGGGAGGCAGGAAGACCACAAGTTCATGGCCTGTTTGGGCTACTGAGCAAGTTTAGGGGCAGCCTAGGCAACTCAGCAAGACCCTGTCTCCCAACCAAAATCAGAAAGAGAGCTGGGGATACCGCTCAGTGATAGATATCTGGCCCACCATGTATAAGGCTTCTGGGGTCTTGTCCCCAAAATGGAAGAAAGAAAAAAAATAGAATCTTAAAAAATGCCTTCTGAGGACCAGTAAGACGACTCAGTGAGCAAAGGTGTTTCACACCAAGCTTGACGACCTGAGTTTGATCCTTGGGACCCACAGGGTGGGAGGAAAGAACTGGCTCCTGCATGTTGTCCTTTGACCTCCATGCACACACACTGAGGCACATGTAAGTGTGCACAGAAAACAAATTAATGTAGTAAGAAAAAATTCCCATATGCTTAACCAAAGTGAATTGTGCATGGAGAGGTTCTTGGGAGCCGATGATCTTGCAATTTGAGTTAAAAATACAACAAGAGGGGATACTAGGATCTATGTGGTGTGAGAGAACAGTGGAAGAGTGTGGGAGGGCTTAAAGGGGGTGGGAAAGTGGTGAGAAGAGGGGTAGGAGGTAAGTTATCTAAAAACCAAGGACGTGTGAAGAAGGATCATGAAACCCCACTGTGGAGGTTTTGGGGGGAAAAGGCCCCCAAAGGAAGTGGCTATACACACAGTATTAGGGGTGTGGCCTTGCTGGAGGAAGTGTGTAACTACAGAGGCAGGCTTTGAGGTCTCATATATGTTCAAACTATGCCCAGTGTCTCAGTTCACTCCCTGTTGTCCTTGGATCAAGCGGTAAGGATTCTCACTCAGCTCCAGCATCAAGCATGCCTGCCTGCTGCTTTGCTTCCTGCCCTGATGGTGGTAATGGACTGAACCACTGAACTGTAAGTAAGCCACCCCAATTAAATGTTTTCCTGTAAGAGGTGCCATGGTCATGGTGTCTCTTCACAGCAACAGAAACCCTGACTAAGACAGCCACGAACTGCTTTCTTGACTGGACTGAAGCTTGCCTTGTAGAAATTCGGGCCTGGCACTAAAACGTGTTCAAAACGTATGGCTAGGAAAGTCCTACTGATAATGATTTTGTAAATATTCTTGCTGTCAAACTGCCTTCCACACAGTTACACGCACACACACACACACACACACACACACAGAGAGAGAGAGAGAGAGACAGAGAGACAGAGAGACAGAGAGACAGAGAGACAGAGGAGAACATGAAGAGAAGATAAGGACAGAGGACAGGAGGAAGTTGTGCAATGCTGTCTTCTGGACACGATGTGGCTGTGGCACAACATGAACAACACACAGCAGCTGTGATCACTGGCACAAGATTAGTTAAAAAATATCAGCACAGATGGGAGAGGGGCTCCCGAGGGAACAGCCCCAGCTGAGTTGCTATTGGCAACTGGTGGCTCCTGGGGAAGTGCAAGGTTGCTTCCCTTAAGAGTGCGGTCACTGGCGAGTTCTCCAGTTTTCCTAGAGGGTGACATCCCAGCCATGAGCACATGAGCTGCACTAATTGGACGAAATGGGTTACATGAAGAAACACATAGCCAGATAAAAGGAGGGCATGAAGTTATGATGGGGGGGTTGGGGGGTAGCTGGTGAGAAAAATAAGGGGTGGGAATGACCAAGATTCGTTGACCATATACATAAAAATTTCAAGGAAAAACTTAAAAAAAAAAAACTCCTCCGAGTTTCTTAAAAAGAATAGATTTTTTCAATTAAAGCAGTATTTGCTAAAAATGTCAGGACACTTTGAATATGACTGTAGTGCTGGAACCATGTCACCCTTATGAAATAAGGTTGAGCATACAGTCTTAATGCCATCAGCTATGTTGCCAGCTTGGGTTGTTCTTCAACCTCTAACTCATCAGCTGTAGATGCTGCACCTTTCCTTCCACCGATGAGGAGGGCCGCCTTTCAGTCCAGTTTCCCTAACCACGGATGTTCATTGCTTCATGATGGAGCTGGGCTCTCTGCAGGAGTTGGGCTAAAAAGCCCAATCATCGAGACAAAATCAAAATGAGACTCAGCTTGGTTCAGAAATTGAATTGTGCCCCCCCCCAGTGAAAAATTCCATTGTTGAATTGAGAGAAATGAATTTGGATTTTAAATGAATAAGAGAGAGCATTAAACTTCAGACTGTGGTGGGGATAGAGTGTCATGGGAAACATCATTGAGGCAAGAGGCAGACCTTAGCATTTTCGTGGTTGACAGTGCTCTTGCAATGCTGGACTTGTTCTGCCTCTAACTATACCCCAGAGGCTTCTCGGCTAAGCCTTTAATCTTGAAGCAACTACCACAAACCAATTAAGGATGTTTCTAAATGTTAGTTGCACTTTGGGACATCCAGAAAATAACAAATATAGGGAGACATGAGCCAAGTCTCTGTCTATGAAGTGAATTCATATTTCTGTGGTATTGGTGAATCTTCCTAATTCCCTGGGTTGATTCTCGTCGAATCAACAGGAAAAATCAGCATGTAGTAGGTATGGTGTCACAGACATATAATGTCAGAGTTTGGGAACTAGAGGCAGAAGCATCAGGAGTTGAAGGCCACCCTTAACCACATGTCAAACTCAAAATCACCCTGAGTTATAGGCAGCCCATGTCAAAGAACACAGTAACAAAATCATTACACAGAGCTATCTTAAAAGTTTCTCAAAAAATGTTTCTCCAAGTTCTTTAACTATTTTTCGACATTAAGAGTTTCCAGAGCACCAAGAAGGAAGCTGTAGAAAAGAAACAAGATTCCTACACATGACTGTGCTGTTTGTTGTTTGTTAAGTTCTAATATCTGGGCTCATCCTCTAGCCCAGGTCAACTGCAAACTCCCAGCAATCCTCCTGTTTCATCTGAATAGTGGGGTTACATGTGTGAGCCACTTCACTTGGCCTTACAGCTACACCAACGTGCAAGAGTCCAAACTGTATCAAATGTACAGAAATCAAGCATAAAACCAGTTAAATCAGCTCCAATCATTCCATGCCTCAGTAGGATTCTGGCCCTGACTCCTGGAAGCATTTTGAGAAATTAATCTTCTGTTTTGTCCATAGAAATTTTGTGACCATTTCATTAGATCCTGTTATGGATTTTAATTAGTTTTCATATCCTTCAGTGCTATCCAACTCATGGTTCCCACTCTTTTCTTCAGTGTGAGCATCTTCTGTATGAGCTACATTGATCAATGAACAGACAGACAAGAGCCAAACTGGGGCGACTGTGTTGTCAAAGTCTGTGGTTTTCTCCTGAGGGGTAGCCTCTCGTCTTCTGTGCTCAGCAACACTTACCAAGTGCAAACTTATGTCATATACCCATGAGCAAGTCCCAAGGATATGCAAAACATGATCAGCCAGTTACAGCAACAAAAGAAGAAAGACCATATGAGGCATTGCAAGCATATGGCATTCCTGTTTCAGAGAGTTGGATTATCACAAGAAGATAATACAGTCAGGTATTAGTTAAACATTTACACAATGATTTTCCTATTATTTTTGCAAAATACTCATTTACATAAAATATACACTTGAGGATACAGATCTGTGTTACAAAGTCTTACAGACATAGTAATTGTGGCTGATTGGAAAATGAGAGCTATGGTTAGACAATTGAAAAAGGAATAATATAAGAACAGCCCTTATACTTGGCAAGAAACAAACAACAGCAAAAGAATTATAAAATAGAAAGAGACCCTGCCTCGGAATTGGTTTTGGATCTTTGGAATGTGGATTCTTGAGAAGGAAATCTTAGTGGGCATCAGTGTCCAAAAATCAGACATTTCCATAGTTTCTGGACTTGGTGCTCACACATAGACACAGAACCATGATAGCTGTCTCATAGAATCTTGACTTGAGTAACCAAAAGCTCAGACTCACCAACTGTTTGAGTTTTATTTGTACTTTGTACATACACTGCAGGGATATATCTCTGATGCCATATAGCTGATGTAGTATAGTAACAGTAGATATATTTTCTTATCGAAAGCATTTGGAAAGGGTGGTGATTTGCATAAGAAATGTCCTCAACAGCCTCAGGTGTTTTAACACTTGATGCCCAGCAGGTGGTGCTGTGTGTGTGGAGGTTATGGAATCTTTAGGAGGTGGAACTTTGCTGGAGTGCTGGGACCTGGAGATGGAATCTGAGAGTTCACTCTCTGTTCTGTGCTTGCATTTGAAGATGTGCGTTCTGGGCTTCCCCTTGCGGTCACCATGCCTTCCCACTGGGATGGACTCATTACATTCTCCAGCCATCTAAGCCCAAATAAACCCTTTTTGTATAAATTGTGCAGACATTTTTTTTTAACCAAGAAAAATCAGTTCAAAAGAAGGTGTTCACTTTTTAAGGACATTACTACAAAACATGCCAAATTCATTAAGATGATTTTTCATATTGAATATCGGCCAGCAAGCAGCCATAACTTGATTAAGGCAGAGAGTTTTCAAAAGAGTCTTCCAGGAAAAAAGTAGAAACCATTGACCGTTCTTGAGAAACAAGACATTAACAAAGACAGTTCAGAGGGTTAAAGTTCTCACCGAGGAAATGTGAATAATGAAGATGAACCTTCACCCGGCTCTATTCATCTGAAGGCTATTCTTTACTTCTTTCACTCCTTAAGCTGACAAAATGAAGGTAGTTTAAAGCCAGGTAAGCAAGGCCATTTCAAATCAAATTGGAAATCGCTCTTACTTACAAAGCCTTTACACCCTTTGAGATGGAATTTGTAAAATAAGTTCGGACACGCAATACAATTCCAGCTGTTCTTCCTTTGTCTTCTCTTGAGATCATGCGTGGATATTTCTCATTCATCAAGTAGAAAATGAACCAAATCTACTGACCAAGAAGTCTTCAGTTTATTAAAAAATTATTCAGAGCTGGTGAGACTGCTTGGTTTAAAAGGGCACCGGTCACCAAGTCTGATGACTTGAGTTCAAGACCCGGGGCTCACATGGGAAAAGGAGAGAACCAACTGCTGCAGACTGTCCTCTGTGCTCCACATGTGTGCAGTGGCGCCGCATGCACAGACACAATGTTAGCTTTAAAAACTATTCAAAGAAGACAAATATAAAAATTGGAAGATAATGCTGCCTCATTTCTTTCTCTGTGTGTCACTTTATGCGTTGTCCAATCGATACCCATCAACTAATCTAGGCATATCTGATATTTGTATCTAATCTGTAAATAGATATGAATATAGACTATGAATTAATAGGTGTGGTAAATCCCTCCACATCTGACTTCTAACAGCAGTTTCTAATCTATTATCCTAGCTAGTCTGTAGAGACACTCAATTAGATTAGATATCTGATAATAAGATAAATAGTCCAGCGAATATTTGATATATGTTAAAAATGTAATTTGTACAAATACATATAAACTAGCAATTTATCTCAACAAATTGTTTATTTAAAAACAACATTTCACATGCTGCTCATTTTTATGTGTGATTGCACATACTTGAAAAGGTCCAGGTTACTTTTAATTTTGATTCTTTTTCTATCTTAAGTTGGGGAGAGGAATCTGTTGACATGCATAATTGAAACAGGGCATGTCTGTTAAAATTGCTCGGCAAAACAAAATTGAAATTCAGTGGGCTAAAAGAATGGCATTCATTTTTATTATGTGAGCATTCTGTCTGAGTTGGAATAGGAGGGTCTGGGCCAGGCCAGCTGCACCCATCAAGTGATAGATAAATGGCTGATGATTGCCTGCTGACTGATGCCACACAAAGGTCCCAAGCAGACAGAGGCTGATGCTGGCACTGGCTGCATTTTTCTATGTAGGCACTTGAGTCCCTCTGAGCACAACAGCTGCTTCCAAAGCACAAGAGTCTGCAGGTAACAATGCAGAAGGTGCATCAACTCCTTTGTGCTACAACTGATGATTTGACAGTCCAGTGTCTAGCACACCCTAATCACTAAGACAGATGTAGAAGAGCACCCCGTTCCAAAGGGGAAGGGAACAAACAACCCAAAAATACATACTACAGTCTTGAGAAAAAAAATATAACCACATAATCCTCCACCCTAATTACACCCATCGTTTTCATAGCCCATACTTCCCACACAAATCACAGATGCTCGCTGTCTTACCTGCACTGTGCCATCTGTCTGCCCTGACGGTCGTTGGTGGTGGATCCAATTGTCATCCCATTTCATAGATAACGAGAGTGAAGCCTGAGGGACTAGCTGCATCTGATCCATGTCCTGCGTGCCTGATAGAAAGCAGAGCTGACAGCGACACTAGACACAGCACATCAGGGGTGACTTCATTTGGGTCAAACTGAAGAGAAAAGGCTGCTTTCTATTTTTTCTCCTTTTTTGGTTGTTTGAGAGTTGCATACATGCATATAACATATTTCAATCAAACCCATGCCTCATCCTCTCCCTTCTAGCTCCTCCCAAATGCCCCATCACTTTCCCCTCCCAACTTTGCATCGTATTTTTTTTTTTTTAGTTCAGTGAGTCCACTTAGTGCTGCCTGTATGAGCATGGATGTAGAGCCATCTACTGGAACTTGGGTAGCCTCTCAGGGATGGCATCCCTGAAGAAAACCGACTGTCCTTTTCCCAGGAGCCACCAACTGCCAGTAGCCCCTCAGGTGGGGGTGGGACTTTGTGCCCACCTCCCCTCTCCATTCTTGGATTTTGCAAGGGTAGAGTTTGTACAGGTCTTGTGCACGCTGTCTCAACTTCTGTGAGTTCATATGTGCAGCTGCTTGACTGTGTCCAGAAGACAGTCTTTCCTTGTATCTCTCACATTCTTTCCAAACCTCTCTCTTTATTGCAAACTGCTTTCTGATTTGTTGCTATGCTACTCAAGGAAAGACCATTGAAACTACGTGCTGGAGCTGCCTGAGAGCTCATGCCCTCATTTCCCATTGGACTTTTGTCCTGACTCAAGCAATAAACCCTGGGCTGAGAAAAGCAGCACATTCATTGACTCTGTGACCACTAAGTCTTCCCCTTCTAGGTACAGAATAGGCTGGGTTTTCAGGTGCTAAAGTTCAGATGTCTGTAATGAGAGCACATTCTTCTATGCCACATGCCTCTGTGCCCTGAATCCCAAGGGTGTGAAGATTGTAAGATCAGTTTGCACAGTGCTGCGGGACAGGAGAGGACAATTGCTTCCAACTCTCAGGTCACCTGAGGGAGAGTGACCTTTGTATTAATCATGAATGGCTTAAATTTCTGTTTGCTAAGCTTTGACTTTTGGGACCTTGCTTCTCAGAAAGGGACAGCTCTCCAAGGACAGCTAATGGCTAGAAACATCAAAGGAATATGCATCTTCCATAGACAGACTAAGACCTTCACCACATCGTCACTAACTCCTCCTTGAGGGGGCTCTCACTGGGGCCACTTTGCCTCTGTCCTCCTTGTCACCCTGTGGTCAGTTGTCAGAAAACTGAGAACAGCCCCAACACTAAAAATCCACTGAAACTGTTTAACTAGCTCATGGTAACCCTGTAAATGCTATCACAGATGTAACCCATCCCCCCAAACTACTGTCAACCTTTCCTCCAGCTGCCTCTAATGGACATGGGCACTGCCCACAGGGACTCTGTGTGTGCTCTCTCTACTCCTGAAAACCAAGAGTCACAGACTCAGTTCAGTGATAGTTGGACTTCTCTCTATAAGCCTGAAGCAGGGAAGATGGCTGTAGTTTAACCTCCAGTAGCCTATATAACAATAAAGTTAGGTGTGGTAACCTGCCTTGTAATCCCAGGGCTGGGGAGGATGAAAAACAAGACTCACTGGGGCTTGCCAGTCAACTTATCCCTAACAGGTGACATCAGGGATATTGAGAGATCCCGTCTCAAGAAACAAGGTCTCTAGTGCCTGAAGTTGTCCTCCACACGCATGCATGTGCGTGAGCGTTTGTGTGTGCATGCATGTGCGCACACACACAGAGACTGACACACACACAGATATAGACACAGATAGACACACATATAGAAAGAGAGATGGACACAGACACATAGAGAAAGAAACAGCGAGACAGACAGACAGACACACAGACAGAAACACACAGAAAAAAAAGACGCACACACTCACTACTCTGAATAGAAGCCTCAAATTAGTTTAAAGCTATAGAATTGGTTACTAATTATCACTAACTATCTATGATAGGAAATCAAATTACCAAGTACTGAACCAGGGAGCTACTCTACATGATAAAGGTGAGGATCAATGTGTCTCCTTTGTGTTTTGTTCTACAGATTGGACATTGCGGTGTGACACACTGCTCTATTTTTTTTACCAGCCCTGCTACCAAAATTGATGAGCAGCAAGACATCAGTCTACAGGGTCTCCAGTCCAGCTCCATTTGGGGGAGATTCCAGCTTCAGGAAAAGAAAGCGACCTTGAAGCCCAAGATCACAGGAGGATGTTCCAAAGTTCGAAGAAGAGCCTCATCTCCTCTGTTTGTTAGAAAGGGGCTCTAGCGCCTCCATCTGCTGTGTGATAGATACTCAAACAGCTGGAGTAGGTGGTTAGGGGTTTCCAGAGAGAACTGTGGTAAATACGATCTGTCCCCCGACCATACACACACACACACACACACACACACACACACACACACACACACTCAGTATTATGTGTATATATATATACATATATATATATATTAAAGCAAAAAGAAAGGAAGACAGAACTTCCTTTGGTGGGCACTCGGCCAACTGTGACAAATTTATTATGTTTTCTTTATAGAAAACATAAATTAAAATACTGTCAGTCAGAATTAAAACTCAGTTGTGTGTGACCCATAAGAGAATCATGTTCCTGAAAGACATGATAAATCTAGACTGCTCTGTGAATTCCAGAATGAACAGAAGTATGATTTTTCAAAACCTTCACAACCCTACCAGAACAGAATCCACCCTGCATCCGGCAGCTGGAAAATTATAGGTCTCAAGGCACCTCCCACTCTGCAATGATTGACAGTAACTGCTGTCATTTTGTCTGGTGATGTGGGAGAGTCTTCTGTTTTGTGTTGATTTCATTGGTTAATAAAGAAACTGCCTTGGCCCTTTGATAGGACAGAAAATTAGGTAGGCAGAGTAAACAGAACAGAATGCTGGGAAGAAGGGAGTGAGACAATCACCATGCCTCTCCTCTCTGGGCAGACACGATGGAGCCAGCCGCCAGGTCAGACCTGTTGAATCTTTTCCGGTAAGTCACCACCTCATGGTGCTATACAGATTATTAGAAATGGGTTAATCAAGATGTGAGAATTAGCCTATAAGAGCCTAGAACTAATGGGCCAGGCAGTGTTTAAAAGAATACAATTTGTGTGTTGTTATTTCGGGTGTAAAGCTAACCATGCAGGAGCTGGGCAGGACGAAAAGCATGCCTGCAGCCCATCACTACATTTATTTATGTGCATGGATGCTTTGCCTGCATACATCTCTGTGCATTGCTAGAGGAAGCCAGAAGAGGGCATCGGGGTATCAGGGCCCCTAGAACTGCAGTTACAGGTACTGTGCACCTCTAAGCACGTGAAGCCAGTGTATTTCACCTCTCTTCCATCTCTTCAGCCCCTCTTGACTTTACTTAATGTAGTGAGATCTTTGGCTGGACCCAGAGCTTTCAGACTGAGCTATTTTTGCCCTGGGGTGGGGTGGAAGGGTGTTCCTAATCTCCACTCTCAAGTTTGTGTGGCGAATGGTTTATCCACCAACCCATCTCTCTGGCCAACAAATTCTTCAGTGAAGGGAAGGGAATGGTGGGTCTTGTGACGCTTTATGGCCACTGCAGGAAAGAAGAAACATACAGCGCTTTGGAAAACACTCCGTGCCAGATACTTACTAATCTGCTTGTGAATTATTCATGTGTTGGTCTGATCTTTGTTTAATTTCCTTGATGATGTGAAAATAAAACCTGTCCCCAGAGAAACTCTAAGGAGTTGGCTTGGAAGTCCTTTGTGTTTGTTTAGGGGTCCTCATGATTTTAAATATTTATGAAAATATTAATAAATAAAATCCTTCTTTGCTATTGGCATTCAGTGGCAAGGCAAGAGCAAGTGAAGATCTTCCACGGGCTTTTCCTAAGGCCAAAGAAGCAGGGTTTTATTTTTTCTGACTCCCTGGAATAGGAAACACAACCTAAGTGTAGTAATTGCTGTCAACTAATTACTTTCTTTACTCTGGGAATCGGCTCCTGATTAGGTTTTCAAGCAAGGCCGCAGGGACCTCCAATCTCACCCTGGCCCCATCCTTTCCTAACACTGCTAATGTGTGAGAGTGCTCTACTCCAGAGGAACTGTTGCCTAGACCAGCCACGCGGTACATGTTCCCACCCCACTGAAGCTCTCAGATAAAACAGGGGCAGGCAGTGATGTCTGAATCTCAGGCAATACACACAATTTAGGACCAAGCAAACATGTCTCACATGCTGCTTGTGAAATATTTAGTTTTTAAAAATTCTGGAGACTGTAGAGATGCCTAAGCAGTTAGCTAAGAGCACTGGCTGGCTGCTTTTCCAGAGGACCTGGGTTCAGTTCCCAGCACCCACACGAGGTAGCCCACAACTGCTTGTGTGGCTGAGCTTCCAGGGTATCTGATGCCTCTGACCTCTGGTAGCATCTGCTACACAATTAAAAAGAATTATTATAGATCTTAAAAATTAAACTCTCAAATATGAATGATATGCATCATATACATGTATCAAAGTGTCACAGCGACTAATTATGTGTTATTTTTCTTAAAAAAAAAAACCAGTCTTTTTTCATTTTACATACCAATCCCAGTTTCCCTCCCTTCCCTTCTCCTACTCCTACTCCCCCAGCAATTTCCTTATACTCCACTCCCCAGCCATTCCTCAGCGAGGTGAGGCCTCCCATGAAGAGTCAACAAAGGTGCTAACAAACACTCTAAAAGGCTTTGTTAAATCTGGCAACTGTATCTTCCTTGGTTGAGAGAATAAACCTAGAGAACCTGTGTGGTGCTGAAGGGAGCCGTTCAGTGGTGGAATGCTGCACTGAAGAGCACTGTTGGTGAACAAAGTTCCACAATCACCCGGGATTGTATAACAACAGCTTTTTTATCTGGGGATAAACTCACAGAGAGTAGCGATCTGCAGTCCTCTGTGAGCGCTGGGAACTGGAATTGAATTCAGCAGCCAAGAGACCCACGCATGCTTTCGTCTGCATTTATATGAGACCATTTAAATGAGACCACGCCCAAAGTGGGCTGATACCTTAAAGGCTATTGGCTGAAGGAGGTCCCACAGCAGCATTAGGTACAGGACAATTGAGTAACTCTATCCTCAGCTGCTTAGAGGGTTAATGACCCCACACGGGGAGGTGGGGCAGAGCGGTGGAGAACCCCAAGTCACCACACAACATCCATCTCTCCTACATTATCCCAGGATACTCTACCTCACAGCATCCATGTGCTAAAACAAAAGCCAGCCAGCCAGAGCCTATATTTATGCCTGATCTGCAAAGAGGCTTCCGTGTGAAGAATGATGCTCTCTTGTTCCCGCCTCCAAGGTTAGCCATATTTGTGGACTAGAGGCAAGGACTGCCTTTGAATTTATGTGTAGCTCATTTAGGAAAACTTCACTGAAAGTCTAGACTTCTGCTTCCCACGGCCAACTTCTTTCTACTTTCTTATGTGGCTGAATTGTGTCATAAGCTACATGGATGTTTTATTTCTATTCTCAGATTCTCTACAAATAAGGAAATAACTGGGCAAGCTTTTTTATCACAAACAAATTTAAGAAACTTACTTAGACAGACTGGTTCGTGTGTGGGTTAGAGGAAGGAGAAGGATCTGTTCCAAGGGAGGTCCCGTTGGAAACTGACTCCTCCCTCTGGGGGCTCCGTGAATTAGGACTCAGTAGTCTTCCTCAGCTTCATCTTGTGTTCCCTCTTCAGGAAGGTGACAGGTCACACTGAGCTCTCTGCCTGGTGTCATGACTACACCTGGCCACCAAAGTACATTAATGTTGATGGTTTGTAAAGAGAACAAACCTCCTGGTAAGTAGGCTGCTCACTCTGAATTCCTCCCTCCTCCGAGGTGAACCACATGGCAGGTTCTGTCTACCCATCTCCCTAGGTGGCCCTCAGCTACTTACACTTATCTTAAACATCCATATGATCAGGCTTAAGGCAAAAGGGACCCTTTTCTGATATATTTCTCTAGTTACTACACAGAAATGGTTGTTTTCATCTGACAGGTGGTGTCATCAGTCATGAAACATCCTTTATTCTTGTCAACATAGGCAACATTCCTGTCCCCAAAGCCACCATAACCAGAGAGATGACAACTCAGACACCACCAGTGAACTCTTTGCTCTTCATTGATATCAAGGAGCTGCACATAGGTGATTTAATGAGCCTGAACACAGGTAAAGTCAGCCCCTCTAGCTAGGCAAAGGGTGTGTGATGTGTAGAAATCTGAGTATGTAATTGGCCAGGATAGCTATTTCCACAAAAACTTGATAAGAATTTAGTATTGTTGATAGAAGGAACGGTGGAGGGCTGACCCGAGTAGCCAAACAACAGGAAGCGTTGTCTACTTTGACCTCTGCCCTCCACTTCTTGCAAAGCTGTTGTTCCATCTTCAGAATGGGCTTCTGACTCCTGACATGCTCACCGACAAAAATGTGGCTCGTGTGTCACCAACAATACACAGCATTTCTTCATCTATAGAATTCACTGATCAGTTCACTGAGGATCGGTCTCTGTGTGTGGTGCTGTACTCGCCTTGGCCCTGGTCACGAGAAAGCAGACGAGCACCAGACATATACAAATGAGCCCTGCACGTGGCTGGTTTCAGTAACTCTGAGTTAAGGATGGTTCAAGAGGCAGGCATGGAAGCTGCTGAGGACCTTGTCTAGTTTTACAGAACCTTCAGAGTTCATTCTGACCAACAGAACATGGTACAAGTCACAAAGAAATTCTTCTGGGTTGCAATTTCTTTAGGGACTCATTTGCAATTAGAAATAAAAATGCATAGAAAATAAAAATCTGTAGATATGTATAAAAATCTGTAGATAAGTATCAAAACTTTTCGTGATATAATCCAACCCCTAAATAGTAAAGCACATTTTGGACAAGATTTTAATCTGAAAACACATTCTTTAAAATAATTGCATTCCATTTATTTGTGTACATAAGCACATGTGTCAGGGTGTGCATGGGGATGTCAGAAGACAATGCGAGAAGTTGGCTATCATCATCCATCTTGTTGAGTTCAGGGATGGAACTTAATTCCTCAGACTTATTGCCAAGCGCTGAGCCCTCCCAACAGACCTGGGAACACATTATTGGTTTCATTCTCTCTTAATATGTGCAGCCAATCTGGGAAATTGAGAACGTGCTAGACTATATAGATACACACTCTCACATTCAGGGCATGGGATGAATCCTTATTTTGAATTTGAATATAAGAACTAGAAGAAATAAGGACTTGTAGAGTGGGATACTGGACCATAGGATGGCATCTCATGAAAGCATTCCTAAAAAATACTTTAGTTGCTAAAATTGGGTAAACTGGTCTCTGGTCACTTAGACAAGCCATAAACTCTTAGAGCAAACTGGTCTCAGTCCATCAACAGCAGCTCCGTACGTGAAGCACTGTTGTTTAAGACAGAGTGAAAGAGAGGAGGCAGAAGGATGCGTGGCCACTTCTTTTCACATCGCTTTGACTAAAACAGGCCACGTGGCTACACTGTTTGGTGTGTGGGCTTTGAAGTGGGTGGTGTCATGTCAAGCCAGGCATGGTTTTCCCTGAGGATCAACACGCTCCAGTGGAAACCCCACAGTGTGTGCTGCCTGGACTCGACTCTGTACTTTTTGACTCACAGGATTAGGAAGGTGCATTTGCCAAGATATATGCACTAGAGCTTCTCTGATAAAGATAGATGGAAAGAGACAAGACCCTGACTCTGTTTCCGGTGACCCCAGATCTTAACATTCTATGCAGCTTCAATCGGCACATAAGTGCCACTGGCCATGTGCCTTATAAAGGCACCGAACCCACTCCCAAAGCAGTAGTCCCCAAAGACTGTAGCCACGAAGAAAGGGTTTCCATGGAGCTTGGATTAGAGAGAGAAGCTGATCCTCCTGTTGTCTTTTGTGTGCCTTTGAGATGGCAACAAGAACAAACTTATCACAAGCACACGCCATGGACGTGACAAAGGAAGAAGGCGATGGCCATTTCTCTTCAGAACAGGTATCTCCTCTACTCTTTGGAGTTCATGCAGTTGTGACCTCAAGATCCCTTTGGGCCATTGCCTAACACTGAACAACCTCCAGGAAGCCGCCATAGCTGTAGCTGGTGAACCAAACCTGATATTCCTTCCTCAAATTTCAGAGGAAACAATACCATGTGGAATGGGCTCCATTGTGCTGGATCGGGGTGGGATGGGGAAGAATGGCTCATTTGTCCTGGAGTTGTGGCATGTAGAGAATGTGTCTCACTCTCTGGGTTTTCAGAAGTGATGCTGGCTCTCCCAACAGCCTTGTTTTCACAGTTTGGAAACTAAATGCAGTCAAAGGTTAAATCGTTCTTTCAGCTCAACCCTCTCCAACTGTACATTGTAATCAGTCATTTTTTTCCATTTTAATCTTATATTTATAGTGATTCTTAAGCCCATGGGTCTGTGGTATACTGTAAATCTTAGCAGGAAATATTGGGCTTGAAACGCACAGGTTCACACCTATGACTATCAATAAAATCTTACACATGTAGGAGTCTCTATTCTTAAAAAATATAGTGTATACCCTTGGTGTTGATTTTTTTGGGGGGGGAAGACCAGTGGTGTGTTATTTAGATTATTTCTTAATCTATGGATTCTTAACACTGGTTCCTCATGTCTGAAATGCACCATTCATGGTTTTGTGTGTGGTTTACACACACACACACACACACACACACACACACACACACACACACACACTTATGATTATATAGGTGTAGTACTTGGGTCTTCCTCCACTCCTCTTCCCATTATGTCTTGAAACAGGATCTCCCACTGAACCTGATGCTGTTTAGTGAGGGTGACTAGCAAGCTCGTGAGATCTGCTTGTCTCTGAGTCTCCCAGGCTGGGATTAACAGATGGGCTTTGTGGTCTCTGAGGTTTTGCATGGTCATCACTTGAACTCGAACTCAGTTCTTTGCTCTTGTATGACAAGCACTCTGCCTGCTGAGCTATCCCCCAGCCTTCCACCTTCAATTTTAAATTCCCAGAAAGTATTTCAAATTCCACCCTTCTTTCATCAGAGAAAGCAAAAGTCATAAGAAAACTCTGAGCTCATGAAATCAAGGATGGAATCCCAATATTACTGAATTCTGCAATGACGTCAACAAATTGTTGAGCACAGTTGCTCTTTGCTGGTGGACCTCCCCTAGAGCTGCTGGTAAACATTTAAACTCTTTCCTTTTCGTGTAAATCTGTGATTATGACCTGTAGTAACGTGTGACACCCTCTGGGAATCTGCTCACCTCTTTTGGTTTCTGTATGACCCTTCCAGAGGTCATCCAGCTGCCGCAAGCAAACAATGGAGTTTTCTATCCCAATCACTTCTTCACTGCATTTGCCTCTCAACCCCTTTCCTGATTAGAGAAAGACACACTCATTCCATGGCCGCACATCGGATATAAGGTTTTCTAGGCAGACTGGCATTTTAACACCCTCTCTGTGTCAGCGTGTGGACACATGTCTAAGAACCCTATCTGATTTAATTCCTATAAAGTTTCCAAATCTTATTAAGTCCTTATGCACTCTTGAAGAAAGAGAAAATTAACCAAAAAATGTTCCTGCTGAGAGCCTCCGTGTCATTGGGAGGCATGCCATACCCCACTCTGCCTGTCACTGTGCTGCAAGAGACAAGCAAGGCTTTGACAGATAATGACTGTTTGCTTTGGGGGCGAATTTATAGGCTGAGTAGAATTTGTCAGAATTTACAAGTGGATGCTGAGTGAATCTGCAAAAAAATGAGTAAAAACTGGTTTGTATTTTGACAAATTACAAAAAATTCTATTGTTTGATGATTTCTGTGGATTGATTAAAGTTTTCATAAAAACAAAGATAATTTGAAATTTTAAGAAACTTCCCACAAGAGGAATGAGGTTTGTTGTGATTTTTTTTAAAGATTTACTTTTATTATTTTTAATTATGTTCGTGTGTGTGTGTGTGTGAG
The DNA here is from genome assembly GCF_037038515.1 of Microtus pennsylvanicus. Classification (NCBI taxonomy): domain Eukaryota; kingdom Metazoa; phylum Chordata; class Mammalia; order Rodentia; family Cricetidae; genus Microtus; species Microtus pennsylvanicus. Next base: position 110,369,460 of record NC_134579.1, read on the forward strand.
AGAGAGGTATGTAGTTAATGAGCACAGTGCCTATGGAGGACAGAAGAGGGCACTAGATCCTTCAGAACTGAAGTGACAGGCAGCTGAAGTGGGTTCTGGGAACCAAGGTCAACATAAGAACTTAAGTTTAGATCACTAGAACCCACATAAAGCTGCATGCAGCATGTTGGGCCTTCAGTCCACTGATCCTATGGAAAGATGTGAGGAGACCAAAGAATGCCCAAAGGTCAGAGGGCAAATCTGTAGGGGTAAACAAGAGATGTTATCTTAGATAAGAAAGGAAGATGAGGGCTGAAGCAACCTGCCCCCCCTCTCACACACACACCACACACTCACACACACACACACACACACACAGGGTTTAAAAAGTAGAGACAAGAATGCTCATCTCTGTCTTCAGAGACATGTGGATCTTCTGCTAAACTCCCATATTGATCACTATAACAGGATTTTCTGGGACCTGGACATGGGTGTTTTGAGATATAGGAAGTTTCGTGTTAAAAGTAGGACAATCCTGGGGCAGTTGAGACAGCTCATCACTCTAGAAACTACCAGAAGATAGATGAGAGCATCACTGGACTAAAAAATTCATCTTCATTCCTTCAAGTCAATGACAATTCCAGCTGTGTGTAATGGAGAAGCAGGTACCCCTCCTATCCCTGGTGCCAAGGGCTCTTATTCTCTTTCCTCCCGTTGTTCTGCGAATCAAGGATCCTTCACAAATATGACTACTGCTCATGCATAAGTATCCTCATAATCTAGAGGAGGCTGTGAATTGAGAAAGATTTCAGTTCCAGATCCTCAGATGGCCTTTGTGTCTTCCAGATGGTGCTTCCCCCAGTCCCTAAGACAAGCAAACCCCATGGGCATGGTGTGATGAATCGTACTCACCCAGGATGAGCAGATTTAATAAAAGATGAGGAACTTTTTAGCGAAGGTGACTACACTGTGAATCAAATGGGAGCTGGCAGCCTGACATTTCACAGATCGCAAATAAAGAATAATAGGCTCCTCTTCGCTAATCTACATGGTAGGTGATGAGAAAGAGAGGACTTAGGATGGGTTCTATAACTGATCTAATACTGTAATCTAATGCAATTTACTGAGTCAGTTCTGTGTTTTAGACATTGTAATGGATCATTAGGTTTTAGAGGTAAATGAAGCAATGAGTCCGACTCTCTTCATAGAAAGACAGACAGACACATAGATACATAGATATTTGATAGGTAGCAATAGACAAATGTTAGATAGCTAGATTATATGAATAGGTAGATACACAGAACTAGATAAATTATAAATACTACATAGATTATAGATAGATGACATAGGTAGATAAAGATAATGGATTGTTGACAAACAATAGATGATAGATTATAGAAATTAGATGGATAGAATAGATAGATAGATGAATGGAGAATTAGATGAGCAGATAAATGTAAAACGGAGGATAGATACATGATAGACAGGTGATAGGAGGGTAGATAATAGATAATAAATTATTTGGATAGATAGTTGATAACAGATAGATAATTGGTAAGTGGATAGATGATCAGTAGACAGATGGCTGATAAATTGCAGATTAACAACTGGTATATAGATGGTAGTAGACACATACAACCTAGTAATATTTGTACATTTGCTTTGATATATACATATGTGGGTATTAAGAGAAAATAATGTGACATAAAATTATCCAGCCATCATTTTGTATGCATTTTATTTTTCTTTCTAGATTTCTTGTTTTTATTGAGCTATACATTTTCCACTCCCTTCCTTTTTGTGAGCATTTTATTATATTTATTTACAAAGCTTTGCAAACATCAGCTTTGTATATTTTTAAGGTCTTTCCACTTGCACCTTCCCAAGCACTCCTAATTACCCTCTCTTCCCAGTCCCTACCAACCACTAGTTTACTTTCTGTCGCTGTGTGCTTATTTATTTCATTTATTTCCACATAATGGTAGCTACACGGCACACGACCACCCATGCATTGATTCATTTTTTGGCATAATATCTATTAGTTTCACCCATGCATCTGAACAAAACCATGTACAACATGACATTCATTAAAATTTTAGTGACACCAGCCATCAGGTAGACATACTCCAAACACCCATCAGCCAGTGAATGGGAATATTCACTGAAGTATATCAGAACGCAAAATATTATTTAAATCACAGCATTTAAATGAGAGACTAATATGTAAGAGATAACTCGGATAGGTTTGAATGGTGACTACAGTAAGAAACAGGGTCCATGGGAGGCTGAAGGATAATTCTGGTCACGTTCTAGGTTTCCAGACTGTTGATGTGTTTGTCAATTATTTGGGGACAGAAAAAAAAGCTGAAGACTGATTTCTCTTCTATGGTGCCTGGATGTCATGCCTTCATTTTCTTTTACTGTTGGAATAATTTGTTTTTATTTCTCAAGTAACAGGTACACATTCAATCAAGAATGCTATCCCTGCTTCAGAATGTTTTTTATATACTTCAAATCTTGAATCATTTGCAGTACAGAAAAATTATTGAAAAGGCTGTTATAACAATATGGATGTGTCAAATCTGCTTTTAAATGATGTATAATTTACACCTCTGCTAATCCTAACATAGGGAAACCACTAAAACTTCTCTCTCTCTCTCTCTCTCTCTCTCTCTCTCTCTCTCTCTCTCTCACCCTCCCACACCACAAACACACACTCCCATGTAGAAAAGACATTTCACCAAAAAGGAAACAAAGAGTGGGTACAAAATGGGAATATAGTATTCACCAAGATCCTTAATATTTTATGTATTTCAGCTATGTTGAATTCTTTTGAAGATAGGGTATCACGCTCTAACCAGGTGATCCTGGAACTCAGAGATCTGCCTGCCTCTGCCTCCCAAGTGCTAGGATAACAGGCATACATGAGCACAATGACCCTTTTAGATATTTTAAGTTCATGAATTTGTGTCAAATATTGTTATAATGAAATTCTAGTCATTTATAATGGACAATATTCATGAAATATCAAATAACACAAAAGAGGTGTATGCTCCAGCCACAGCTGACAATTATAAAACATTATTTTTGAGTAATGTTTTTCCTCAAAATGCATGTGTTTGAAAAAAGGTCAAAAAACTTAAATCAAAATTTTCCATTGTGATTTTTCTGAGGACTTGATGGTTTGATAATGTTTATTATTTCCTTGGAGATTCTCTGTATTTTACAGATTTCCTAGGATGTAATTGTTCTAGTTGGGTTTCTGTTGCTGTAATAAACAGCATCGCCAGCAGCCACTTGGGGGAAAGGGTTTATATGGCTTACACATCCTGATCACAGTCCATCTCTGTCCGCAGGTGGCTAAAAGTGGAGTCAGGTGTGACAAACCACTGATCTGTTTCCAGTGTTCTCAATACAATACTTTAGAATTCGAAATGCCCACTTCAAATAACGTGCCCTTCTTTAGCGTGTTGTGCAGGTGACTGTAACTCCAATGACTGCCTCATTGTGGGGGAGCAGAGACCCTTCCTGAGGATACCCCGGCCCTCCCCACCCTCCTACCTGGATCCAATGTTGGCCATTGTGAGCCATTGGGAAGAGGGGTCATGTGAAGACTGATGCATTGGTGGACTAGTGAAACTCTTATTCCTTAGACAACGCCACCACGTGTCTTTGAGCTTGTCTCTGCATGGGAGAGATGAGTAGACTTCCATTACAATATCACCCAGTGTGCCAGCTAATATCTCTATTTCTCACACAGAAGACATTTGTTGCTTATATATAATTAACAAAGGATTGCTTTATGCATGTGCCCTGTATCAGGTTTTGACTCTCTCTCCTATCGGGTTGCTGTGCCTGGACAATCCCTGTGATTGAACTTGGATATTAGTGTCACTGAAGGTTCACTGCCCTTCACTTGTTCTAACATCATCCAGACATGCCGTTCAGGAACGACAGTTCCTCCACTAATTTGCTCCCCATATGACTGGTGTCTAGTTGCAAGCATGGTCCTGCCCTATCCCACTCTCATTCTATTTGCCCAGAGCTGTAGATACTCTCTCTCCTAGGTGGGCTCAGTGAAGAGATTGCCCCTAGGTAAGAACCAGGTATTCTTGCTGCTCTCCCAGAGTGACACTCTGTTTTCCAACCAATAATCTAATAGGGAGGGTGGGTGCTGTTATAACGTATGTGGGTTCCATCAATTCACATAGACCCTAAAATGAAAACAACCTATCAAATATAAGTAAAATGAAGAAACTGGGATCCTAAGAGATAGACAAGCCACTTCCCAGATTGGGACAAGGCTGAAAGTGGTGTTGTCCTGAACCTTCAGGCACCAGAGGAAATGAGATTCCTGTCCTCTCCTGACCTCTCTTCCTGTCTTATCTCCTTTTCCTCTGAATTATTTAAATTACTGCGTGGCCCATTAGCTCTAGTTTCTTATTGGCTAGCTCTTACATCTTAATTTAACCATCCCCATTAATCTGTGCATCACTATGAGGTCATGACCTACCAGCAAAGTTTCAGCATGTCTATCTTCTGTGGTGGCTCCTTGGCAAATCCCTGACTCTGCCTTCTTCCTCCCATGCTATAGGCCAAGCCAGTTCTTTATTCATTAACCAATAAAAGCAACACATAGACAGAAGAACCTCCCGCATCACTCCTCTACTTTCCTCTTGCCTCCTCCCTCTCTCCTTCTTTCACCCCTTTCTTCCCAATGGCCATTGCTCCTCCCCTCCTCTTCTCTTCTTTCCTCTCCCCCTTTCCCCCTCTTTCCTTCTCCCCCTTCCGTTTTCTCCCATGTGCCCACCTTTTCTCCTTCTCTTCTTTTATTTATTTTATTTATTTTTTTTAATTTATTTATTTATTAAGGATTTCTGCCTCCTCCCCGCAACCGCCTCCCATTTCCCTCCCCCTCCCCCAATCAAGTCACCCTCCCTCATCTGCTCTAAGAGCAATAAGGGTTCCCTGACCTGTGGGAAGCCCAAGGACCGCCCACCTCTATCCAGGTCTCCTAAGGTGAGCATCCAAACTGCCTAGGCTCCCCCAAAGCCAGTACGTGCAGTAGGATCAAAAACCCACTGCGATTGTTCTTGAGTTCTCAGTATTCCTCATTGCATACAAATGGATGGAAATAGAAAACACTATCCTGAGTGAGGTAAGCCAGACCCAAAAAGAGGAACATGGGATGTACTCACTCATATTTGGTTTCTAGCCATAAATAAAGGACATTGGGCTTATAATGCATGTTCCTAGAGAAGCTAAGTAAGAAGGTGAACCCAAAGACAAACACATAGGCATCCTCATGAATATTAACCTTCATCAGGGGATGAAAGGAGACAGAGACAGAGGAGCACGGGACAGAAATCTCAAGGTCCAAATCAGGAGCAGAAGGAGACGGAGCACGAGCAAGGAACTCAGGACCGCGAGGGGTGCACCCACACACTGAGACAATAGGGATGTTCTATCGGGAACTCACCAAGGCCAGCTGGCCTGGGTCTGAAAAAGCATGGGACAAATCCGGACTAGCTGAACATAGAGGACAATGAGGAATCCTTCTCTTCTTTTAAATTAAAACAAGACTGAGGTGAAACTTCCCCTGCTCGATTCATCTGCGGAGAACCTTGATTGAAGAATAAAACCAGTAAAAACAGTAGGGTATCCCATTGCGTTGAACCTACACTCCCAGAAGTGAAACAAACAAACGAAACCTGTCTGCATACTGTCTGTGAATGGGATGGGTCATGGCTCTGCACCAGGTTCTCTGCAGCCCTGGAGATAAAGCAGGAGATGTGGAGAGCATTGTATGGGGCTCCACAAGGTCACTGAACTCTACTGTCATGGCCTCAGCTGCCTTCAGCGTTGCCTGGTGAGTCCAAAGAGGAAAGAGAAGGACTATGTCCAACACAGCCAGGTTTGCAGAGCCTAGATTAATAAAATGTCCTATGCCCAAAGATCTCATTGTAGCTCGTTTTAAAAAGCAAGACAGGGTTATAATAAAACCGATTGAAAGATGGAGTTAACATATCAGAAAAGCACACTCGTAATAGACGGAGAGCTTCCTAATAAGCTTCGAAACTCAGAAACTGAAGGCCAAAAGGTGGATGCAGTTTCTCATTAAGAGATATTTCGTTTTCTGGCACGGTGGACCAGACAGGTGCCAGAGAGAAACGTATGAGGGATGAAAGGGGCTTTGCAAGGAACCATTCAGACCCTTCAAAGGGGATGGAGTCTGTGTGCTGGCTTGGATTTCATCATCAGGACTTGGGTTTCACAAGGTGGTACAGGACTGTGGCTCTCACTGGCGCGACATGCCATTGCTAATTATGGGCTGCAGGCTGAGTCTCCCCGAATTTCAGAGCAAACATAATCCCGTGTGACACACACATCACATAGGAATGGAGAAAAAGCACCAAAATCCTCTGCTTATTTTCCTGTCTATTGAGTTTCTGTTCAAAACCAAGAAACAAACAAGAACCATTTCATAATCCCCAACTGCATACAGCTCTGAGAACCAGTGAGTACATTTTGGACAGTCGGGAAAAAAAAAAGCAATTAAAATGGAGAAAATGGACAAATCTGTAGGGATTTTTTTTCACAGTCCCCGAGATTACTCTTTCACTGTGAATATAGAGTAAAACTTAATTTAAAAGTCAGATAAAGGACAACCGTGAGGCTAGTGATCCCTGGCTGTTTTCCAGGTGTCTATGTGTGTTGGGGGTCCCTTCCCTCCCTGCCTTTCTCCCAAGAGTTGCTCTGCATTGTGAAGAAGGATGCCACAGCAGGTGTTTATGCTAATTCTGCTTGTTTACAAATATACCTGAGTATCACATCAGGCACACTGCTGCCCTTCAACAGGGATGCAGGAGTGAGCATCCCATACACTACAATAAAGGCTGTGCTACACTCCTGGCCTGGTCCTGTGGTCTCTGCAGAGTATGGAGAGAGATACTATGAGAGGAGAGTTGGGAGACTCAGCACAGCCCTGGTAGCTTGCTCTATCTGCATTAGGCTTTTCCTGTCACAGATATACTCAGCTTCTACCACAGTGAAGGCTATTAGTAAAGAGGACCCCAGAATCCTGGCTGCTGGCCCTGGTAGCTAGTGGAAGACGTGGTGAGTTCACTGGTTGTATTCTGGCAGGGGTGAGGCTTCTGAATCCTAGAATCATGGAAATTCTGATCAATGCTTTCATAAATATATGCATATTTGTGCCTCTGATATACTGGCTTCAATTTCCTGGGCACTGAACCAAGGGTGGATCATATGCTATACCTATTTTTAGCGTAGTTATAAAACTGTATCTCTAAATTTGAAAATCTTTGGTGAGTTTTACACCCTGTAATGCAATGCTTCAGCCTGATGATTTATAATGTTTCAACAATGAGAGGGGGGTGAACAGTTTTGTGTTTGTAATGCTTCAGAAATTATTTTATGGATGCGTTATAGTATACATCTTAGCTATAAGCATTTTAACATCTAGTAGTTCATGATATATTTTGTTACCTCACGTGTGTGTGTGTGTGTAATCTATGCGGTGACACAGAAGCTGTGTGTGTGTGTATGTGTGTGCCAGATCCCCTGGAACTGGAGTTACAGATGACTGTGAGCCACCATGTGGGTCCTAGGCATCTAACCCAGGTCCTCTGCAAGAGCAGCCAGTGGTCTTAACTGTGAAGTCATTCTTTCAGCCTTTACTTGTAACTCGCCTTGACTTGCAAGACTTCTAAGTTTGCCTTTTAAATTACTTCTTGACAATTGAGAGAAAAAGGGGAAGCAGTCTATAAATCAGGAAGCAATTCATCTGGATAGACTTTATTCAATGTCACTGCTTTCTGAGTTCCTCAGTCCTTTTCAGGGAAGGATGGGTGTATTCTTTATCTATTTTCTTAGTGATGGTGGGGTTAATCTCCAGGCTTAATTCCTAAAATTCTGTTTTCAGTGAAGAGCTGCCGACTGAGCTGCCTGTTCCAGATGTACCTGGGTGAGTCTATCTTCTGCTGAGTTAATAATTAGTATTAACCTTCACACTCTGTGTAGATCAGACCATAAGGCTAGAGCCATGCTGACTCTGCCCTTGGGGAGGATGTGCTTGAGTGACAAAAACAGGAGGGAAAGGAGGAAAGATGGTGTGCTCTTTACTGCAGGGTGGAGCAAGGGGCTCTGGGACAGTAGGAGATTGTCACAGTAAGTTCACACCCACAGGAAATGAACCAGTTACTTCAGAGACATCTCTGAACCCCAGCTCATTACAGCAATATTTAAATTGTGGGAGGATCCAAGTCCCTTGAAACTTACCTTTCCCCCATTCACTGCCCCAGCTGGTAAAAATATGGTGTTTTTAAAAATGGTTTTATTTTATGTATGTGGGTGATTGTCTGCATGTAAGCGTGTGCATCATATACATTCAGTGCTCAAGGAATGCAAAAGAGTCCATGTCTCGTGAGCTCCCCTGTAGGGGTTGGGAATCAAACCTGGATCCTCTGCAACAGCAGTCAATGCCCATAACCACTGATCCAGTCCTAATCCAGTGGATTTTAAAATAAACCTCAGGACATTAGCCTCCCTGGTCTAGAATGCGATTCCTGGCTTCAAATTCTGTTTCACAGGAAAAGAACAGATGAGGTATCTCAAGGAGTGGGGGCATCGGAGAGAGCATCGAAGAGAGATTTTGCAAGTGAGGTGAGGTATGGAGAGGCAAAGGTCCTCTGTACCCACTGCAGTTGATAACTGCATCCGAGGTCATTGCGGATGACAGAGGCAAGCAGTGCAGAAAGAGTTGGCGACAAGACCCTGTTAAATATAGAAAGTTCTCCCCGGGGACGGGGAGACAGAGACTGTAGCATAAAAGGATCTGTTCCTATGCCCTTAAAATTGATGAATGCTGGAAGAAAAACTAAAAGGACTTTTACAAAAACAAACAAGCAAACAAAGCAAAAGCCACAAAAATAACAAAACTGAAAAAACTTTACCAGAACTTACAGAATTTTGTTTCTTTCCTGGAGCTGACCTCATTCTTAATTCTTCCCCAAATGACAAGGTAATAAGAAACTAGTTAAAACAAAATAACATGCGCGCGCATACACACACACACACACACACACACACACACACACACACACCACACCACTTAGCCTTAAACCCCTTAAGAGATGCACAGACCCTACCGGAATGAAGCTATAAAACTGAACTAATGACATTCAAAGAAAGCCTAAATTGACAGCAGAACATGCTGAAACCCAGGACAGACAGATCGATATAAAAAAGAGAGAAATCATGCCAAATCTTTTTCATAATGCCAGACCTGTGGCAAGGTAGACCCAGACTCCAGCACGGTTCTGAGGAAGCAGTTATTGTCTTGAAGATTGTCTAAGCTGTATTCTAAATCACATGGAATTTCTGTGATTTTCCAAAGCTATCTGATGCCCATAGTGAACTGAGAAATTATCCAATCCTCAGGAGAAAGTGTGAAGAAAACACCTAAGGCTCATTAACACTTTCATTAGAATTTGATGCACAGTAAATACTCTATTTCAAGTTAGCAATAAACACACACACACACACACACACACACACACACACACACACACGGGAGGGGGGAGAAATCAATAAACACCCAAAGAGTTAGCTTACAGACTATTTAAAGCTAAGTTTATTTTTAAGTGCCAACTGTTGGAGCTGGAGAGATGGAGAGATCGTTCTGTAGTTAAGAGTACCAGTTGCTCTTGCAGAGGATCTGGGTCAGATTTCCAGCACCTGTACTGTAGTTCACAACTGTCTGTAACTCTAGTTCAAGGAGATGCCAGGCCCTCTTCTGATCTCTGTGGGTACCAAGTGTATACAGTGCCCATACAGCCATACTGGCAAATACACTTAAAATAAAAGTAAATGCAATACTAAACATAGCAAATATTTATTTTGTGCTGTACTCTGATATCAACTTATATAAAACTAAAGATGTGCTTCCCTCCCCAGACTCATTATGATAAAACAACTTTGTAAATGCAAATTGTGGTTCTAAGCATCACTACTTTCTTTCGTGTTTTCTAGGAACACTGAGGTTTTAGAGAAGGGAAACTCTGGAGTCTCTCTGGCGCATGTACAGTAGATTCTCTCATTTCGTGGTTTTCCTACTTTCAAAACCCTGCCATTTCTGAAGCAAGCTGTGCCTTCTCCTGAGGTGGCAGAGGTGAGGACAAAGCACATATGGGTTGGAAAAAGAAATTATTAGGAGCAAACAAAATTACGCGAATTATTAGAGTATTGCAAATCTCATTTTAGTAAACATAAAAATAAAGGATTGCTTCTTTTCCTGACATATGGACATGGTTCTTCCATCTTAAAGGCAAATTAATAAACCATAAAGAACTACTTGCCAATTTGAGTACATGTAAATTTAAAATGTGTTTATTAAACTGCATCTTAAATGAACGAAAAGACAAATGAAAACTGAGGGAAGGCCTATAATACAGATGGAAGAGCATCAGTCTCTTTATTCTACAACAAAGATTTATTTTTTTATTTTTTATTGTTTTTACTGCACTATACATTTTCTCCACTCCCCTCCTTTCCTTCCAGTTCCCTTCTACCCTCTCCCATGACCCCCAAATCCCAAGTTACTCAGGAGATCTTGACTTTTTCTCCTTCCTATGAAGATCCATGGATTTCTTTCTTAGAGTCCTCTTTGTTGGCACATGTTATTGAGATGGACATCTACACAATGCCAGTGTTTGACTGAGGGAGTGTTGTGTGGCACTGTTCCTGGAGAGGCATAAACAAATGTCTTACTCAGCTTAGATAGGGCCCTGACAACAGACTGCAGGAAGGTACCACCAAAGTCCAGCTTGGTGAACCAATGAGTGTTCCTCGGGTTATTTACAAGAGTATAGGCGAGGGATTTCTTAAAGTAGTATAAATGACTCAATGACAGCTGTCATCACAGCCCACTCCCGCATGGGTGACAGCTCACAAAAGCTGGAAACCTGGCGCTCACTGCAGCTCAACAGGTTCGAGAGTATCCTTTCCTAGTGCCTCAGCTGGTCTCTGACTTGACCTTCCAGGCATCTCATCTGTTCTGAGTGTTTCTCAGCCTCCTCACTGCTTATGTGTGGCAGGGAGCTAGGGAATCTTGTCAGTTTCAGGAACTTCCTGAGCCCTTTGAATTGTTCACTTACTGAGTATGAGGAGCCTCCTTGCAAGTGAGAATGTCCCACTTCCCATTAGAACATCTTGTAGTTTATCATACGTTCTTTCAAGATGTGAAAAATGCATAAAGTCCCATTCAATAATTCCAAAAATTATATTCTACTTTTTCAGAGTTATTAACAGTCTTACTATCTGGAATATAAGCAGCACAAAGCTTTTATATCTATCCTCAACTCTAGACTAGCACTGAGCACTCAAATGCTTAATGGGTATCTACTGAACTGATCTTGAATAGCTTCAAAAAATGGAGGGGGTGATGGAATTACTTTTCCCTAAAAATTCAAATAGTGACTATGTTTTGCCTAAGAGTCTGAAAGCAAATTAAAGTGTCAAGTCTGATTATAAAATGAACTCCCGAATTAGGGGAATTCCCATGCCATAATCACTTCTTTTCGGAAACTTTTCCCCACCCACAGAACATAAACCCCACGCTGAGGACTTTTGGTTCTACCTTGCCACAGGGGTAAAAAAGGGACGTGAGACAGAGTTGAAGACCCATCAGCAATCCCACTGAAATAAATAGGAATGGAACAGACCAGCCCATCTGTCCCTGTGATCAGCGATTGTCTCTCCTGCTATTTTAGCGGTTAATTTCCCAGCTCAGCTGCATGGTGCCTCTTCTGGGGAAAACAGATGACAATTCACTTTGCGAAGAGAATCCATTGTTCCCTGAAATGCGATGCTGAAAGCTGAAATTTCCTTCACTGTCTGTGAACGAATCTTTCAAACAAAAGCATTAAAATAAATAGACTGGGTTTCAAGGAACTTTAGTACTTAAATACATCTCCGTCTCTTTCCGCACCATCCACAGAGGTATCTTTATAAGTCGGATGGTAAGATTGCTCCTGAAAGCAAACTCCAGCCATTCCAGGGAGGCAACCGGAATAGACCTCTGCACAACCTGGCTTTCTTTTATGCACCTCGTGGGCAGATGCGAAAAGCTCATTTCTCTCCTTTACAACATTAGCTTAGTCTGGGATTTTCCAACAATTAAGAAGGCTGTTACACTGGGCTGGTGATGCATGCACCATGGTGGAGACCGGAGGATCAAAAGTTCAAGGACAACCTCAGCTAAAAATGGAGTTCAAGGGCAGCCTGGGCTATGTTACCCCCCCCTTCTCTCTCTTTCCCTCCCTCTCCCCCCCCTCTCTCTCACACACACACAACACACAACACACACACTATCTGGAATGATGCTCAATATTGCTGGATCATATGGAAAGTTTTGTTCATTTTTTTCCTGCAGATGTATGATTTTAAATTGGCACCAATGTCCAGACATCTCTAGTTCCCACTCATCTTCCCAGGATAGGAAGAAAATACTGTGTATGTGCACACGCACACACATACTTACACATACATTTACATGTCATATAAACAGCATCCTTAATACGTGTTGTGCAGAACTTTCCTCAGATTTAGACTGACTTTCTCCACGAGGGAAGGAGGTGGTTTGTGAGACGCAGGAGATAAACAAGCTCCCCGAGTCTGGGAAAGTTAACACTGGCAAGGTTCACTCCCCAACTTTTTGAAGAAATTGACAGCTGCTGGGGAGATGGTGAGTCTGGCCAGTAGGGGCCAGGAAAAGAGTATGGCGCTGCCCACAGGCTGTGCAGATGTCACCAAGGCTGGCATGGGCTTTTCAGTAATGCAGCTGCTTTATGTTGTCTCTCCTCCTTGCCAGTGACCGTCACCCATACTCCTGTTGCTAACACCGGGTAAAAACTCATTGACCCTTCAAGATGGACTTTGGTGCAATCATTAGTTTCTTCTGCTGGGGGTTCCCTCTCTGTGGTGAATAGGTGTGTGTGTGTGTGTGTGTGTGTGTGTGTGTGTTGTGTTTCCCTGGGGGAAAATCTCTCACACAACATATTACAACTACTTTAAACAAGTAATATTAAACAGCCTCACAGGTTTGGAGGGATCTGCTGGTATCTGACATTCTTGGGAGACACAGTTGTCTAAAGAAAACAAGGCAGAAGGTACATCCCCATCGCAATGCTGAACTCTGGCATGAGGACCTACTCCTCCTTTGCTTGTTCAGAGTGGATACTGATAGCCCAAGTCTCGCTCATTTCCAGGGCTCAGAATCCCCCTAAGATTTTCACCTGCTGTTACAGATAACTGGAGAGAAATGTGAGACCATTTTCTGAAATGAGAGTGAAGCCGATGCTTCTCTTCCTTGATATCTGCTCTCCTCCCCTCCAGGCCTGTACCCTGCTCTCCCAGGAACACAGTGCAGGCTCCAGAGCTCAGAGTCCCCTGATAATTGCTGTCTGGAGGCCCTGCCTGCCAGACTTTTCTGAGAAGTGATTAGGAAAGAGGACATTCTGCTGGCTTCTGCTTTCAGATGTTTTATCTCAATTACATGAAACTCGGAAGAAAGGAAAAGGCCGTTTCACTTCAGTTCCCCAAGCTCACTGTGCTTCCGCGAGTGGCAGGAATAACAGGGTCAGAATCTCAGTCAGTTAAGGACTTTCAAAGACTCTCAATGTGACACCAGGTTCAGTCTCACCTGCCACTAGCTCCCACTGGGAAGTGCAACTCAGCAAACGTGCTAGTGGAATTAATCTTACTCAAGGGGAACTCTGACTTTTCCCTTCCTGAGATTAGGAAATACTCTGTAGTCAGCTCTCCACCGCTATAATGGCATACCCGAGGCAATCACCTTATAGAGGGAAAAGGTTTATTAGGACCACAGAAGGCGCACCCATTGCTTTGGAATGTCAGTGGGCATGCCTGGTGGTAAGGGCAGGAATCTTCAGCTAAGACAACAACAGCAACAAAACCAAAACAAAACCTCCAAACAAAACTGCTCACCTTGTAGCCAGGAGACCAACAAGAAGTGGGCTGAAGACAGATCACTGTGTCCTATCTCATGAAGATGACACCCTCCAAACAGTGCCATTCAGAGACATTCGATGTCCTCAACTCCTAGTACACATCTGATCATTTGCTTTCTTCAAAACAGTGCAGAACAAGCAAATGTTCCTTTTAAATTATTGACTTTCCTTAATACTTTGAGAATTTTATACAATGTATTTTAACCATTATTCACCTCTCACTCTTCCTCCCAGCTTCTCCCACATCCACCCTAACTCCTCCCAGCTCCCCACACCTATGTGTCCTCTTTTTTTTCTTAATAATGAGCTAAATACAAACTGTACTGTTGTCCATGTTCTCCTGGGTGTGGGGTCACCGGCTGGAGCATAGTTGCTCTACCGGGAGCCACACACTTAAAGGAAACTGACTGTCCCTCCCCTAGGAGCCATCAGTGTCTATAGTTGCTGAGTTAGGCTAAGGACAGAGGCTCAGGAACCCCTCCTCACTCCCTGATAGCATGTTGATCTCCTCGGTCTGGTGTAGGCAACCATAGCAGCTGTGAGCTTGTGCACTTGGGTCCTGGCAAATTCAGGAGATACCGTTTCACCCCAGGTACCTCCAGCTGCCATTTCCTGCAGTTTTTCTGCTCTGTCCTTCTATGATAGTCCCTGAACCTTGGGGATGCGGAGTAGGGTGTGGTGCAGATGCCCAGTTTGTGGTAGAGCACTCTCTGTACCTTGACCAGTTGTGAGTTCCATCTTCCACTGCGCAAAAAGCTTCTCTGATGAGATTTGAGAGCTGCCTTGATTTATGGTTAGAAAGATATGAATTGAGAGGACAGTTGGTACTATGTTCACTTAGCAACATCGTAATAGTAGGTTCACCTTTGGGGCCTGTGAGATCCCCAGACATGGGCTTTTGGTCAGATGTACAGTACCAGGCAAGTGTTTCCTCCTGTGGGGTGGGCTTTAAATCCTATCTCGATGTATATTTTGTATGTGGCTTCCATTTACAACAGGGTAAGTCCCCATATCTCATACACAGCTTCTCTTCCACAGCTCTTCAGAAGCCACAACATGTCCTCTCACCCTCAACATCCCCATGAATCCTCTTCATCCCTGTCTCAACTTGGACATGTCTCCAGATCCAATAACTATAGAAAATCTCAGTGAGACGTCATTGACCAAAATATGTGTGTGTGTGTGGTGTGTGTGTGTGTGTGTGTGTGTGTGTGTGGTACACCTAGGGTACTCGAGATACATGCTGGAATAAGCTGACTCTGCACCAACACAGGCAAGGAAATGGTTTGATGCCAAATGTCTGGGTTTAGTATTCCAGAAATATTTCTTGATCCACCTAGAAAGGAGCTCCTGGCTCTTATTCTCCACTCCTCCCCCAGAACGTCAACTGCTGAAGCTCAGAAGCTGGTTTTCAGCTCAGGTACTTTGAGGATATCCCAACAAGGTCTCACTCTTCTTTTTCTGTGAATGCTGACCACACCCCCTGACATCATTTTTGCACTTCAGGACTATAGCAGAGTGTCCCTTGTGCATAGGGATCCTAATACCACAAAGTGGATGTTAATGTCATAATAATGGCAAACTTTACACCATACTTCCTGTACCATTGAAAATCTTTTAAAAACTGAATCTGGTGCTCTTCTGTTATAACAGCTTAGATAATATGACTATTTCAGTAATAAACATAATGCAGATGAGTTATGATCTCTGTCCTATATTCTGGACATGGTATTTTCCAAGATATCTTATGTTACTTAAGAAATGATATACAAAAATGTTTTAAACTATTTCTTTCAATTTTGAGATTATAATCATCATTTATCTCTTTCCTTTTCTCTTTTCAATGCATTTGTGTGTATGTATATACATATATAATCCTAAATACAACCAGTTTAGCCTGTATAGTGTTAGCTGTATGTATGTTTTCAGGGCTGACTATTTACTACTGGATAATCAGCTGGTGTGCTCTTCCCTGGGGAAGACTATTTCCCCCACTCTCAGCATTTCTTAGCTCTTTGTCTATGGTTGAGGCCTCCCAGGCTTTCCTATCTTCATGTTAGCTTGTATGCTATTGTCCTTATACCCACAGAGAAGTGTTGTCCTCTCCGCTCACCAATGAAACTTTTCTGCAATAGGCAGAGACCATTATAGAAAACTACAACTTATCAAAATGCCGACTTGTAGAGCCCAGTCCTGATAGACAAATCTGCAAAACTCCCCCCACAAGGGTCAGGGGACACTGTGGAAGAGCCAGAGGAACAGGGAGGTTGCTGTGAGACTATGTCTACTAGTAATGTCAGAAGCCACACCCATAAAGTCTCACTAACATGACTACTGCTTAAACATGAGCTAAGCAAAATGATGCTTTGGAGATGCTGTGTCTGGGAGGCACATGTTAATGATATTTTGACTCCCCTTTGCAGAAGATGTAGTGAAATCGTTAAATTCTACACAGAGAAGGGAGAGTTCAGAATCCTTGTAGCTGGTGAGATCCTGTTGATTCCATTGACTCTCATCTCCCTCCTCCTCCAGGTCCTGTTCTTAGCTGGAAATTGATTTGATCATTAAATGCTCACCCTATCTGTTCAGAAATTGGGAAGAAAAATGTTCAGCCATAGACAGGCCTGAGTTCCTCGTCTACAAGTAAAATTTGAGTAGAACCCACAGACCCTGAAGATCTTCTGTGATGTATTGTGATGGATATAGGAGAAAGCAATGAGGAATGGTCAATTCAAGGATGCAAAGGAGACAGATGCTCACGTAAAACCTGCCGATGGGACAAGGTCATCTCCGGTTCATGAGTTATGTATGGGAACAGAGAGCTTTTACAGATTGAAAAGGAACTCAGGGGAGTTGACCAAGAACCCCTATATAAGACTTGGCAAACTTACACCAGTAAATAATAGTATTAAAATAGTCACATTGAAAAGAAATGTAGGCAGTGAAGAGGCTAGAAAATAGTATTTATTTTGATCTTTGAACACTTGCTTCTGTGTGGTTATAGAGGACACCTCTGGGTTCTTTGATGAGTCATACATCCTGACTGGTGCAGCTCACAATGTTGTCCTGCCATCTCTGCGTTTTCTACCCAATAAATGCAACACACCAAAGTGACGATAACAAGGAAGTGTAACTGGACCAATTGTGGGTCAATGTCTCCTTGAAGATGACGTCTGATTAGTTTTTATTCCCAGGACCTTCTTTGGGCTGCTGTAAGATTCAGGGCCACCAATGTACTTTAAATGTTTCCACTCCCATATCTCCATCTTCTCCTAAGCCAGGTAGACCCAGAGTCTACATAGAACATAGGCGGCTTGAGAAATGGTTCAGTTTTGAGGACACAGATGGCTCGGGAAAATCCTATATAACGATGTCTTCTCTTTTCCAATCTTAGCACCTCAGCTCTGACATCACCCTTACTCGTTGGGTACAAAATGTGAGCCAACATCTACTATGCCAATGATGGTACCTACTATAAAAAGCATCTGGCATACATACAATGACCCTTTGGAGAATCTCCTTAGGAAACAGCTCATGGGGTTAAGGGGATAGCTTGTTAGGTAAACACACTTACTGCCCAAGCCTGATGATCTGAGTTTGGAGCCCTAGAACTCAACTAAAACTGGATGCAGTACTGCATGTCTATAAACCCATCATTCCTATGGGAAGATGGGAGTTAAGAGACTTCCTGGAAACTTGTGGTCCATTTGCTCAGGAGTTTGTGATGGTGAGTAATGACAGAGCCTGTCTCAAACAAGGCAGAGGATAAGGTCTGATATTCAAGGCCATTTTCTGAACTCCACTGAATGTTGTGGGTGTGGCAATATGTACACTGAAGGATGCAAGAAGACACAAGCTCCCATCCCCAACCAGAAGCTGCTGGTGGCCATGTCAGAGGGACAGCAGATGGCAGTTGACTTCAGGGTGTCAGACCACCAGAAAGCAAATCTCTGATAGATGGATCTCAGATAGGCAAGGCCCCAAGACCCCAGACCACAGAATATTGTTTGCTTCTGCTGTGTCTTTCTATGTTTCCACTACCTTCTTTCTCTAGTATCTGACATGGTGTGAATGGGTGTGAGGAGATTCCCCACTGCCTGTAATGTAGCGTGTTTATCTCATAGGAACATCCTGTTCTTCTAGGCATTTTTACCTGTGGATTATTATGAAGACGATTGCTTCCTAAGCTGTGCTGTGTAACTGATAATAATAATTTTAGTTTAAATAGAGGAAGTGCAACACAGCTAGAACACATGAGTTTCTACTGAGGAGCTGTATAGGCTGTGGCTTAGGTTAATGATGAAGAAAAACAACTGAGTCCCAGGAGCCAGTCTGGCTCAAATTCTTTTAATCTTAATGTCGGGAGATGTGTTCACAGGTTTCAGAGTGCATCATAGCTAAAACAAAGCTCTGAAAATAACTTAAGGTTAGACTAGATGTTTTTGTTAAATAGCCTTGATGCGAAATACCTTAGAAGACAATCTAAATAATTTTTAAAACAAAGTTTTAAAAAGTCACAGAGTTGAATGAGGAACTCATTAAGGTCAGGGAACAAGAACAAAACATCGAAATTATTATTAGCCAACGTGCCTTTCTTGTTAGGATTAGTTAATGACCAATAGCAGTGATCAATTTCTTACACCCATTTCTGCCCTCAATCTCCTGATATTAAGAACTATTGATGAGTGGGTATGCACACTACAGATTTAAAGTAGAGCCAACAGATTATTTTCCATGTACAAACATTTAGGTTTGTGATTCCTTTAAGATTCTTCATAAGATTACCTTTCAAGGTAAGTAATAAAATGATTGCCCTTTGTTTTTTATTACTGTTTTTATTGAGCTATATATTTTTCTTCATTCCCTTCCCTTTCTTCCCCCTCTCCTTCTAACCTCTCTCATAACTGCAAAAATACATCCTGCCAGTAAGACCTGGCTGAGAAAAAGAACTTGCTTGCTTGTACTTTGTTAATCTATAACAAGTTGTTTGGTTATGAATGTACATGAGTTCTTGGGGATAATTTGTTTTTGATCTGTAATACATAAAATGTTTAATCATGTAAGGGATATGGAAAACATGCTGTTTTATACTTGTATCCATTGTAATTCTTTGCTTGAACATTGTAATTTTTATATTGCCTGAAAGATTTTGTTGGGGTGGTGTATAAGCTGCAAAGGAAAGAATAGAGAGAGAGTTAAAATGAGTTAGAAGGAAGCCATCGAAAATGAGAATAGGAAATCACCAGGAAAGTAAAGGATAGAGAACTCAGGAGAAGAATGAAGAAGGAAACCATTGAGAGAGTGAGTGTTTTTTCCCTTAACCCCCTCAGATATAAAAATTTTCATAGTAAGCTGACTCTGTGGATTCCCCTTGAGCCCTGCATGCTGGGAGCTGGTCCCCTTGACAATAAAAGGAAGCTATCTCCAGTCAGGCAGAAGTAGTGGTGCACACCTTTAATCCCAGCACTTGGGAGGCAGAGGCAGGCGGATCTCTGTGAGTCTGATGCCAGCCTGGTCTACATAGCGAGTTCCAGGACAGGTTCCAAAACTACACAAAGAAATCCTGTCTCGAGAAAATAAAAGTTATCTCCAACTGATAATAATTTGTGAAGGAAAAATTAGTTTCCTTCAGTGGACTTTCTCTGGGTATATAAACCACAGGTAAGGGTAGGCCCCACACAAAACACTTTTTTTCCACTTTTTTTAAAAAATATTTTTTGGTCTTACAGGTCTTGCTTGTATATTATGGTTTGCAATTTTGTGTTTTATGGCTTTTGTTTTTGTGTGCATGTTTTTTGTATTTTTCAAGTTTTTTTTAAAATTCTGGTTTGTATGCTTTCTTAATTTGTCTGTGTTTTAAAGAGAGAAAAAGAGGTATGAAGTTGTTTTGGTGTGGAAGTGTGGAGGATCTGGAAGGAGATGGGGAAGGGAACTGTGATCAGAATATATAATATGAATTTTCAATAAAAGCAAATATGAGCTTTAATCAATAAAGATACAGCAAATTGAAAAGGAAGGAATTCTTGTATCAGGGAACACCAGCCCAGAGACTCTGCGCCTTGACAATAAAGCCTTAGAGTCAGTTATTTAATGCAAAACTGGGTAAGAACAAGCAAGAAATTGTATGACTGGAAAGTGGCCAGATCTGCCATGTAAGATGCACTTGTGATTTACTTTGCTTGCACGTAGACAGTTTACTTGCAATAATCACGTTTCAGCTACATATGAAGACCAACTATGATCAAGGTCCTAGCTGAGCCCTAAGTCTCTTCTGTTCACAGACTCTTCAGTTCTGATTCCCACTCTAGCTAATTTGAATGACTTGTGGGTAAGAACATCACCTTTTATGATACCGTATCCTCTCCTACCATGTTTCCCAGAATGCACAGGGGTCCACCTAGTTACCACATTTCTCATCAGCACCCACCACACCCATCTGTGTCTGAGGTTATCTTCTAAGTGGAAGTCTCTGGAGCTGCTGGATGCTGGATGCTATAGATAATGGGAAGATTCTCTATGTGAACATCATAATGAAATTTTCTGGAACTTTCCACTATTGTTGCCATAGTGACAGAACTGAATCCATGTTGCCTAGCCATGGAGGAGCCAGGAGAGCAGTTAGTGGGACATGAGTGATCTTTCGGGGAAGATTGATGTAAGCATTAGCTTGTTGGGCATGGTAGTAGTGCACACCTTTAGTTCTGGCACCTGAAAGAATGAGACAAGTAGATCTTTGTGGGATTAAGGACATCCAGGTCTAAACAGTGAAATTCTATCTCTCAAAAAAAAAATAGCCTTGATCATATGATGATTTGGGAGCATATGTATATGTCATAGTTTATTAAGGTGTTTTGAAAAATAAATAGTGTATGTTTTATGCCTAAAGGCTTTTGGTATACTACTAAAAATTTCATCTATAAAAATATACTGTTGGGCCTAGAGAAATGGCTCAATAATTAATAGCACAGTTTGTTCTTCCAGAGGACCCAAGTTCAGTGCTGAGCACCCATTTCTGTAGCTCCAGTACCAAAGGATCAAATGTGTCTAGCCTCTGTGGGCACACACACACACACACACACACACATACACACACACGTACGCAAAATAAATCTTTGAAAATATTTTGTAGAAATTCAAATGGTCCTGGAAGATATATTTATATTTTTGATTATTGAGAAGACTCAAAAAGAAATAAAAAATAGTTCTGTTAACTTAACTTCAAGTTTCACTCTACACGTTGCAGGAAAAATGTTATCAAGCTAAGCCTTCCATAGCTTTTTTTTGTTTGCCAAAATTTGATAATATAAGCAGGTAAAACTGGGGTATTGGTAACAGCTTCATGACTAAGTTAAATTAAGAAATCATGTTTCTGCAATCAGGGGCTGTGAAAGTTCACATAGCGAGAGATTAAAAACACAATTATAATTCTGTAACTGAAAAATTCATTTCAAGTAGAGGGGACAAAATCTTTGGTCTTTAAACTTAAAATAATTTAAATCGGGTCTCTCTGTGTATGTGTGCATGCGTGTGTGTGCATGCGTTCTCATGTGTGTATGCAGCAGTGTCAATGGGGACCAGGAGGAGGCGCCATATCTCCTGGAAGTGGAGTTACTAATGGTTAACAATTAAAAGCCAGTGCCCAATATTTGATTCTGTCTTACAGCAGCCTGATACTACACATGTAACTATGCTTTCTTAATTTTATTAGAGGCTTGGTTATTGGAAAAAGCACCTGGTCTGTCTTGGAAAAGGTTTCAAGTACAATGAAACAGAGTCTACGTGTCATTCTGTTGGTTGGAGTGTGGCTTGGACCTCTGTTAGTAGTACTGGCCAGTGGTTCAGTTAGAGCCTAATACATTTGCAGTGACTTTCTCCTCCTGTTTTACTGTTAAAATAAAAGCACTTCTTAATCAAGTTCTCTCACATTGCCTCCGTTATCTTTCATCCCTTCTCTACTTAGTCCTCCTCAGTCCCAGAAAGCGTCACGTCTACTTTCAGGCCATATACACACAAGATGTTATTTATCACTATAAGATCCAGGATCCACAAATGAAAGAAGCACATGAAACTGACCTAATTTGTGAAAATCTACAGTTGCATCTATTTCCCCACAAACAATATATTTTTTTTCCTTCCTTATGGCCGAGTAAAGTTTCACTGTGAATGCACAGCACATGTCTTTGTCTATTTGTTGACAAACATCCAGGTTCATTCTGTATCTTAGCTGTGATTGGCAGTACCTCAGTAAACATGAGTGTGTAAATACCTCTGACTCACTGACTGGGTCCTATGTGTATCTACAGGTATAGTTGAGCCATATAACCTGGGTATTGGCTAAAAAAGCACCTTCCAGCATTATTCGTTCTAATTTAACTTCAGTTTTAATGTAATCTCCACACCCGCCTTCCCTTCTCACTCACAGGTCAGAAATTCAGCTCTCAGGGTATCTTTACTGTACTATACAAGGTCCTGACTGTGTCCTGACAATCATTCCCAGTTTGTCAAATATGGGGCATGCACAACCCACAAGGGCTGAGCACTGTTGGGAAAGAGCAGTTCTGGGCAGGGCCTCTTAACTCCCCGGTGTGTAATTACCACACCAGATACAGGGCACTTTAGTTAAGTCTCCTAAGGCTCATTCTGTCCACTGGTGCATGAATGGAAGATAACTTACTTAAGAAAGATTGAATTGAGGATCACCCATCTTTGGTCTCATAGATTTCCCTTATGGATTTCTCAGGGATGTGACAACCTATATTGGAGAAAGACACATTTTGTCAAACTCTAAATGTCATATTTATTTTGGTCTCAAATTGTCACATTGTTTCTAATGCTTGAAATAGGAAAAATGTGATTATTCCAAAGCCAGAGCGTGCTAGCATACTAACATGTGTGTTTAGAAGAGAGTATGTGGGCATTTGTGTATCCTTCCCACTAACCACAGCTGTGGAGATGAGGAAACTGCCTGGGAAGCTAAACCTATACAGAGATAAATATCTTTTTACATTTTATTTGTGAAAACAGGTCAAAAAATCATTCTTTTGGAGATAACTAGACTGATTTTTTCACTTCCTTTTTTAACATTTTCCATACAACATATTTTGATTATGTTTTCATTAATTAAATGATTAATTAATTTATTAAAAAGAAAGTATGGTGTGTTAACAAACAGATATTCTTGGTATTTCTTTGTCAGAAGAAATGGGAAATCCTATCTGAAAGATGTATGAATGGGCTTAATGATCCCCTAAGGGTCTACTGAGGCCCAAGCTCCAGTGATCAGTCTTCCAATGAAAACTAATCTGATAATAAGCTTTATCATTGTATATTTAAAAATACAACAAATCTATCTTTAAATGCACAATGATGATGACAATGAACTAATATTGTTCATTGCTATATATTATAGTTAGATGGGTTGAAAATACTGAGAGAAAAAACATCTTTTAATGTCAAGTTGAGAGAAAGTTAAAGGGCAACAACAGAATCTGAATCTTTTTGTTGAAGGACATTTTGTGACTGACAGCTTCCTGACTTCTCATCCACAGAGAAGGATCTAAGTGGCATCAAGGCAGCAAAGGGACTTCCCACCATGGACCCCAAGGGCTGCAGGTGCCTTTGCAAAGCAGAGTCTGAGGAACAGGATGTGGGGAGACTCTGTAGAGTTAATCGACTCATTTGCCTATGCCGTCAGGGGTGCTTTTGAGATACCAGCATATCCCAGCAAGGAAAGGAAAGAGCAGGGTCTTGAAATAGCAGCCCACAGTGGGAGCCCATAAGGATAAATGTTTCCCAGTTGCAGCAAAGCACCTGCAGGGAGAGCTTTCCCAGGAGGTCTCTATCTGGGATTAGCACACATCTACTTCTTCACTACCTCTTGACCCTCCTTTGCCAAGGGACTCAGCTGTCTTCCATGTGCTGTCATCAGCTCTGTCAATTGCCTCCTCTCTGTAGCCACTGGCGTTCTGATGGTAACCACTGAACTGTAAGGCTAAGCATGCTTATTGAGTCCGTTACAGAGCCCACAGCCTCACTAGACTTCTAATCTCAACGTTTAGGGATGGTGTTTGGAGTTTGTAAGACTCTTAAGGGAGTTTGGAAGAGCAGAATTGACTATGAACATTACAGAGTGTAATTACATCTGCATTGGGCCAGTATGCTCCAGTCCCTACAGAGAGGACACTTGCCTGATAGTCCGGCGCACATTGAATAATGCTTTGCAAAGGAGCATTTATTTGGACCAGCCTCCCTTCACTGGCCCCAGTAGAATGAACCAATATTAAGTTTAATCACAGTCTGTGAGATTGGTTGGTTGCAGGAGTCCTTTAAGTCAGTTAACTAAATAAGCTGCAGCCAACTGACTTGCCGATTGAATAGGCTGTAGCCAATTAGATGGCTTTCTCTGCCTTACTTTGGTGCTCGCAAATGCCATCTGACATTTTTGGTTGTATTGTCAGAGTTTGTTCTGCTTCTGGGAAATTCCAGCTTTGTGAACCTGTCTTCCTCGGTTTTGTTTTTCTTTGGTCCAATATGTTATACTAAATTCAGTCAATCTAAGGGATTTTTCTCTGAAGAGAATTTTTTCAGTCTTTGAGATTTGAAGCCAAGCTTCATAAAATCCAAGGATTATGGGGATGGGGGGGGGGATAAAGCCCACTACACTCACTGTTTGCTGGTAACTAGAAGATTGGAAGTGAGTTCTCACCTAGATTACAAAGGACAGAGTGTATTCACACAAATGTTTGATCCAGATGTAGTTAGTAGTAGAGATAATGGGGACTTTGGATAAGAATGTTCCCCATTGGCTTGGATATCTGAAAGCATGGTCTCCTGTTGGTGGTGCTATCTGGGGAGGTTTAAGAAATATGGTGTTGGTGGAGGAGGTGTGTCATTGGAGGTGGGCTTTGAGAATTTATCGTCTTGCTCCATGTCCAAGTTGCTTTCTCTTCTCTCTGCTTCATGCTTAGAGTTGATGATGGGAGCTCTTGAAGGGAGCTCTCCACTTCTTTCTTCCACCTGCTGCCAAGCCTCCCCACTATGGTGGACTCCCACCCTCTAGAACCGTAAACCCAAAGGAAACGTTTTCTTATACAAGTGGTATTTTATAAACTGTGGCATTTTCTTGATTAAAGATTTAATATGGAAGCCCCTCCCTCTCATAGGTGATGCCACCTCTGGAAAGGTGGTCCTGGATAGTATAAGAAAGCAGGCTGAGTAAGCCACAGGGAGGAAGTCAGTAAGAATGTTCTACCATGGCCTCTATGTTAGTTCCTTCCTCCAGGTTCCTTCCCTTCACTTCATATGACTTCACTTCATAACGGACTGTAACCTGTGAGTCAATTAAACCCTTCCCTCCCCAAGCCTTTATTATTATTATTATTACTATTTTATCATCATTATTTAATTATTTATTAGTTTTTTGAGACAGGGTTTCTCTGTGTAACAGTCCCATCTCTCCTGGAACTAACTTGGTAGACCAAGCTGGCCTTGAACTCACTGAGATTCGCTTGCCTCTACCTCACAAGTGCTGGGATTAAAGTCATTCTCCACCATTGGATGGCTCCAAGTCATTTTTTGATCCATGTTTTATCACAGCAATAGAACACAAATTTGAATGGGTGGAATCAATGCTGTGTCCTGCACAGAAGTCTCGGGTAGTTAACAGTGTCAGAGAGGCTGACATGGCTTCAGCAGGCAGAAGATCAGAGAACCAGAGTTCACTAGGACCCACATCATCCAGCTCTCCACCAGCTGAAAATATCAGTGATAGTTTTTGCTTTGTGGGAGCAGGCAATTTTGTGAGTGGAAAACCTGGTGTAAAGTTCCTGATGGGTGAGGGTATGTGACTTTGCTGTGGGTGTATAGTCACTGCAATCACAGAGATTAGACTGGAGAGTCAAGTACTTCCATGGCTAAGAATCTGTGCACACTGAACTGTTTTGTTTTATTTTATTTTTTAGAGAAATGAGTGGATATCACAAAAAACCACTTGGAACTGCCTCAGTATCACAAGCAAATTTTAATTGTGATACAACTTTTTCTTTGTAGGGTATATTAGAGAAGAAATAACACCACACAACCCTAAAACAATGGGATACATGTTTACATCATGATATGCATGTTTACATCAGCATACAGAGGTTTTTAAATTACTGGTCAAAAAGTAAAGATGTTAGCAGAATTTGAGCTCTTTGCTCCTGGAGGTCCATTCCTAAACTACTCTAAATACCTTGACTAAAATCTTATAGTCACACAATTGAGGATTAAATAAATGTTTTTATGGTGCTGTAGAGATGGCTTGCCTGTTGATAGTGTTCCTCTTGCAGAAGAACCAGATTTGGAACCATGTTGGGCTGTTCACACCTGCTGTAACTCCAGCTCCAGGGATATTCTGCCCCCTCTGTCCCCAGTGAACACTACACTTGAGTGTACAAACCAACAGAGACACATAAACAATTTGAAAATTTGAAAAATATTTTAAAGCTTTCAGGTGTGCTGTTAAGTCCCCAATGTATGCTTTTTCCGTTTACATAGCAGACAATGAGGACTACTGAGAACTCAAGATCAATGGCAATGGGTTTTTGATCCTACTGCATGTACTGGCTTTGTGGGAGCCTAGGCAGTTTGGATGCTCACCTTACTAGACCTGGATGGAGGTGGGTGGTCCTTGGACTTCCCGCAGGGCAGGGAACCCTGATTGCTCTTTGGGCTGACGAGGGAGGGGACTTGATTGGGGGAGGGGGAGGGAAATGGGAGGCAGTGGCGGGGAAGAGACAGAAATCTTTAATAAATAAATAAATAAATTTTAAAAAAAGAATAAAGAAACATGGATAAACAAAATAAAAAAAAGAGTGGAAATGTGTGAAGGGTTTGATAAAATGCCACAGGGATCATGAGGAATAGAACCTTCAGGAGACAGAAAACAGATGCAATATGATGGTTGACTTTGGATATCACATCTACTTAGTGAAGAGTTTCTGCATAATTAGGAGAGCGTTATGAAACAGGTATCACATAGATCTTAGAAATTAAAAGGGGACCAGCTAGTGAAGATAGTCCGAACCAGGAACATGGTTCTTCCTCCTCTTAGCAAGATAAGAGATACTGACAGCTACTTGGAGGAAGCAGTTAGTGTACTCATCTCTCTCAACCCTTTTTAAATGAAGACTTACTATTTTTAATTTTTATTTTATCTATATGGATGATTTGCCTGAATATATGTCTACGTGTGTACAGTAGTTACCGAAGCCAGAAGAGGGCATCCGATTCCCTGGAACTGGAGTTACAGGTGGTTGTGGCTGCTGAGAACCCAATCAGATGTTCTAGAAAGGCAACAATTACTCTCAATCATGAGCTATCACTCTACCATATTCCCCAACTCTTTTTTAAAATTAACTTTTTATTTTATTATTGATGTATATTAATTGTAGAATGTAACATGTCTCACTGTCACAATTTCATAAGTGTATATTGCACTTTTATTTTATTTAATCCCACTGCCCTCTTGAACACTCCCTAAAGCCCCCTTCTTCCCTAACACTTCCCCTCTACTCTTATGCCCTTTATTTTTTTCTAGGTCCCACATATGAGTAGGAACATGCGATGTTTGTCTTTCTGAGTCTGGCTTATTTTGCTTAACACAGTAATTGCCAGTTCCATGCATTTTCCTCCAATCAATGTGATTTCTGTTCTTTATGGCTAGATGAAACCCCATGATGTGCACAAACCATATTTCTTTGTCTATTCATCTTCTCATCCCACAAGTTATATATTGAAGACAAAGGATTATAGTCAAAAGAAACCACCAAGAAGGATTCTACACCCATTAGCGGGATATGATAGTGAACACAATGGAGTCTAGCAAACCCTGTTTCTCGTGAGTTTGGAGGGAGCCTGTGCCGAGAAGGAGTGAGGCACTAGCATGGATTAAGTTCAATATTGTGGTGCTGCATTGCAAGAAAGTGCTTAACACTGGACTGAGGATAGTTCATGTGAGCGAGAACAAGAACCAGTGAAGAACAGCTGCAGTTTATCCTCAAACCCCTGGATGGCTCCTTGCCCTGGGCTAGAGGCCTGCTGTGCCTGTTGCATGGGCCCCATCCAACACTCTCTGTTGTTTTCTAAATAAATGATTCTCTCCTCTCTCTCTCTCTCTCTCTCTCTCTCTCTCTCTCTCTCTCTCTCTCGTTTGATATGTTTAATTTTGTTGTCACCCATGAGTCCAGAATTTCTCCAAGGATGTGCTCTGCTCATTTCTGGACATACTACAGTACTTCTATCTTGTTACACAGTCAATCAAAATTGCTAGCTTGGCTGGGTTTGAAACCACCTAGGAAACAAATCGGAAAAATTCTCTACAACTAAATCTATTAATTTGAAAATTATTGATTTCCTCTCCATCCTGCCAAAGATCTTGACTTGGTTTCTCTGGGGTACAGCTGGATGTTCCTTCTAGCCGTTTCCTTCTATGATTGGATCATGAGCTGAGAACACTCTCACTGTTTCCTAACCTGTGGCTGAAACGCTGGCATGCTCACATTCCCTTCTTACTTCCTTAATGGCTGGGATTTTACTTTCCTGTTGAAAATGTCCTCCATTTCCCAGTAGGCTTCTTGAAGCCAGGAGAGCTCATTCATTAACTCTGAGCCTGGACATAGCAGTAGAAATTGCTGAAAGAAATTCCTAAAAGTCTCTTTAAGAGACTGTTTTAGATGTTAATTTCCTTTATCCACTACCACCTTAATTTAGGGATATATATATATATATATATATATATATATATATATATATATAGTGTGTGTGTGTGTGTGTGTGTGTGTGTGTGTGTTTGTGAAGCAGCTTTTTGTGATAGTATTGAGGTAAACCATACAGTACAAAGTCAACAGAGCCATGAGCTCAGGGGATCATGGGCTCTGTTGCAAAACACATTCCCTGAATAGCTCCACACATTCACTTCACAGCCCTACTAGGTTGTATGAACCATAGATAATTAATTAATAATGGAAAAATTCTTCATTTTTATTAGACTGTGAATTTTCAGTATTTAATATTATTTACTTCCTACTTTGTTGTCTGCAGTAGCTGGCCCACTCTGCTAGGAAGTAGGTACAGAGTACTGATCTGTTGACTGGTTAGTTATGGGTTAGGAGAAATGGGAGTCTTCTCCGTCAGGTCCCAGAGTTTGCTTTTGGTTGCAGAAGGCATGAGGCAGCCTTGCTGTGTGGAGTCTGCTCCTTTCTGTCCACAGAGGGCCCAGCATGAAGCTTCAAGTCTTAGATTCACCAAGCTTTTGTCTTTGATCTAAACCGTTTCTTTCAAAGGTCCTATGAAAAAGGAGGAGAGTTCAGCACTGGTGTTTTATGTCTTTCCCTTGTCTCATATTTCCATAAAAGGATGGCCCAGTCCAATTTGCAGAAGGAAATTGAAAACGCATCTCCCTGACCTCGGGGCATGATATTTGGGAGCTGTAGAGAATGTTCAGCTAATGGGGAAAGCAGGAGGAGATTAATGGGTCTCAGAGACAGAACATCCACACCAGCTCAGATGGCATGTCACAGAGTGTGTGAATTGGTGCTTGCTGTGTCCATATGCACAAAAAAGTTTTGGGCAGTCTTGACATTTCTTCAGCTGAACATTGGCTGAGAGGAGAGTGATGGCCCGAAGGTCCATCGTGCCTTCTTGAAGATTGAGACCATTCATCGTCTTTTGGAGAAATAGCAGAGGCAGTTGTAAATGTATCATTTTACAGATAGTAAAATGGCCCTGCCACCCGAGAGTCACATGGGAGCCCAGAAAGAAAGCATGCCCCCATGCTGGAAATGCAGATCTACTTGGAACTGTGCCCAGAAGAGTAAATGGGGTTCATCTTTCAGCCCCAGGGCTCAAGCTTGGCATTCTCCGAGAATCAGAGGAGCAAAGAGATGGGGTAGAAACACTCTAAGCTATCCAGACCTCCTTCAGGCAGACATGGGCATGGGCGGAGGAAGGGGCATCCACGACTCCTAGGCATGGGGGAGGTCTTCTGCTTCATATTGTCATTTGGGGTGCAAGGATAAAAGAGAACGAACTCATGTATCCCAGCATTAGTGGAGCTTCCTCGGGTGGAACCACGTGCCTGATTCAGGCCTCTCTTTGTCATTGTGCCTGTGTAGACACAGCTCACCTGGCTCCAAGTTCAAGTTGCTTATGTGAAAAGACATTGACTCTGGAGAGTAGTGAAGAGGTCTAAAAGTGAGAATAATGCATTAAGTCTTGGCTCTTAGATTAAATGCCTGTATGTCCACCCTCCCTCCATCTCTCACACAAGACCCTCTTGGTGTCTTCCCTGAGAAATCTGCGCACATAAGACAATATCTAAAAATATTATTATTATTATTTAGGTGCCTGTTCTGTGTGGCCTTAATGGTAAACTTGACACAATCTAGGATCATCTCATAGGAAAGCCTCAGTTGAGAAGTTTCCTAGATTAATATTGTCTTGTGGACATGTCTCTGAGATATTATATCTGTTGTTAATTGAAGCAGAAGAGCCCAGCCCACTGTGGGTGGCATCATTCCCTAGGCAGTGATCCTAGGCTGTGTTATAAAGCCAACTGAACACGAGCCCGTGAATGAGCCAGTAAGCAGCCTCCTCCATGGTTTCTGCCTCCAAGTTCTTGCTTGAATTTCTGCCCTGAACACCCTCAATGATGGACTGTGACCTAGAAGTAGAAGATAAATAAACACTTCTTTGTGCCAAGCTACTTTTAGTCACGGTACTTGTCACAGAAATAGAATCAAATGAAAACAGTGACCCCAAGAGGAAATGCCAGATCTGTGACAAACCTGCTGAAGTCAGTGTTGTGGAAACTGTAGGAGAAATTCCATTAGTGGTGTAAAATAAAATCCCAGCTTTCAATCACAACTTATTTTCTAAGCCACCAATCCATCACTTCCATTGCTGTTTGAGCCGCGTTCCATGCTCATTATGCTTTAGTAGAACAATAAACACTCATGCTTTAGGGGCGTGCAAAGGTGCCATGTTAGAGTACTTACCCCGCCCTGACTGGATTTGGAGCCTTCACAGTACAATACACAATCATAAGAACACACAAAATCCCATAATGACCCTGTAAATTGCAACTTGTTCTTTGCAGACACTGTTTAGGTTGGGTATGATTATTGGAACACAAAAGGCATTTAGATTTTGTTTGGATTCCATGTGTTTTCAGAATCTTAAACAGAAATCTTAGGTTTAGAGAGACAGCCTGTCCTTATCACCTTTCCCAGAATGTCTGCTTACTGTTTTGAGAATGCCCTGAAGCCAGAAGCCTCTGCAGGCTCTACATCTCTGATCCCGTGTGTGCCTGGGCAGGAAACTGGGGTTCTTTCCCAGGCCAAGAATCCAGGAATAAAAGTGTGGTACCTAAAGCCAACAGAAAGGACCTGAAGTGGCTGCAAGTATCACAAGAGCTAGAATTTCAGCCAAGCATCATAGACAGGGTATGTTCTTCGTTTCCACCTCTACAACAGAATTTGCTTTAATTCCTCCATGCACTAAATTTCACATTACAGCGTGGAGAAGGCTTGCCTAGCGACTGTGTTCCTTTCATTTGTTTATATTATGCACCTGTGGGCCAAAGAAATAGCCTCTATGTCACCTGATGGGCAGACACTCCATGTGCTGGGGTCTGGAGAGAAGACAGTGCCAAGGCAAGGCTGGGAGCATCATTCATCTGTTTATCCTCCTGGCTGCCTCCTTCATCAGCATCGCGTTCTACTGCCAGGGCTCATGAGCCACCCAAAAACATTGCAGCTTGGTGCTCTGAGTGCTGTGCCTGTTGGTAGCTGCCACATTGACCTACCTGTGGCGTGCATGTCCTTCTGGAATGCCCCAAAGCTAACTTTCCCCTCCAAGCTGGCTTTTTCTCAAAGCCAGTCAGCGATGCTGACCAAGTTTGAAGGCTCATTTCAGACTTCATTGCATGAAGATATTAAGTCCATCCTTTCTTTTTCCTCCTTCTTTCTCTCCTCCTCTCCCTCACACCATTCAGTGATACTCCCAAGGACCTGGATCTTTCTTCATTCCAAGCACCAAGAGTGTGATCTCCAACCATTCACTTCTGTTCCATGTCATATGCCCAGTGTGCAAACACATCCATGGGATTCTGGGGTGTAAATGGTGGTGGTGCTGAGAACTAGGTCTCTTCAATGACTTTGTAAAGTGGAGTTTGGGGGTTTCTCTGAGGGCATAAGAGGAATCTACAACTTCCAGAAATTAATGTCTCTAATCTCTCACTCAAAAGATGCAATGTGGAGGTAGGGCATCCTCTTAGACAGGTTGGCTCCAGCCTCCACAGCCTTATGTAGCAAGATACCATGAGCTAGGAAATGGGATACAGGACCCAGGACCAGGCAGTGAGCTCTTTTCACAGGGACCTTCCTTCCAGGAGGGTCTGCTGCATTCAAACCCAGGATGTCATCAGTTGAGCAGATGAGGGTCACCAAAAGAGGTCCTTAGAAAAGACCTCCAGAGTGACAGTGAGTGGGGTGGACTTGAGATAGGTCTGGATCATCATGGGTATTAGAAATAGGTGATCACCTTTTCAGAAGGGAGACAGTGGGGTGAAGGACAGGCACATGGCAAGGGGTCTGCATTCTTTGTCTTTATAGATCTACATCTGTGTTCAACATGTCTGTCTTCTAATTTAACATGGGTGGCTATGGGGGTAGGATTCTGATAACAATATTTTGGGAAAAATGTAAAAGCTTGGCTTAGTCTTCTCTCCTGCTCCTAATATCTCTGTCTCTCTCTGTGTCTTGGCCTCTCTGTGTCTCTCTCCATTTGTCTCTGTCTCTCTTTGTCTCTGTGTCTCTGTCTATCTGTCTGTCTGTCTCTTTCTCTCTTATCTTTCTCTCTCCCTGAGGTATGCACATATCTTAGAGGAATGGCTGCATCAGGCTGCTGCAGAAATCAACAAGAGCCAAGCATTCCTGGCTCCCCTACTCCATGAGCCCTGAGGACACAATTTGGCTGAACTCCCAGATGCAAACACAGACAGGGAGGCACTGGGGCTCTGTAGTCATTTCTCTGTGGCGGAAAGAATTGGAGCACAACTCCAGAATTTGGCTAAATGCTGCATCACATTAAATAAGAATTAATAAGGAGTCTTACAGGCCCCTCGGGGACATGTGGCAAGTGGAATATTCCTAATAGGTTTAATTGGGGTTTTTAACAGGAGACACTGGTAGTGTGGGAGCAAGGCAGTTTGAGTGTGACCTGGTGGTCAGGAGGAACAGGTACTGGGAAGCCCCTCCCTCCTCAGTGGGTGTGGCTCAGTCTGGCTCGGCTTCCCTCTGAGCCTAGATTTCTTCATCTTTCATGGCAGCGTAATATCAGCCTTTTCTTTCCCAGCTGTTGCTACTGATGGAAGTGGCGCACATTGTAAACATCTTACCATATGCTGCTAAGAACACAGTGGGCCTGAGATAAATTAAGGCTGTCACATCTAACTGGTCCGGCATCATTACTACCGACAAGGATCACCTGGTTAACAGGAGTCAGAGCTGGAATTTCAATGCATTTTGCCACTTCCTCAACCTGTGGTTTTTCTCTGACTGTAAACAAAACCAACATCCAAGCCTCTCATCATGCACGTACGGATGAGGGCAAGGGTGGGCAGCTGGAGGTAGGATGTTGCAGCCCCCCCCACTTCTAGCTGGAATTTTATCTTGAGCTTGTGCAGGTCTTGAACACCCTGTCACAGTTCCTGTGAGTTCACAGGTGCTTCTGCCCTGTTGTGTGCAGAACTCAGGTTCCTTGTCGTCATCAGCTGTCTCTGGGTTTCACAATCTTTCTGGCCCTGCTTCCACGGTGACCTCTGGGCCTCAGGAGGAGGGATGGGATACAGATGTCCCACTTTGGTCTGAGCTCTCCCCAGTCTCTTATCCTCTGAACACTGACCAGTTGCGCCTCTCCGTGTTGACTTCCATCAGCTGCAGACAGACGCAGCTCTGATCAGTGCTGAGAGATGTGCTGGTCTCTGGGTACAAGGATAAATAAGCGGGAGTGGGTTTAATGCATGTCCATTTAACAAGGTAAATTAGAAGTAGGTTCTCCCCGAGGGCTTGTGACCTGTTTAGTCACATGTCCTTGGCTCTATAATGGCATTAGGTATGGGTTCCATCTTGTGGAGCAGAACTTAAGTACAACCAGAAAGTGGTTGTTCTTTTTGACACAAGCTACGAAAATGGTCATTGCTATGCCAAAAGACCTTCTTCCTTTCACCCCAAGACTTGAGTAATGGGGACATATTGCATCCCAGGAAGGAGATTGCAACTGATTCTTCTTCAACTAGTCAGACCTGTGGACGTTTTAAAAAGCAATTTCAGGGTTGTAGCCATTTGAAGGCTACTGCTGCAGAATTAAACTCAGAATCAAACTGGACTGTTCCAGTTTGCATTCTGTATACTCCTCTTATTGAGGGCACAACATTGAGCAAGCAGCTTAACATGCCTGTGCCTCAGTTTCCTCCTATGTGGGAGGGGGTGATTATAGGACCTTCCTCAGAGGGTTGCGCAAAGAATTAAATGTATTCACTGTTGTTGAGCTCTCAGAAGACCGCTGGGCAAGAACCAAGTGCTGTGCAAGGGGAGCGATCATAAAATAATAATCTGCAAAATGAAAAAAGTAATGTAATAGAGAAATTTAAATCATATAGGGCCTATGTTATTCATTCTCAAATAAAATGTTATTAAAAGTTTAAAGCATTGTCATTGGCTCCAAAAGCATGCTGTCTCTTGGTACTTTGGACAGGATGTTCTGGCTCCCTGGAAGAAATGGAACTTGCTGCTTGGGCAGCCGCTCTCCTTAATTCTAATACAGATGCAACTAACTTCTCTCACAAAATGTGAAACATAGTTTTTAATTTGCTCTTCTGGCTCCTGCAGAACTGAGGTGATGTGCTGGAAAATACATCAATTAGGTTCATTTCCCAGGAAGAAATAGCAAACCTCTGCTAAGCAGGTCAGTGTAGGAGCACAGGCACTGAAGGTGACCCCAAAGACCACAGTGCTTAATGGCAGCAGCTGTAGGAGGAAGCTGGGAACTCCTTGGTTCCGACCACAGGCTTTTACTCAGAGATGGCTGGGGATCCCAAAAGAACCCAGCAAGAAGAACGTGGTTCTAGCTTGGGGGAGGGTTTGGTATCTGTTGTAGAGTGTGGTCTTCTGACCCAAAATGGCCACTACTTTCATCAGATCAGCAGTGCCCTCTTGAAAGAGTCCATCACTTAACCTTCCCTTCAGTTCTTTCTGAGGCTTTGAACCAAATTTCAAACAGTATTCTGTTCCAAATAACACCATGTAGGTCTGACAAAGAATGACTTTTTGTCTCAACTGAAGTACAATTACAGCCTGTAAAACATTAATGATAATTGCATAATCATAACTAATACTCAGACAGTGTTGAATTTGCTGATTGCCTCAAAATGTACTTTATTATAGCCATTTTGTTTAAATTAGGATGACAAACTGTAAAGAAAAAGAAAGTCCTCCTACTTCCTTTAACTGGTGAGGCAGTTTCCTATAAGCTGTGAACGCTCCCTTCCCTCATTTCCTCTTGATATTTCCTCAATGGAAACCTGAGTTGGGACTGGAGAGGGAGCTCAGCAATTAAGTACATTTGCTACTCTTTCAGAGGACTTGTGTTGAGTTTCCAGAATCCATGTCAAGTGGCTCACAATCTTCTGTATCTCCATCTCTGGATGATCTAACCTCCTCTTCCTCCCTCTGCAGGTACTGTGTGTGCACTCACAAAAGTAGAATAAAAAGAGGACGCAAACCTGCTTTGTTTATCTAATGTTAGCTCTCACATCTGGAATTGGCTCTTTGCATCCCAGAAGTGTATCGAACTCCCTAGTTTGTAGAGGAAATTCTCCGCTACTTCATAGGTGGTTCCGGAAACTTAGTTGGGTTTAGTTCTGTATTTTAGTCAAGGTGACTTTATTGACTGTGCTGTCCTTCCTCTTGGATTTCTCTTGCAAGCAGAAATTTAGGTTTGTTCCATGAGGGTTTTATTGTTATCTGATTCCAGCAGGCTCATGTGTTTGAGCTTTTGATTCCCCAGGTGGTGATGCGGTTTTGACAGATTGTATAGTGTTTGGGACAGGATCTCTGACTGCTACTCGGGGCAGCCTTTGGATGTTATAGCCTGTTTCCGCTTCTGATTACACCGTTCTGTGTCCTCTGACTCACCAAAAATGTGAACCATTCACGCAGCGAGATCCTCTCTCTATAGACAGGGCTGTCAGCCTCCGTGTCTTCCCATGATGATGGGCTAATTCTCCTGAAACCGAGCTGGAACAGACCTCAGCTCCTTTACGTTGTTCCTGTTAGCCATTCGGTCACAATTACAAAAAGAAAAACCAACATAGATGATAAAATTTAATCATAAAAAACTACATGTGGGGGACCACTCAAACAGCTGTAACATGATCAAATTATAGCACTGAGGCATTCAAAATACAGGCCTCATGGGATGGCTTAGTAGGTAAAAGTGCTGACTGCCAATCTGATGACCTGAGTTCAATTTTCAGGACTCACTTGGTAGAGGGATTAAACAGCTTCCCTCAAGGAGTCATCTGACATCCACACCTGTGCCATGGCATACACACATCCACAGTCTCCCAAAAGCACACAAAACAAATAAATAAAAAGGAAACCAAAACAGTACATTTGAGAGTCAAGGTTTAAAGCAACTCCGTTAAGGTAGGATCACTATCTGTCTATGAATGTGTACCTAAGTGCATATGAGTTAAATGTATGTCGAGATAGTGCTTTGCAATCTAGAAGGTTCCTTAAGAAAATGAAAGGAAGTGAGGAACATACTGTGTTTGCGGAGAATGACCTTTCTGTATGGTTTCCTTCCTGCCTCTCTGCTCTGCACCAGCAGCCAGTCCCCTACTGAGTTCCACTTGGATTCTTTGTCTGCCTTGACTGGTCTTAGTTCTCCCATTCTCTGCATCCTAGTGGTTCATCTCCTTCTTTCTTCTGGGCTGCTGGAAAACCTTCCCTGCCCTCCCTGCTTCCGGTGGTCCCTGCTTCTCACAGCAGAAGGCAAGGTTCTCTCTTCTTGGCACCTGGGCTGCTGATCAACTTTATTTCATAGTGGTGGATAGCTCCAGGGTGAGCTATATAGACGAGGTGAAAATCCTGGCTGATATGTAATCAATTGATAATGCGCTACCAAATGCATTTTAAATGATTTTCTTCCTGAGGGCATTGCTGGTGTTGGGTCCTCCTTTCTGGTCGCTCAGTCAGGAATGGTAGGGAAGGGACAACTCTCTTAGGATTAACTGCTGCTCTTGATGGATGTTTTGTTTGCTGTGAGACAGTCTTGGCATATTTTTACGTATGTGTGTGCTGTGGATGAAGACCTTTGAAATTGATCTGTAAATGATGCCTGGAAAACCTGCTGGATTTTGATGGGAAATTCTCAGTAAAAACTTAGGACCTCAACCCAGAAACAGTTGAGCATCATCAGAGACCAGGATATTGCTAAATTTCTCCTTTCCAGGGCCTAGAGAGACGGCTCAGTGGTTAAGAGCACTGGCTGCTTTTGGAGAGGCCCTGGATTCAATTCCCAGCCACCTGATGGTTCATAACTGTTTGTAACTCCAGTTCCAGGGGAGTCAGTGTTCTTTCTTGGCCTTTTCACACACTGAGTACACACAGTGCACATACATGCATGCAAGCAAAACAGTCATTCACCCTAAAAATTACAAAAAAGATTTTTTTCTCATCCTATAAACTGTTTTTTTTTTGCCACAATTTTCTTTCTGTGTGGCAGAGGTTAAACCTCTACTTCTTTCACTTTCTTAGAAGCAACTGTGGACATTGACACCATGATATAAACGATTTTATCTGATGCATCAACACTGTAACATGGCTTGGATGGCTCTGCAGCCCCAGGATCATCAGGAACGCTGAAAGGTAAATGGGCGTTTCCTGCTTGAGGTTGCCAGTTTTAGCTCATGTACCTCACAGAATCAAGGCTGTGCCAGATACTTATGCTCCAGTCTACTTTTTTATGTTTATAATAAATGAATAAATTAATGAATGAATAAATATATAAATAAATAATAAATGATCAGATGGATGGTTTAGTGGCTAAGAACATGCACTGCTTTTTTGGAGGACAAGAATTTGGTTCCCAGCACCCACATCAATTGGCTCCCTCATCTTGAAAGATCGTTGTCACTGAGCTGACAAGACTGTTTGCTCTGGCCCTCCTTCCACTCACTGGGCCCTGATTTGTGTCCTGTAGCAGCCTGCCTCCCACTCAGAATTGAGCTTCAGTCTCCTCCCTTAAGCACATCCCACTGATTTCCCATGTCAGTCATTTGACATTCTTGGGACTTGGGCATGAATCCTTGTGTCCATACTCTGCCCTCACATCTGTGCTTAATTAATTGTCAGCATGACACATCCTAGGATAGCTGGGGATAGGGGTGTCTAGATCAGGTCTACCTAGGTGTGCATGCCTGTGGAGCACTCTCTTGATTGTTCCTTGATTTGGAAGGACCTAGTCTTAAAGCAGGGAACACCATTCCCACATTTTGAGTCCTGGACTTTTAAGAGTGGAGGCAGTTAGCCGAGCACCAGCTGTGCATC
Source organism: Microtus pennsylvanicus (assembly GCF_037038515.1). Lineage (NCBI taxonomy): Eukaryota > Metazoa > Chordata > Mammalia > Rodentia > Cricetidae > Microtus > Microtus pennsylvanicus. The sequence goes on from NC_134579.1 coordinate 110,408,137, forward strand.
CGCTACCCTGTCCCTGGTTTTGGATGCAATAGGAGCAGGTTCCTTAAGCTCCTGATACTTTGCCTTTCCCACTCTGAGGAACTCAACCTGGAACCTAAGCTAAAAATCAACCCTCTCTCCCTTACGTTGCTTTTTGTCAGGTTTTTTTTTTTTTTTAATCACAGTAAGAGAAATAAAACCAGAGCAGTGCCTAACCCATGAACAAATTTTACTGGAATTTTTTAAAGATATACTTAGAACCACAGTAGCTTCAGAAAACCTCTACTGACTGACCTCTCCCATCCTCACCACCATTTTCCCTCATCACTGTCTATGACAAAGTCTACAAGACTCCCCCTCCATCCCTCCTCTCTGTCTTTCTCTCCTTGCTCTTGTTTCAATCATTTCAGAATAGTGCTACAGAACAATATTTTGCACATTAATTGTATTACTCTAATTTTATAAGTTTCTCAAAGGTCAACAGTTGGAATGGCCAGTGAAAGTCAAACTTCAGATGCAAGGCTAGAGGCCCATTTCGGAGTTCACCTGACAGCTCTCCAGGCTCAACTCCTGCCTGAATCCAGGCTCCATGGACATCTGCCATGTCCATGGATGGAATCAAAATACTCTGGCTATAATCTCACCCCAGGACCTCCATGCATACTGTTCCCTCTGCCTTGATTCCTGGAGAGCCCTCTTGGCCCACTCACAGCCTCACAGCCTTCAGAACCCTCCCTCTGTATTGATATTCTGAGGTCGTCCCTCAGCCAAGCTGGGCAGATTATCAACATTGTTTCTTATTTACCCACTCAGTCCTAACTACCCTTCAAGGGAAGGGCTGTAATTTGGTGTCTTTGTACTGAATTAACTCCTGGTTATTTACAAGACACTAGGACACAAAGTACATGAGGGAAGTTTCTGAATGAAAGGACCAATCTCTCTAGAGAGGCTTGGAGACAGCTGTTGCAGGAGTTCTAACTGCTCCTAATTTAAAAAAACAAAAAACAAAAAACAAAAAACTTGGAGCCAGATACTGGGTCAAATGATGAAAGATCTGAAAGAGAAAGGACAAGCCACAGTCAACTTTTACCTTGCTAACTCCTCAGCTTTCTCCTCTTGCCTTATATTGTTCTCTCTGCCCAGTCATAGCAATTCCTGCCTCTGTACAGACCTCCAGATCTCTATGTTTAGCTGGTGGCTCGCTCTGCCCTCTGATTTTCAGACAAGCTTTATTTGTTAGAGTACAAGCAAGATATTACTACATTTCTCCTTTTTGTCTAAAAACAAGATTATGAGGAAAACACACAATAATTACAATAAATAAATACAATACATACAGGCAAAAAATGCATCAACAATATCTAGTCCATTAGCAACTGACAAATTCAGAGAAAGTACTCCATATCTATCCTATCTATTCTAACTTGCATTATCGAAACTTTTAATGTCTCTCAACCTTAAACACTTTATACCTCTTTAGTGAATTTTTTTCCAAATCTGGTAACAAGGAAAACTATAACTATAAAGTCTACAACTCCATCAGAGATCGAAGAAGGTAATAGTATTACCCGAGTAAGCAAGAAGTGCAAACAAGCGACTTCCAAAAATGTGAGAAATAACAGAAACAGCTGTCTTCCTGGACAGTCACCCAAAGTTTCTCTGCAATGTTGGGGCACCCATATTCAGCCTACAGGCCTAGCATATCTGATGGGCTTTTCTGTGAAGCAGGATATTCTGAAGAGCTGTTCTGCATTGTCTTGGCAAAGTTCAGCAGTTCTTTTTTTTGAGTCTTGCTTGTCCAATTTGGACAGCATATTGTCAGCAGTCAAGACAAGAGCACTTTCTTGCCCAGTGGCTAACTTTTGCCACAAAGAAACTAAACTGCATGTGGAGTTTCTTCAGTGTCTATCTTCTTCTCTGAGGTAGATTGGTGCAGCCAGGAGCAGATTTTTGTCATTGTCATAAAAAAAGAGAAAAGAATCTATGTCATTAAAACTTCTTAAATTCCATAATCTCTGAAGTGTTTGAAGATGACCTGCCTATCTAAAATACATTTGTTTGACCTTGAAAACATACGTAATATTACTGTAAGTTTGACTGTAATGACTAACAACTAACTTACATTTCTTTATATCCTAATTAGTTGGCAAAAATAACTTTCAAGGACTATAAATTAGCTTTACATTTTAAATGAGCTATATAGGTAAAACACCTTGAACAAGAGTAGAAATGTATGTACAGTATGTTCTAACAAAATTAATTACAAATTTGTGTCAATATACAAAGTTCCATATAAATTTAAAATGTTTAAAACTAGTAATTGCTTTTTTGGTTTAAAATTAGATTCAATAATCTACTTTTTATCCTATTTCTATATCCCTCTTTTTTCTTTTTAGAGTAGATGAAATAATCTACTCTTATATCCTATCATATCTATATCCCCCCTTTTCTTTCATTTTTTTCAAGACAAGAACCCTTAATCTAATCTCTTTTTAAAAATTTTTTTTACTGACTGTTACCAATAACAACTTCTAACCAGTTACCTAAACTATGACAAACATCCCTTGAACGACAAATTTAACCCACTCCACTTCTTGAGAATATGGGTATTATGTTCTTAAATTTACTTCCTGCTGTCTGAGGGTGGTGGCATCTTTAGGGGACCTGAAAAGAAAAAAAATTGTGTTACTTGTCAAGTCCTGGGAGAGGGAGAGGTAGCTTTATCATTTATTGTCCAGTCTCTACATAATGGCAAAATAAAAGCCATGTCTCAGGTACTGGCTAGAGTAGTCTGTGAGGTTGGATCATATGAGATAGCCACCTCAAAATTGTCCTGAGCAGTTTGTCGTCCATAGCTGATCTTTAGATGATGTTTGTCAGCTTAGTGGCATTTTCAGTCCTGGTGGCATTGTCATTGTGGGGTCTCGTCATTCTTTTGGACACATCAAAGTTTTCTGTAGACATGGTCCTGACTCCCTGCAGAAAACCCAAACATTTTAAATGTCATATACAGCAGATCTCAAGGAAGTTAAAGAATCAATACTTGTTAAGTACATTCAGAGCATGAAAACCTAATTCATAGTTACCTGATAGAGACTCAAACCAAAATCATGTACAAGAAACTAGACAAAGCCTTTTTCTAGAATTAGTTAGTATTCTATATGACCATTAATATTATGAAAAAATTTAATATATATATATATATTAATCTTATAAATTTTGATATAATATTTATATCTTAAGCAAAGCTTTAAAGAATCAAAACCCCAATTGATTATGAGATTAATGGCAATAAAATAGTCCCTTGATTTTTTTTTCTGTTTAATATTAGGAAGCTCTTCGGACATGAGACAGAGATTTTGGACTTTAATTTAACAAGCATGCTTGGGTTTAGAGATGGAGAGAGTCAACTCCAAAGTCAGATTTAATTTTTAAAAAAATTATTGATCTTATTGAGCTCTACATTTTTCTCTGCTCCCCTCCCTGCCTCTCCCCTCCCCTTCAAGCATCTCCCAAGGTCCCCAAGCTCCCAATTTACTCAGGAGATATTATCTTTTTCTACTTCCCAAGTAGATTAGATCTATGTATGTCTCTCTTAGGGTCCTCAGTGTTGTCTAGGTTCTCTGAGGTTGTGATTTGTAGGCTGATTTTCTTTGCTTTATGTTTAAAAAACACTTGTGAGTGAGTACATGTAATAATTGTCTTTCTGGGTCTGGGTTACCTCACTCAAAATGATGTTTTCTAGCTCCATCCATTTGCCTGCAAAATTCAAGATGTCATTATTTTTTCTGCTGTGTAGTACTCCAATGTATAAACGTATCACATTTTCCTTATCCATTTTTCAGTCGAGGGGCATTTAGGTTGTTTCCAGGTTCTGGTTATGATAAACAATGCTACTATGAGCATAGTTAGGCAGCACAGGAGACTACTTCCTAAATATAACCCCAGTAGCACAGATACTGAGAGAAACAATTAATAAGATCTGAAACTGAAAAGCTTCTGTAAAGCAAAGGACAGAGTCAACAAGACAAAATGACAGCCTACCTACAGAAAGGGAAAATATCTTCACCAACCCCACATCAGACAGAGGGCTGATCTCCAAAATATACAGAGAAATCAGGAAATTGATCATCAAAAGAACAAATAATCTAATAAAAAAATGGAGTACAGACCTAAACAGAGAACTCTCAACTGAGGAATCTAAAATGGCTGAAAGACACTTAAGGAAATACCCAACATCCTTAGTCATCAGAGAAATGCAAATCAAAACAACACTGAGATTCCATCTTACACCTGTAAGAATGGCCAAGATCAAAAACACTTATGAAAACTTCTGCTGGAGAGGATGTGGGCTAAAGGGAACACTCCTTCATTGCTGATGGGAGTGCAAGCTGGTATAGGCTTCTTAAATGTCAGTGTGGCAATTTCTCAGAAAATTAGGAAAGAACCTTCCTCAACACCCAGTAACACCACTTTTGGGTATATATCCACAGGATGCTCAGTCGTGCCACAAGGCCATGTGCTAGCTTTAATTTTTAACTGGACTAAGACTAAAAAAGATCATTTGCATTGTATGTCTGTAGAGAACAACAAAAACAAACTTGTGGAAAGATTTATGAAACTTTATTCTGTTGGAAATGTGATATACCAATAGGCCAATTTGCTCTTTTTCTTGGGACATTTTTTTCTAGAATATTTGTCAATTTTCTTCAAATGTCTCAATTGTCCAGTGATTCAGATTTCTTAGCTGGATTTTCATTTCTCTGATGGCTAAGGGTGTAAAGCATTTCCTTAAGTGTCTTTCAGCCATTTTGAATTCCTCTGTTGAGAGTTATCTGTTTAGGTCTGTACCCCATTTTATATTGGGTTATTTGTTCTTTTGATAGTCTGTCTTAATTTATACAGGTATACCCATGATAGCCATGACTTTTAGCAAATGTATGACTACTAGTCATTCTTTTCAGAACTCAAATCAATTGTCCATTTATATTCTGAATAGGTATCAATGGTGTGTATACATATTTTAATTTTCCAAATTCTACAAAATGAAACTCAGTCATCTGTGAAATTTCATTCCTTTGAATATCCGTTGGGTTACTTCCTGCAGGTAGTGGTGTTTGGTTGTATGTAGAACAAATAGGCCATTTTCTTATATTTTTATTGCCTTGTTGCCAGGTGATGGAAAAAATCTTTTTTCAAACCTTTGCTGTTGACATGATTTTTTTTTAATTCTGAGCTCTCCAGCACATTTCCAATGAATATTTGATCAATTTCTTCATTATCTTGTGCCCAACTAGCTCAGTCAATAAAGCACGTAACTCTTAATCGCAGGGTCACGGGCTCAAGCCCCACATTGGGCACCAATTGTCGTACACATTCTAATTGATCTTAATAACAAAAACTTGGAGCCAGATATTGGGGTAAATGATGAAACACCTAAAAGAGAAAGGAACAAATCACAGCCAACTCTGACCTTAGTAATTTGTCATCCAAAAAACAGACTGAGTGCCTGTCTCCCAGCCCCTTATATTTCTCTCTCTGCCCAACCATATCACTTCCTGTCTGTTTGTACAGACCTCCAGACCTCTGTGTTTAAACAGTTGGTAGCTCCACCCTCTGATCTTCAGGAAAGCTTTATTTGTTAGAGTACAAACAAGATATCACCACAGACAACAATTGGTTATGCAGTTTGGGTGAGCACTTCTCAAATGATTAAGAAACTTGAGTGGATATTTCCCAAACAACATTTTCTGTCACATTTATTTTGTTGGGCTGACTTATATTTCTGGGATCAGAAAAAAAAAGGTCTGCAGAACACAGGGTTACATAACCATTGTTAATGTATCTGAGTCTTCTCTAGCCGACTTTCAAGGAAGGCAGGGGAGGCGTTCATTTAAACTGAAAACACTTATGAATGGCATGAGGAAACTTAGGGAGGGAGGGGAAATCATAGAACCTCTTAGTGCAAAAAAGTAATTGGGGAAACGGTTTATAGGGCTGAGCAGTTTCTTCAAGGTGATACAGCTAGAAGAGTCAATTAGAACCATTTCTTATAACACAGCTGGAGACAAAGCCCTGGAAAAATGGATTCTATTACTCCCCACAAATAACAGATGGTCCACACACACTAAAATTGTTGAGAACCAAAGCCAGCGTACTGCCTGTTCTGTGCTAACCAGCCTTGAGGCAGGGGCACATTTTCCTGTTCCTTTATTAAATAATACTCAGAACAAGCTCAATTTATCTGCTTGCTCCAGAGAATGCAGAAGTAAAATTCGAAGGGGAACCAAAGCAGCTTACTTATGGTGATTTATATCTTTCACCTTGAGACTCTGCAGGAGCTTGCAGCTTTGGGTCCACCAATCCAAATCATCAACTTCCAGCCTTGGGTATGAGGCAGTTCTGGTAAATGCTTTGCAAATCTTCCCTGATCCTGGCCATGTATCAGACTCCATCACTTTAGGGGATGTCATGTTGGATCTGGGGATGAAGCTATGCACTGTGCATTGCACTGACTTTCTAGGCTTAGCTCATCAGCACTTAACTAAAGCCCCTCTCATGCTTGCTTCTGACACACAAGTGCTAGATTGGGAACCAAAGGCCCATGCTTTTAATTCATGCTGTTTCTTCATACGTCCTTTCTCAGTGTTACAGGATGTTTGGCCTGCACCTACATTTCTCAGACAAATACGGAAAGATATTTGTGAATGGGCTGCAGTTCCTTTCTCTGGGTTATCAGCTTCAAAACATTGGGGGTTGGGAGCCAGAGACCTCTGAGGCACCAGGTGCGAGTCAGGGACCTCTGAGGGAGCAGGCCTGAGCCAATGACCTCTTCCAGAGCAGGCTCAAGGCAGCAGCATCCATGCAAGCAGACCCAAATGACCCCTGGTATTGCAGAACAACTCCTGGGAGCACTGAGCGACCTCCAGGAACCCTGAGTGACCTCCAGGGTGACAGGAACCGTGGCCCTGATTGCACCATGAGGACCAACCATCTGATCCTTGGATCCACTGGTACCTCGAAGACTGATCACCAGAGACACAGCCCCAACTACACCAATCAGAGGAAAAGATAGGTAGATAAGGTAAGAATACACTCAACACCAGTAAAAACTAGTGACCCTACAACAGCAACAGTTGAACAACCAAATATAGATGATGCAGAAGAAAATGACCTAAAAATATCTTTAGGAGAATATTTGAGGCCCTTAAAGAGAAAATGAAAAATTCCCTCAAAGAAATGGAAGAAAAGACAAACAAAATAATTGGAAGATATCAACAAATCCCTTAAAGAAAACAAGAAAAAAATAATCAAACAGATGAAAGAAACCATTCAAGACATAAAAACTGAAATAGAGACAATAAAAAACCAAACTGATTAAATTATAAAAATTAAAAGTATGAAAAAAAACTACCAGGAACCACAAATGCAAGCATAAACATCAGAATACAAGAGATAGAAGAAATAATCTCAAGTGCTGAAGATACAAAAGAGGAAATAGACTCATCAGGCAAAGAAAACATTAAACCTAGCAAAAGCTTAACAAAAAATATCCAAGAAATATGGGACATCAAGCAAAGACCAAACTTAAGAATAATAGGGACAGAAGAAAGAGAAGTCCATCAAAAGCACAGAAAATATATTCAACAAAATCATAGAAGAAAATTTTCCCAACCTAAAGTAAGATATGCATAAGAAGATACAAGAAGCTTACAGAACATCAAATAGACTGGATCAAAAAAAGTTCCCTAGCCACATAATAATTAAAACATTAAACATACAGAATAAAGAAGGAATATTAAGAGCTGCAAAGGAAAAAGGCCAAGCTATGTATAAAGGCAGACCTATCAGAATTACACCTGACTTCTCAATGGAAACAATGAAAGCCAGAAGGTACTGGTCAAGCATTGTGCAGACATTAAGAGACCACAGATGCCAAGCAAGACGACTATACCCAGCAAAGCTTTCAATCACCCTAGATGGACAAAATAAGATATTCTGTGACAGAACCAGATTTAACCAATACCTAGCCACAAACCCAGCCCTACACAAAGCGTGAGAAGGAAAACTCCAACCCAAGGAAGCTGGCTACACAAAAACACATACAATGGATGATCTCACAGCCGCAAATCCCAAAGAAGGGGAAAACACGCACAATAACATCACCAACAATGAAAATTAAAATAACAGGAACTAGCAATCACTGGTCATTAATATCCCTGAATATAAATGGATTCAGCACATCTATAAAAAGATACAAGCAAACAGATTGGATATAAAAACAGAATTCATCCTTCTGCTGCATACAAGAAACACACCTCAACCTCAAAGACAGACAATGCTTTAGAGTCAAGGGTTGAGAAAAAAAATTTCCAATCAAATGGACCCAAGAAGCAAGCTGGTATAGCTATCTGAATATCTAACAAATAGATTTCAAACTAAAATCCATCAAAAGAGACAGAAGAACATTTCATATTAGTCACAGGAAAAATCCATCAAGAGGAAATCTCAATATTGAACATCTATGCCCCAAATACAAAGGCACCCTCATATGTAAAAGAAACACATCTAAACCTTAAATCACACATTACATATACCCCAAAGTGGGTCTTGAGGAAGGTTGTTTCCTAATTTTCTGAGAAATCACCACACTGATATCCAAAGCGACTGTACCAATTTGTACTCCCATCAGCAATGCAGAAGTGTTCCCTTTACCCCACATCCTCTCCAACATAAGCTGTCATCAGTGTTTTGATCTTGGCCATTCTTGTACAAGTGTAAGATGGAATCTAAGAGATGTTTTGATTTGCTTTTTTCTGATGGCTAAGGATGTTGAGCATTTCCTTATGTATCTTTCAGCCATTTTAGGTTCCTCTGTTGAGAGTTCTCTGTTTAGGTCTATATCCCATTTTTTGCTGGATAATTTGTTCTTTTGTTGATGTATTCCTTGAGTTCTTTGTATATTTTGGAGATCAGCCCTCTGTCTGATGTGGGGTTGGTGAAGATCTTTTTCCATTCAGTAGGTATATGCCCAAAGGATGCCCAACAATACTACAAGGGCATGTTCTCAACTATGTTCATAGCAGTATTGTTTGTCATAACCAGAACCTGGAAGCAATCTAAATGCCCCTCGACCAATGAATGGATGTGTAAATATGGTACATTTACACAATGGAGTACTACACAGCAGAAAAAAATAACATCTTGAAATTTGTTCACAAATGGATGGATCTAGAAAACATCATATTGAGTGAGGTAACCCAGACTCAGAAAGACAAATATTATATGTACTCACTCATAAGTGGGTATTAGACATAAAGCAAAGAAAACCAGCCTACAAATCACATTACCAGAGAACCTATGAGGACCCTAAGAGAGACATACATGGATCTAATCTACATGGGTAGTAGATAAAGACAAGATCTCCTGAGTAAATTGAGAGCATGGAGACCATGGTAGAGGGTAGAAGAGGAGGGAAGACAAAGGAAGGGGAGTGGAGAAAAATATATAGCTCAATAAAAGCAATATACAAACACCTGGGGTTGACACTTTTGCTCCCAGTAGACACTGGAGGGATGAATTAAGATACTTCTCACACAGAGCTGTAAAATGAAGGGGAGGTGTTTTTTTTTCTATCAGTCATAAAAATCATGAATGCAGGAAGCAGGCTTTCTTCAGCTTCTGTTTAAGCAAATGCATTAGTGAAGTTGACTCCTGTGAAGGAGAAACTTTAGGCACTGCTTTGTTTGCGGATGGTGTGGATTTTGCAAAGCAAAATTATGCTTCTTTTTAAAAGTAGCATTTGTACAAATCCTTGAGAAATGAAGGCAATGTGTTTTGATAGTATTCCTCCTTTCCCTTTACTTCTTCTAAGTCCACCCACTCTACCTGCACTCCATACCCACCCAACTTTGAGTTTTCTTTTCTTTTTTTGCCCTTCCTTGAGTCTAATTTGTGTTGTACAATTACTCTTGGGTGTGGGGCCTGCCCTGGAGTGTGGTCACTCTACTAGGGGTCATGCAATCAAAGAAAACTGACTCTCTAGGCGTGCAATTACTCCTGGGTGTGCAGCCTGCCCTGAAGTGTGGTCATCCTGCTAGGCGTCACACAATCAAAGACAACTGACTCGCCTTCTCCCCGCAGTAATCAGATGTCAATAGTTCCTCAGTGAGGGGCTGGACTTGCCCATCTCCTCACACCCCATGCTGGGATTTGTCTGTCTTTGGGTCATGTGAATGTTTTTAGAATCACTGCAAATTCATGCGGGAAGCTGCCTACTGTGCCCAGAGAGCGGTTTTCTAGACATTGCCTTTTGCCTACTGGTTCTTTCAATCTTTCTGATCTCTTTCTTCACGATGCCTGATTCTTGAGAAGAAGGAAATGATTTGTCCATTATATTTAAGGTTGAACATTCCACAGTTTATTTTTCTCTCTTTGCTTGCCAGTTTAGGATCTTAGAATTACTACAAGGGGAAGTTTCTCTGATGAGGAATGAGAGCTATTTGTATCCATGGGTACAGAGAAAAGTCACTAGGAGTCCTTCTAATGCTATGCCTATTCAATTTCTGTTTAGTAGACTACTAACAGTATGCTCTCCCTCAAGGGCCCATTATCTACCTAGCCACAGGTTTATACAAAGTTTTGAATCGTAGAGCCCATGACTTCTAGATAAATGTGGATAGCACATTCTAAATAAGTGATTACTGGATGAGAGGGTGAGTTCTTTGCACTTGGTTATTTAGCCATCATAAAACCAGATATATCACTTGTAAGCACACAAAGACTCATTAGCAATGCAGCTACATGGATAAAAAGGAGCTGTGCACCATCAATGTCAGGGAAATACACACCCAAACCACAGAAGTCAATGGGAACTGCCCAGAGTGTGTGGACAAGGGACACATTATATGCCATTTGTGATAGTGTAAATCCCTAGCACCTCTTTGGGAAACAGAATTGCAGTGATTTCAACAACTAAAAATAGAATGGATGTGACTTATGAAGCAATCCCTCTTCCGGGTGTGGATCTAGAGGAGATGAAATCAATGTGTCAAAGAGACATCCCCATTCCCATGGTGGGTACAGCAATGTTCATGATAACCAGAATATATTCTATTGGCCCTTCTGTTGCTGTGATAAAACATTCAACCCAAAGAGACTTAGGGCATTTAAGGTTTATTTTAACTTAGGGGTCACAGTCCATTGCTGACAGAAGTCAAGGCAGGAACGTGATGTTAGGCCTGTGTGCAATGTCACACAGAGTTACATCAACTAAGCCATACAACAGGAGCCATAGAGGGTGTGGCTTGTTGCACCACAGGCCATCTTATACTCAGCTAGCTTTCTTACACAGCTCAGGAACGCCTGCCTAGGGAATGATGCCACCCGGAGTGGGCCGGGTATTCCTGCATCAATGAACAATGAAGACAATCCTTTCAGACATGTCCATAAACTAGTTTCCTCTACATGACTCCCAACTAAGACTCTTCCCAGATTAACTCTACATTGTATCAAGTTGACAGTCAACACTAACCAGAACCTTTCCTAGGAATGGACAACTTAGCTCTTTTTGCTATTATACTCTAAACAATACAGTGTGCTGCGCATTTGCTTAGCATTTATGTCACATTGGGTATGAAGTCATCCAGAGATGACTGAAGTGCACAGAATGGTGCATACAGCCTGCATGCAAATGCTGCAGCATATAAATGGCGACACAAGTACTCACAGACTTTAGTACAGTCTGAGAGAGGCTGCTAAACTGGTATATATAGATATGAAGACTACTTACATAGAAGCGGAGAAAGGGAAAATGAGAGCCAATTGTTTGGAATTCTTAATAATTGTATGGGGTGTGTGAGAGGTGGGTGTATTCATATGGGTGGTGTGTTTCCACATGTGCGTGAGGAGGTTATAGGACAACCTCAGATGTTGTTTTTATGTGTGCTCTACCCTGTGTTTTGAGGCAGGATCTCACACTGGGTCTGGAGCATCTTTATTCTTCTTGACTGTCTGGCCAGCAAGCGCCATGGATCCGTCTGCTTCCATCTCCCCAGTGTTGGGATTATAAACATTACCCTTATGCTCTGTTTTATGTGGATTCTGGGGGTCTGGAACTCAGATCTTTCTGCTTGCATAATGAGCATTTTACTGAAATCATCTCCCCAGAACCTAAATTGCAATAATTCCCCACAATAAAATCCTGTATATTAAAATAAAACTTGCTCCTGTCTCGGTACACTTCCAAACAGACTCTTCCTATTTGTTTCTGGTTTATCCCTAAATACATTCCTTTATGCCCAATTTTTTTATCTTTCACTCTCAATTCCTTCTTCCCTTCCCTCCATCGTTCCTTCTTTTCTCTCTTCCTCTGTCTTCCCTCCTTCAGCTTTAGGGATCATTCTTGAATGTCTTGTTTTCTAAGATATAGTCTTTAACTTTGTTGTGTTTGTTTGTTTCCATTTACCATCTTCCCCATCTTAAATATAAGCTCAATAGGGGCACTGATTGCTTTCTATTTTGATCCATATCAAAAGCACTCAGTTGGCAGAACGAGGCTTCTTGAGCATTTACCAGCCAACAGCTGATTTATTGGGCCTCTCTCTGCTGAGTGACTCTGGTGCAGACAAACCAAGCCCCGCTCCTTCGGAGGATGGATTCTGATTCTCATGCCAGCCACGAACTCAAGATTTCCACTCAACTGAGGCAGAGGGCATTAGCAATTTTCCATCTCCTTGGCACGCTTAACTCATTCAATATTTTATTATAATAAAAGAAGATATCCAAGCCAAATCTTTCAGAGCTGACGTTGAGAGTCCTCTGTGCTTGAGAGATCAATTCCTGAAGGCGAGGCATTTCCACTCTCTTAGCTCCATTTCCTTAGACACCGCTAAGTCCATTCCTCCTTCTCTATGTAGCTACTATTGACTTCTCATTATAAAATCATAGTTTTGTATTCTTCTCCATCCCCAACACAGTCTCAGCATAGAATTGCCTTCTCACTAATCTCATCAGTTTGGTGACACTGATTGCATAAAAGTTCTCTATTTACTTATTATCTCATAAAGAAAGTTTAGGACACTTTATAATTGTTATTTTTCATTTAATTAATCTTTTTTGCACTTTTCACTACCCTTATCATTCAATATAATAAAAAGTTAGCATATCTGATTCTTACTATTTGCCTCTCTTTCTTGTGCTCTGTAAGTTTTTAATTTTCATTACATTTAAAAAAATTATTTTACAACTGATCAGGGGTTTGGGAGGCTGGAACTGGTCTGGTGCAAAACTATTGGCATTCCCACCGGGTGGAGACAACTTGTGGATAGCCTAAGCTCCAGGGCCTGGAGACACAGGGCTTGGTGAGTAAATGCGCTTGCTACCAAACCAGATGACATGAATTTGATCTCCAGGACCACGTGGTAAGAGAACTGACTTCTGCAACTTGTTCTCTGACCTCTGACCTTCACACACATGTTGTGATATATGCATGCTCATGTACACATGCTATCTCTCTTTCTTTCTCTCTCTCTCACACACACACTGTAACTTAATTTTTTTTAAGTAATTTATGTATTTATATGAAACTGGATGTAACAGCACAGGCCTGCTATCACAACTACTCAGGGCTCTGAGGCAGGAGGATCACAAGTTCAAGGCCTTCATGGACCGCAGCATGAAGTTATGGCCAACCTAGACACCTCAGTGAGACCCTGTCTCAGAGCAAGTATTAAAAAGAGTACTGATGGTGGAGCGCAATGGCAGCGCTAGAGAGCGCATGCTCAGCGTGGGCTGGGCTGACTCCAAGTTCTGCAGCACCAAAGAAACTCACAGGAAACTGATGGAAGGTGAACAAGCAATAACAAAACAAGTCAAGTGGGAAAACAACAAAGAATATCAGATGTTAACAGAAGCGAGCTGAGCTGGCGCCAGAAGATGGGGAAAGGCATAATTCTGGGTATTTTGTTGTTGTTTGTCTTATTCTATTTATTAGGAAAATTATGTGAGTTATTTAAAGAGAAAATAATTAGCAATGGAACAAGGCCCTTCAAAAACTCTTACTGTACTTACTGGTTACATATTTTAAGTGATTAAAAAGTCACCTTTAATTGGCCCTATCCTATAGCCATACTGATGAATATCTTGCATATCACCATAGAACCTTTATCTGGCGATGGATGGAGATAGAGACAGAGACCCACATTGGAGCACCAGACTGAGGTCCCAAGGTCCAGATGAGGAGCAGAAGGAGGGAGAACATGAGCAAGGAAGTCAGGACCGTGAGGGGTGCACCCACCCACTGAGACAGTGGGGCTGATCTATTGGGAGCTCACTAAGGCCAGCTGGACTGGGACTGAAAAAGCATGGGATAAAACCGGACTCTTTGAACATGGTGGACATTGAGGGCTGATGAGAAGCCAAGGACAATGGCACTGGGTTTTGATCCTACTGCATGTACTGGCTTTGTGGGAGCCTAGCCTGTTTGGATGCTCACCTTCCTAGACCTGGATGGAGGAGGGAGGACCTTGGACTGCCCACAGGGTAGGGAACCCTGACTGCTCTTTGGACTGGAGAGGGAGGGGGAGGGGAGTGGGGCGTGGTGAGTGAAGGGAGGGGGAGGGAAATGGGAGGTAGGGAGGGGGAGGAATTTTTTTCAATAATAATAGTAATAATAAAAGTCACCTTTAGCCCAGGCAGTGGTGGTACACACCTTTAACCCCAGCAGTCAGAAGCCAAGGAAGGCAGATTTCTGTGAGTTCGAGGCCAGCCTGGTCTACAACACAAATTCTAGGATAGTCTGGGCTGTCACACAGAGAACCATGTCTCAAAAAAGCAAACAAAAAAATGGTAACTTTAATAGTCTAAAACCTATGTCATCAAATATCCCTCCAAAGGAGTATTATTGAGTAAAACACACTAATTTGATTCCAAATTTAATTGACTGAATCTCCAGCATGTAACAAAAATGAATTTTATTTTAAAATATTTTCATTAAGTTAATAGGGCAATTACAATTAATATTTTAATTTTCAGAATTAATTCAGATCATATTATCTCCACTTAGGTCGGCATCATAATGGTGCTGAGCTAATAGATATTCTAGTAATAAAATTAGTAGTTTGTCAACTGCCTAAGGTTTACGTGCTGAATAAGTGTGGGCTGTCATTGTTTGTTATAAACAATGCATGTTAATTAATGATCTAGCAAAGTTCAGGATTATTCTATTCTTAACCCTGGTGTGGTGGTTTGAAAGAAAGTAGTCTCCAAGGGAGTAGCACTCTTAGGAGGTGTGGCCTTGTTGGAGTAGGTGTGGTCTTGTTGGAGGGTGTGTGTCACTGTAGAGATGGACTTTGAGATGTCATATATGCTCAAGGCATTTCCAGTGTCTCAGACCACTTCCTGTTGCCTGTGCAAGATGTAGCACTCTCAGTTGCCCCTTCGGCACCGTGTCTGCCTGCACACCAGGCACACCAGGCACACCATGTCTGGTCTGTCTCACCACAATGATCTTGGACTAAACCACTGAAAATGGAAGCCACCCAAGTTAAATGTTTCTCCTTTACAAAAATTTCCATGGTTGTGGTGTCTCTTCACAAGAAGAGAAACCATAACTAAGATCCATGGATAGGTTTTCAAAGTTGTGTTATTTTCAGGAGAATATAGAAACATGGGTTATGCATTGCATTGACTCTTTGATGATGGTTTTGTAGAATGTCTGGCTGTTTCAGTCTACAAGAGATCCTGCTGCAATGCTGGGGTTAAAACCCCAAGAGAAAGAGGAACTCTGGGAGTTGAGTTCCTGACAGTTGGTCCTCAAAGATACCACTACAGCTCATCTCCTAGTAGTGTCTTCATCAGAGAACCCTTGGCAATAGGGAAACGTATAAGGTAAAGAGGCCTGAGACCCGAGAAAGCACCAGCACCACCAGTGAAAAGAGCTGTTTAACCATGAGTATTTACATGGGAATACAATCAAATCAGGTTCCCTTCACCAAATTAAAGCGAATTCATTGATCTGAATTTAGAATTGGTTTGAAGTTTTGTGGTGGTTAACGTGGAATAAGTACAGCACCCCACAAATGACCCAGTTAAAAATATAAACTCAGTGTTTTCCTTGCAAATTTTTAAAGCTGTGAGACAAAGACCACAATTTAACTTAAGAATGATTTTAAATAAATAATAGGATTCATTTCGAACCCCCATTGTTCCCATTACCTAATTATCATGGTGGTCATTTGAGAGAGAATCATTACCTACTGCCTCATGTGTTTGAACACTTGATCTCCTGCAGATGGCGCTGTTTGGGGCAGGTTATGGAACCTCTAGAATTTGGAGTCTGGCTGGAGGTTTGCCATTTGTGGTGTTTGGAGGCTCATAGCCTAACCATAGTTCACTCTCTTTGTCTGTCTCTCTGTCTCTGTCTCTGTCTCTGTCTCTGTCTCTGTCTCTGTCTCTGTCTCTGTCTCTCTCTCTCTCTCTCTGAGTGCTTGTGGATAAGATATGAACTCTCAGCTTCCTTCCTCTTGCTACCAAGCCTCATCCTCCATGATGGACACTTCTCTCTCTGGAACCAGAAACCAAAACAAAACCTTTTTTTTTCTGTCAATGTGTTTGATCACCCCAACAGAACAGTAACTTAAACAATCATTAGTGCACTTCCTCCTCTGTGCAATTTCTTATTCTGGATATTTCATGGAAATAGAATCTGATGGCAGGTGATTCTTTCAGTGTGCCTGGCTTCTTCAGCTAGCCCAGTGTTCTCAAGTCTCACCCATATGAGATCATGATAGCTTTTAATCCCTTTTAGTGGCAAATAGTGCCACTTCATGTGAAGAGACGGGCTTCTGTTATCCTGTAACCAACTGATAAACATTTAAACTCTTTACATGTTCTATCAGCAAAGTGCTATGAACATCTGTAAAGTATATATATATATATATATATATATATATATATATACATATATATATATATGTATATATATATATATATATTCCAGATCTCTCGAGCCAATTCAGATCTCTTCAATATTGCCAATCTCACTAGCTAGCTTGTTCCAGGGATCCATGGTGTATACCTTCCAGGGCCAAAATTATGGATGGGCTATAACAGCTATTAATATGTATTCTAAAGATCTGATTTTTGGTCTTCTGGATTGTGGAACAAGCATCCCTCTCCATCTGGGTAACTGTATAATTTTAAGTAGTTTTTAAATTCCTGTCTTGACTGAGGTATGTGCAGTTGCCCACCATGGTCAAGTTTTGCTTGCAGTAAGCTAAAAACCTTTTAATTCTTTTAGTTGACTGACATCAATGCAGTTCAAGTATTTATAATAAGCAGATGGATTGTTCACAAAATTGCATCAATACGGAAAATTCTATTTTCATTTCCTGGACACTTTCTAATGTTGAGAGTAGAGAATATTGTTAGACATAATTGAAATCTCTGCCCAATTGTGGCACTGAATAATGAAAAGCTTCTCATGCATCCAGACTTGGTAATATTTAATTTAAAATATTGTGATGATTCATTCATTTGCTTTTGTGCCTTTTAATTATCATCAAACATTGCAACAAAAAGATGAATTTTCTGTGAAAATGAAACCTCAAATTCAATGAAAATAAAGAACCAAAATTCAAAGCATGGAGGCCTTTGTTCATTGAAATTCGAGGTGAGGTGAGGCTTGTCACAGAACAACAAGACTGTCCCAAGGTCCCAGTGCCCATGGCAGTGTTCTCCACATCACGGTTCCTATAAGTTTTCCACACTCACTGGGGCAGTACAGGGCACCTGGGACACAGTTAGGTAATGAAGGAAAGATGTGAATAAAATCCTACCAATCACCTTGATGGTGGGAGCTTGATCTCCTAGACAACATGCCTCTGGATCTTCCTATGAAAACATTTTGAGCCGGGCGGTGGTGGCGCACGCCTTTAATCCCAGCACTCGGGAGGCAGAGGCAGGCGGATCTCTGTGAGTTCGAGGCCAGCCTGGTCTACAAGAGCTAGTTCCAGGACAGGAACCAAAAGCTACAGAGAAACCCTGTCTCGAAAAAAAAAAAAAAAAAAAAAAAAAAAAAAAAAAAAAAAAAAAAAAAAAAAAAAAAAAAAAAAAGAAAACATTTTGAGAGGAGCTTAATGGGAGAACTCATGTTCAGTGTGGGCAAGAAACTATCAGTATTTATCTCCTTCTGTTTCTTGACTGTGGATGAAATGTGACTGCCACCTCATGTTCCTGCTGCCCCACCCTCCCCACTGGAGTGGACTAGATGCTCTCAAACTATGAACCAAAGTGTAGGCTTCCTTGAGTTGTTTTTGCTTGCTATTTGGCACAGCATCAACAAAAGTAACTTGCACAGATGATGTAGACTGTAAGGACCCAGGAAGCCATATTGAGATGTAAATATGGATCAGCTTCATCTTCCCTTTTCAGGGTACCCAACACCATGTCCCTTCTCTCAATACCACTTGCCCTGTATGCCTGTGTGTACAGATACTGGAAGGAGACAACATCAAGCTACTCCAGTGAGTAAGTATCATTTAACAAAATAATTTAGAATGTTCCCTGGGAACATTCTGGAAACAGTTTTCTAGTATGGACAGGAAGTAGCTACTGTACTGATTGGGTTACATAAGTCTCTGTTCTCATTGAGCACTGAGAACTCAAAAGTTAATTTTAGATAATTGTTCAGGTTATGAAGAAAATTCATTGGGGTTGAGCGACAGTGTTGGGTGAGACTACTTTAGACTTTGGTTTAAATGTTTATTTCCAGAAAAGCAACTTAAGTTGACAGTGTAGAGGCTATCCATGTGTTCCATCAGAAGAGGCAGAATATTGCAGTAGTGGGGCCCGAGTAAAAGCTGCTCATCTTATGGTGGCCAGAAAGCAGAGAAAGGAAGGTAACAGAAAGGAAGGGGTATGGAACAAGACACGTGCTTCAGAGGAGAGGCCTGCCACCAAATTCCCAAGGCTCCATTTGAAGGGACTCTAGCCAGTCCTAGCACAGCAAACATGGTTCTAGCAGGCTTTGCCCCCCTTTCTTATTCCCTCCGCATTGTTAAACTGTTAGAATGCATTCCTAATACTAGCCACCAAGGTCCATTCCCTCATTTGGCAACTTCCTCCTTCTAAGGCTGACAAACAAAGTTCAGCTATTAAAAATTTGAAGTCCAGCAATCAGAGGTCCCCTTTGGCTCACCTAATTAACAAGCCCAGTTAAAAATAAACACCTCATCCTAACATGGATTCTATCCCTTTACTTTTATAAACTGCTATTTTCCTATGGACCATGCCGGTCAACTCTCTATCCTAAGGCTGTCCCTTTGTTTCACTCTAAGACAAAATCTCTTCCCACTTTCCTTTCTTCCTTTCCCCTTCTCCTTCATCCCCATATCTCCTGTCTTTATGTTCTATTCTTTGTCGTCTGTCCTTCTAGGTCAAATAAATCTTTGATCTGAGAACTTGTCTTGGGAGTCCTGACCCAATACTTTTCCTTTCACCACACCCTGACATTTCATCACCTCTCAATAATGCTACAAATTATGAATCCATCAATAGATCAACTACTCATGAATTGAAGCCTTCATAACCCAATCCAACTACCTTTCACAAGTGCCATCTATGATTTTTGCTTTTGAGAACAAGCCTGCAAGGAAGGTGTGAGCTTCTAAGAGTGAGCTACCTTTCTTTCTTTCTTTCTTTCTTTCTTCCTTCCTTCCTTCCTTTCTTTCTTTCTTTCTTTCTTTCTTTCTTTCTTTCTTTCTTTCTTTCTTTCTTTCTTTCTTTCTTCCTCTCTCTCTTTTTCTTTCTGTACTTATTGGTTGTATGTGTCAAGTTGACACAAGCCGGAATCATGAGAGGAAGGAGACTCAGTTGAGGAAATGCCCCACAAGATCCATCTGTAAGGTATTTTCTCAATTAGTTATTAATGTGGGAGAGCCTAGTTCACTATGGGGGGTGCCATCCCCAGTTATTGGTCCTGACTTCTATTAGAAGGTGGACTGAGCAAGCCAGTAAGCAAAGCCCCCTCCATGGCCTCTGCATCAGCTCCTGCCACTAGGATCCTGCCATGTTTGAGTTCCTGTCCTGACTTCCTTCAGTGATGAACAGCAATGCTGAAATGTAAGCCAAATAAGCCCTTTCCTCCCCAACTTGCTTTTTAGTCATGGTGTTACATCTCAGCAATAGAAAATCTAACTAATGCTCTCTCTCTCTCTCTCTCTCTCTCTCTCTCTCTCTCTCTCTCTCTCTCTCTCTCTTTCTCTCTCTCTCATTTCCTGTTTTTCTTATCTTGCATGCATATGTGTATATGTTCTTGTGTGTTATTGAAGCCAAAGACTGACCTCGAGCATCTTCCATAAACCTTCTCTTCTTATTTTCTGAGACAAGGCATCTCATTGAATTTGGAGATCAGTAATTTGATTAGACTTGCTGACAAGCAAGCCACAGAGATCCTCCTATCTCTGCCTCCCCAGGCACAGGCTTTTAATATTGACAGTGGTTTTCCTGTATGATGCTAGAGATCAAACTTGGGTCCTCATGCATCAGGCACTTTATAGACAGAGCCCTCTCCCCAGTTCCTTAAGGAAGAGATTTCATATCTGTTGTGTGATTAAACCTTTCCTTGGGAGACACAACACATACATCTACTTATTCCAGATAGGGATCCTAAGACAGATCAAAGTATGGTTATGATAAAAGTACATCTTGGTGAATCAATAAGATTTACTGAACTTACAGAAATACAGGTGAGGAGTTACTTATGGAAGCAGAAGTGAGTCAAAGAGAGCTGCATCACCAAAACCTACTCCAGTATGGGTGACAGCTCACCAAAGCTGGGAACCTAGAGCATACTGTACAGACTGCAGGCAACTCAACAGATTATAGAGAATGTTCAACTGAATCAGTTGGTCTAAACCCCTTCTAGGCTGTTTCCATTTCTTCCAGGCAGTTGATCTGATCTTCAAGTCTGCCTTGCATCTTTGCTTGTCTGAGAGTGACTCTTAACAGTCTGTATTTTTTATTCTTTGGAGAATGTAGCTTAGTGAATCTCATCAGTTTCAGGTAATTCCTGACGATGTTTTGATGTGTTTACTTTCTGACTTAAGGATCTTCCCAGAGGATGGAATATGCTATGGGACAATGGTCTTGTATCCTGTCATTTGTATTGTTTTAATAAAATGCTGATTGCCAGTAGCCAGGCAGGAAGTATAGGTGAGATGACCATGTAGGAAGTAGAGGTGGGGTGATGAAAACAGGAGAATTCTGGGAGGAGAAAAGAGTCAGTCTGCATTTTCCCCCAAGTTCCCCCCATCCTCCCCTTCTCCCTTTTCTCTCCCCATCTCCCCTTAACCCCATCCCACCCCACCCCCAGGA
Organism: Microtus pennsylvanicus; assembly: GCF_037038515.1. Classification (NCBI taxonomy): domain Eukaryota; kingdom Metazoa; phylum Chordata; class Mammalia; order Rodentia; family Cricetidae; genus Microtus; species Microtus pennsylvanicus. Next base: position 110,429,491 of record NC_134579.1, read on the forward strand.
TCCCAATTTTCTCCCCGGCAATTTTGTCTACTTCCCATAGCTAAGAGGATAATTATATGTTTTTCCTTTGGTTCACCTTCTTACTTAGCTTCTTTAGGATCACCAATTGTAGACTCCGTGACCCTTATTTATGGCTAGAAACCAATTATGAGTGAGTACATCCCATATTCATCTTTTTGGGCTTGGGTTACCTCACTCAGAATAGTGTTTTCTATTTCCATCCATTTGCATGCAAAATTCGAGAAGTCATTGTTTTTTACCGCAGTATAGTACTCCAATGTGTAGATATTCCACACTTTCTTCATCCATTCTTCCATTGAAGGGATAGAGGAAGGTTGGATAGGGGAGCACGGAAGCACAATTCTTAGTTAAGGTAGCCACCTTAGGGTTGGCAAGAGACTTGAACCTAGAGTGGCTCCCAGGAGCCCAAGCCGAGGTCCCCAGTTAGTTCCTTGGGCAGCTGAGGATAGGGAACCTGAAATGACCCTAGCCTATAGCAATACTGACGAATATCTTGCATACCACCATAGAACCTTCATCTGGTGATGGATGGAGATAGAGACAGAGACCCACACTGGAGCACTGGACTGAGCTCCCAAGGTCCCAATGAGGAGCAGAAGGAGGGAGAACATGAGCAAAGAAGTCGGGACCACGAGGGGTGCACCCACCCACTGAGACAGTGGAGCTGATCTACTGGGAGCTCACCAAGGCCAGCTGGACTGTGACTGAAAAAGCATGGGTTAAAACTGGACTCTCTGATCATGGGGAACAATGAGGGCAGATGAGAAGCCAAGGACAATGGCACGGGGTTTTGATCCTATGCAATGTGCTGGCTTTGTGGGAGCCTAGCCAGTTTGGATGTTCACCTTCCTAGATATGGATGGAGGGGGGAGGACCTAGGACTTACCACAGGGCAGGGAACCCTGACTGCTCTTTGGACTGGAGAGGTAGGGGGAGAGGAGTGGGAGGAGGGGGAGAAGGGTGGGAGGAGGGGGAGGGAAATGGGAGGCTGGGAGGAGGTGGAAACTTGTTTTTTTTCTTCCTTTTCTCAATAAAAAAATAAATTTAATAAAAAAAATAAAATAAAATAAAAAAGAGTCAATCTGCAATCATTACCCAGATGCTGAGGAAACAAGATGAAAATGCCTCGTTGATAAAAGGTACCAAGCTGTGTGGTTAACACAGACAAGAATTATGAGTTAATGTAGGATGTAAGTGTTAATAAGAAATCTGAGCTAATAGGCCAACCAGTTTATGATTAATGTTGACCTCTGTGTGTTCCTTTAAAACTGAATGGCTGCAGGATTTGGTGGGACAGATTGAGCAAATTGCTGCACAATAATATCCAAACTAAAATAATACAATAGATATAAAGAATTAAAGGGCTTCAAAATAGTCTTTGTTAGGGAAAACCTTAGGGAAAAACTAGTATCCAGTGTGTTCAATGAGTAAACATGTAAATATCTTGATGAAAGTAGGGGACTCTCCTCCAAATTAGCCCTGAAGCACATTTGGGGAAGGTATTCAAGAATGCCAAGAAAAGCATGACAATCACAGCAGGACTTTAACCTGGACCTTACAAAGATAGCTCCAATGTCTAAGACTATGCCACACATAACAACAAATCACAGTATTCCCAGCTACAGAATCTGGACAAAATCATGCTCTTCTGGTCCCCTTATACTGTGATCTATTAGAACAATTAGTATCCATCCATATGACACCTTTTATATGACATACAAGAAGCTGAGGGTTGCATTTTGCTTTTTTGTGAAAGTGCTCCATCATGTTATTGCTTGTGCTTTTCAGTATTTAAGATGGGTGTATCTTAGCACCATATCCTTCTTGCAAGAATTCACTCTGATCATTTGTTTTATTTCAGGCAAATTATGAGCTGATGGTTGTGTCATTGAGTAACATTGAACTACTGAATGATTCCCACCCCATTTTTAGTGCATCCTTGTGGAACAATTAGTTTGACATTTGGGGGATTTAAAAACATCACTTGAGTGCTTTTTAATCCCCCTTTCATTAAGAGGAGAGTCAGCTTCATTTCAAGAGCCTTCACTATGGAACAATCTCTGGGATGTGATTTAATAACATCGGCATGTTTTTCCTGGATCGACGCTCCTCTTGTTTCTTGTTTATGACAAGTAATAGCAATTTTCTATTCATAAGATAATATAAAGTATCTTGAAAATAAATCAATTCATGTGGATCCATTTAAAATGATATGGTGACTAGGACAGAGGTTTTATAAATATTGAAAACTCATAAAGCTGCCTTAAAGAGGTACATAAAGAAGGGTACAAACTTGGGTGTGTAATAGAGAAAGTGGAAGTATACATAAAATAAGAGTTCCTAGCCTTATTGTCTATCATCAAGGGAAGCCATCACAGGAACATGAAGCCATGGAGGGGCGCTGCTTACTGACTTGTTCCCCGTGGTTTGTTCAGCCTGCTTTCTTATATAACCCAGGATCATCTGCCCAGGGATAGCACTCCACACAATGAGTTGGGCCTTCCTACATCAATCACTAATCATTAATCACTAATCAAGGCAAAGCCCCACAGACTAGCTCACAGGCTTATCTGGTCAAGACAAATCCTCAGTTAAGAGTCCCTCTTCCTTCCAGGCAGTAGTAGCACACACCTGGCACTTGGGAGGCAAAGGCAGGTGCATCTCAGTGAGTTCAAAGCCAAAATGGGCTACAAAGAAAGTTCTACGACAGTCAGGACTGTTACACAGGGAAACCCTGTCTTGGAAAATCAAAAACCAAAAGCTCCCTCTTCCCAGATAACTCTAGTTTGTGTCAAGCTGACAGAAACCAACTGACACACCTGTTTTTAACAATTCCCACACAGACTTTCCAGAACTTGGAAAGGTGGCAGCTAAAGCTAATGTTTTGGTTATGGACAGCAACAGAAAGCAGGTGGTTAGAAAAACAGACGCTGGAGACAATGGCTCCAGGGCAGCACCATGGACAGCTCATTTGTTTGCTTCCCTGTGGAAAACTGCCAGCTGTGTCCAGGGGTTGAGCATCCAGGCTGATGTAAATCAAAAGTAAAAGGTGTCACTATGGATAATTACTCTAGAAAAGCAAGCAAACCCATAAAAAATTAAAAAAAAAACCTGCTGTATAAAAGTGAACTTGAACTCTACGAGTTACCCAGATGCTTTTAGCTGTCCAAGGAATTAAAGTAGGATTTATCCCTATTCTCAAATAAAGCAGAATAAGTGATCATGGGGACATAATTTCTCCACCCCTGCGACCTTGATAATGCTGGGTCTAGAAAACTAAATCTTTTTTGATACTTTCTTTCAGAAGCTCAGTGTCTTCCCTTCCTCAAGGGATGAGGTGTAATCTAGGAGCCACCTGTGGGAAGATTATTGACTTGGAACCATTATGCATCCCTAGGGTTACCATGGGACGGGGCATAAATACATCAAGTCAAGATGGAACCAGCATAATAAATATGTCTACCATCTTCAACATTGCTTGTTGCCTTGATGTGAGATCATTTAAGTCCCTGCTCTCCAGCAATTTGTAATATGTGATTCACTGTTGCTTGCTACAGTTATTCATCTGTGTAATATAATTCTAGAATTTCCTCTATCTAAACATACCTTTGTGCACACGGACCAAATTCTTTCATATTCCTGTCCCACTTTCTCTTTCTGTCTTCCTAAATTCTAGAGAGATATAAGTTTTCTTTGCTTAAATTTTAGAGATAATCTTATTTAAATTTCACTTGTAAATGTTTGAGCTTTTTGTCTGGTTTATTTCATTTAACATAATTGATGTTGGGAAAATGGAAGAGTGTTTGTGGTAAATACCATGATGTAGACTGAGCTTTAAACAGTTCAATACTGTGGATTTGAGGCAGGAAGACAGTTGAGCGTGAGGTATGGAAGGACCCTCACCAAAGGCTTTGAAATTAGCATATGAAAAAATAAATTGGCAAAGAGGAAAGTTGGGCAAGATCTCCGTCACACCATACACAAGATGGAGAGAGTGTGGGGGCGGGGATCCAGCAAAGCATGGGAGCAGAGACAGTCCAGTGTACAGCAATGATCTACACTTTCTAGTTTGTTTTCTACCTTGGGAATAAACAACATAATAGGAATCAGCTTAGGGAGGAAAGGGTTTATTTCATCCTACACCTCTCAGGTCACATTCTATTACCAAGGGGAGTCAGGGCAGGAATCTGGAGGCAGGAACTGAAGCAGAACCCATGGAGCAGTGCTAACTAGTAGATTGCTTGGCCTGCTTTCTCATAGCATCCAGGACCACCTGCCCAGGGGTGGCACCACCCACAATGGGCTGGACCCTCCCACACCAATCATTAATCAAGAAAATGCCCCCACAGACTGGTCTACAAGCCAGTCTGCTGGAGGCAGAGGTTTCCTATCCAGGTATGTCTAAGTTCAAGCTGCTATGTCAAGCTGACATAAAGTAACCTCCACACTGTGGCCCAGTTTACTACTAAAACACCTGACTTCAGTGGACATTTAAGATGCCAATGAGACCTGTGATCCATGAAGTTGTAAACAGAACTACATGTATCAGATAGCACATGTGTAAGAAAATAAACTTGCACTATTCAAATAATTGCAATGCCTGTATTCTGTTACCTAACCCACCCCCCCACTCTTTGGACTGTCTGAGACACTGAACTCTCTTTGTTCTGACATCCTTCCTTTTAAAGTGTGGCACTTCTTCCACTCTGCTTTTTACTCTCTGTGTGACTCCGTTTAGTTCCTTGTTTTGGACACAAGAACCTGGGCTTCCTCTGGTTGTGCCAGTTGAATCATAATAGCTGCAGTTGGAGTTAAAAAGTGAGACTCCCTAGGCATCTTGTGACTTTCCGGAGACTTGAAAGGCAGAGGTGGCATCTGTATGCCAATGAGATGGCATTTGGGGATAGCAGAGGCCTTTTAAAGAGCACCTGTGGAAAGGTAACTGATGTCCCAGGCTCTTCCATGCTGACTCTGGCCAGCAAGCCAAGATCAGACTTCTGTTTCCACAACTTGATGTTTGGAAATGCTTTTACATTATGTCCCTTATTTAAACCCTTAATGGAGTTTTCTGTGGCTGAATAAAAGCAACCTCTGCCCTTTGTTCTATCTTCTAGAAGGCAAATGCAGTTGCTGTGGTGTGTGCTTTCTGGGCTTAATTAATTTAGCTCGGGGCTTTTATATTCTAATTAGAGTGGCAGCATTCATAAATATTCATCAAACACAAGTTTCCAAGGCTGTGGAGCTGTGGGTCAGAAGAGAAAGATATGGGCGGTTTCCCTTCCGTGTATCAAGCTCACTGCCCTGCATGCCCAAGAGGTTCCCTTGAGCTGGGACTCCTGTGCTCATCTGCTGAAATGCATTTGCTGAGGATTTGTCACACTCTGACAGGTATGAGGAGTGTGGCTCAGAGCCCATGTAGCCAGTTTCAGCTGACTTGACTCAAACCTAGAGTCACCTGGGAAGAGGGAAACCCAACTAAAGAATCGCCCACATCAGATTGGCCTGTGGCATCTATGAAACATGTTTTTATTGCTAATTGAAGGCCCAGCTTTCCTGGTACCATCCTTAGGCAAGTGGGCCCGAGTTGTATAAGGAATGTGTCTGAGCATGCCACAGAGAGCAAGCAGCATTCATTTATTAGTCTCTGATTGAGTTCCCACCTCTAGGCTCCAGGAATGGGCTAGCCTAGAAGAGATGGTTTCACAAATCATTCTCAAATAAACATCTGTTGCTGTGAAATGAAGGGGAAAGCTGAAGAGGGTTATTAGCAGAAAGAGGACCATTATCCTCATCAGTTTCCCATGATGAGGGGTCAGAAGGACCAGAGAGTCTCCTCAAAGAGTGCAGCTGAGGTGTTGAAACACCACAGACAGAATCAATACTTGAAATACTTGAAAATAGCTTGAAAGGCTGGAGAGATGGCTCAGAGGTTAAGAGCATTGCCTGCTCTTCCAAAGGTCCTGAGTTCAATTCCCAGCAACCACATTGTGGCTCACAACCATCTGTAATGGGGTCTGGTGCCCTCTTCTGGCATGCAGGCATACACACAGACAGAATATTGTATACATAATAAATAAATAAACAAATATTTATAAAAGAGATTAAAAAGGGAATAAAAGGAAGGGATGGAAGGAGAGAGGCAGGAGAAAAGAGTATCAGTGTTAATAAGATAAAAACGCTTCATATTTTGAGATTTTTCTGCACAGTCTTTTAATTTGTTTAAAAATGGGTATGAGTGTGTCATTCAGTGTGAGTGTGTGATTGTGTGCATGCAGAAGCCAGCAGAGAGCATGGGATCCTCTGGAGCTGGGGATACAGGCAGTTGTGAGCCGTGGGATGCAGATACTACTGAACCTTCTCTCCATCCCAGACAGTACAATCTTTGAAAATTAATCTTGATTGTCACCTTGAAGGGACTGTAGTGTCATGGAGGAGATGAACCTCTGGGTTAAACTGAAGAGGGGAGACCTCCCCTGGGTGTTAATGGCACCAGCCCATGTGCTTGGATCCTATAATTAATCAAAAGGAGAATGAGAGCTGAGTACCAGTGTTCATCTCTTTCTACTTCCTTGCTGTAGATGTCGTGTGAGAACCTGCCTTATGTTCCTAACCATCATGCCTATCCCCAGCATGATGGACTAACTATAGAATCAGTCAAACATGAGACAAAACAAACCCCCTTTCCTAAAGTTGCTTTTCCTAAAAGTCGCTGTGCTTTTGTCACAGCAACATGAAAAGTAATTATTAAATAAAAATCCATTATCTAGCACTTCATTCTTCTGTGGCGATGTGCAGAAAACTCAAGTTTCTAGCCTCATTTTCTAAAATGAATCCTCGTCAAAGGAGGCATCTTGGTTCACTTTTCCTTCTTGTGGGACCTTTAGCCAATCCCTCCTGTAACATGAAGGCCAGGTTCATTGGGGTTTCTGTCCTGCCTGGTCCCTCAGCTGTTTAGTCCCAGAAAAAAAATCACAGGGATCTCCATAAGTTTTAAAACTGATTGGCCCATTAGCTCAGGCTACTTATTAGCTCTTGTAGCTTATATTAACCCATTATTCTTATCTATGTTAGCCACATGGCTTGGTACCTTTCTCAGTGGGGCAGCTCACATCTTGTTTCTTCAGTGGTCTGGGCAGAACTGCAGAGGGAGCTTCCTGCTTCCCAGAAAACTCCTGTTCTCATCACCCCGCCTCTACTTCCTGTCTGGTTGAACCCCCTATACTTCTTGCCTGGCCAATCAGCATTTATTTAAAACATGATTGACAGAATACAGACAATTCTCCCTCACCCAACCTCCTCCTCTGGGATCTCTAAAGCAACAAGCAGGAGAGAAGCATCGTTAGGTCTCTACAAGCTGCTCATTTTTGTCTTCTAACACAAAACAGCAGAGGTGGCAAAGCTCCACCCTCATCTTATGCCTGGCTTTTCAAAGATGGAGACAAGGGAGTGTGTTCCAGCTTCAGATTGGCTCTCAGGGAAACACTCCCTGTGGTCAGAAGTAAATATGTGCAGAACAGACCTGGGAGAGTGATCAGCAGGTTAGGTATGTTTGGAGAACCAGTTGTTGTTACTAATCAAGGCAGACAGCATCTCTTCTGATGTGGACTGAGTAGAAAAGATAATTACAGCAGCTATCTGAGCCCAAGTTAAGGGAGAAATCCGACTTCAATGAATGTCTCCAGTGGCACTTGCTCACCTGGGCAGATAACAATAATGCAGGTGGATTCCAACCGACACTAACACCATACGTGAATGGTTGTCTTTATTCTTCCAAACACCAAACTATTCCATTGGAAATGCCACAGGAGAGAGCAAAGTCGTCATTTAAAGTTGAGGCATTTTGATTGATTCCACAATGAATTCAGAGCAACGGAGCAAGACAGGCCTGGGTTACTGAACAAACAATTTCATTTCGATCTTGAATGTGCACAGTGCTGTGCGTGCAGGAAGCTGTCAGACGGGCTGTTTCACTTAAGACACTGGCTACTTGCACAGAACTCACTGTGCACGGAAGTTATAAGGATTTCTTCAGCTACATGTAGTTCCCATCATATGGATGTCAGTATTACTTCATATGGGCTCTTTAGAATGCTGGGAGCAGGCTTCACAGCATGCCGTGTGTGTTTTTATCTCTCCTGCACTGTTGGTTATCTGAATGGTCGTTATGGGTTGAGTTTGAAGCATCCCGATCACTCACGTTTTGAATGTTTAGGCTCTGCTTGGGAAGCCATTTTGCAAGCTGTGGCACCTTCAGGGGGTTAAGCTTGTTTGGTGGAAGAATTTGAGCTGGGTCCGTATGACTTGACTTGCTTCTTATGTTTCCCAGTCAGCCACTATACAAATAAGCTACTGCTCCCCAGTCCTGTCCCCAAAGAGGGAGCTGATCCAATGGTCTTCCCCATTATGAGGACTGTACTCTCTTGGAAACTTAGCCCAAATTAGTTTTTCCTCCCCTGTGCTGTTTCTACTAGGCATCTGCTCACAGCAATGCAAAGGTAACTAACACTGTGTGTATTGTGTCTGTGTTCTCCTGTTGGCTGAGGAATGGATGGGCAGTTTGTCATGGTCAAGAGGAAGAAACCAGAAAGAAAATGAGAAAGTAAAATGGGTCAGAAAACAGGCTATGGGATGGACAGTTTACCATGAATCTTTCTAACACTGACCAGCTATTCAAGAAGGCTGGTTGAAAATGAAGAAATATTCTGTCTGAGTGCTGTGTAACAAATAGCCCCAGCAGTCAATGGCTAGCAGTACTTATTTAGCATTGTCTACAAGACTGGGGGCCAAGTAGGCACTTGCTGCTCTTGCATAGAACTGAACTGGGTTTGGTTCCCAGCACCCACATCAGGTGTCTCCCAAATGCCCCAAGAGATCTGGCGCCCTCTTCTGGCCTCCACGGGCACTGCATTCACATGCACATACAGCCAAGGGTACACATAAACAAAACTAAAATAAATCTCTAACAAATTTTAAAAACCAAGGATTTTTTTCTTTGCTGATCACCAGTGATTTGATACTGGGCCTGGCATGTAGTAGGCATTAATAAGAATTTGAAAAGCTGATTTCACTGAGATAGAGCCTCCTCTAAGTTCTGCTCAGCTGATGCCTGTCTAAATAGATAATGTAACCGTGATCACCATCAGTGCTGTGTTCACTGTATCTACAACCCCATGTAGCTAAGTTCTTGAATACATCTCTACTTTCGGTTTCATAAAAAGCCTGGGTTAAATTTCCCACTGAATTACAAATAAACAGTCTGCACATTCTGGGAGTGGAAAAGCATTTGACAGACTTGAACTTCGGGAACACTTCTTCTGTCTGTCATGTACAGAAGCCAGCCTTGTGGAGCCATGGGTAAAAAGTGTGGAACAGCAAGCCACTGAATTCACAGCGGATGTAACAGATGAACTTTTGGACTAGGATATTTGATTTCTAAGCAGGTACTAATTTTATGTCTCCCAGAGTCCAATCATTTGTGGAGAATGGAGAATGCATTGATAAATAAACAGTTTGTGATGTCAGCAGACACAGTGATTTTCTTGTTTACATTTTGCTGGGGGGATTCTGGTATAAATTACAAGCTCTGTGAAGATTTATGGTTATTGCAATTAGGAGAAAGGGTATGTGGGAGCCGATGCTTTTGTTAATGCAAAACCACAGTTTTCACCTTAAAGGGGATAAGATAGAGTTTATTCTGGAGTCAAACATGAGTGAAAATGGCCTGGGAACACAGACTATGGTTGCCATAAACTCCATGTTTCAGTGTGGAAGCAGATTCATGAGACACAGAAACAGAACAAAAAAAAGGGATGGAGTCACCTTTCAAATGTATTGGTGGAAGCATTGGAGAGACTGTTACAGCTAAGAGGGGAGAGAGCAGCTATGGGCCTCAGAATTTATCTGATGACTTTCTTGGCTTTGGGATGGTGAAAAGTAGTGGCCTGACAAATTAATACATTCCAAAAGGTTTTTTAGCTCTGAGGCACAGAACATTAAGTAGAACTCGGAGGCAAGAAGAAATGGCTATTCATGTATCTAAAGCTAGCCCAAGATAAATTCTAATTAGACACTGGACTTGCAACATTCTAACATCTTCTCATCAGTGAGTTTCTAGTCAGCCAATCAGCCTTTGCAGACACAGCTTCTTTCTGGGAATTCCCATTCCCATTCTGGAGGAATATACCACACTGATTCAGGGTAAGGGTGAACTGCAAAGTTACAGATGCTCCCTCGGATGAGGTGATGACAGCTAGAATTTGCTGTTACTCGATTGCACAATGAGGAAGGTGATGAGTTCAGGATGCTGTCAGTCAGAGAAGACCCATCCATTAGCAAACTGCCTTAGCCTGATGTAGGCTTTTTACTTCCACTCTGCAAGAGGCGTGTGAACTCTTTGAAATGTATTTACTTTTATTTCATATGTAAGTGTTTGCATGCATATATGTGCACCACACATGTACAGAGACCATGGATCCCCTGGAACTGGAGTCATAGATGGCTGGGAGCCATCAAGTGAGTCCTCTGGAGGAGCAGCCAGGGCTCTTAACCACCAAGTCATCTCTCCAGTCACAAAATGAATTCTTCATACCCAGGAGTTTTATCTTCTAGTAGAAAACAACTATGCAGACCAAGAGAAATTCAATTTCTGCTCTTTCAGCCCTAAGTTGTGTACACAGGTCAAAGGTAGCCAGACCTTCTTACTGGATTCCAGCATCATCAGGCACAACCACAGACATTGGGAGTGTGGATGTTTCAGGGAAACTCCAAGGTGTCCAAACTCTTTTAGACAGAGACTGAAGAGTCATGAAGAGTCTCCCTGAGCCAGAGAGAAAGAAAATGGGAAGGGAAGGAGGCCCTCATTGTGAGTCTGGTCTAAGTCTCTTGCCAGCCAAGAAGCAGGGATTTCAACTTAGTTGGGGCTGTAGAGGTGGCTCAGTGGTTGAGAACTCTTACTGTGAAGGCAGGAGTGTTGTCACGGAGACTTTTTGGTTGTTTTGGCCACTCAGCAGCTCAGACCCAAAATAACCACACAGAAACTGTATTAATTAAATCACCGCTGGGCCTATTAGCTAGCTTCTTATTGGCTAACTCTTACATCCTAATTTAACCCATTTTTAGTAATCTGTGTATCACCACGAGGCTGTGGATTACTGGGTCAAGTTCTGGCATCTGTGTCCGTGAGGGCTACATGGCTTCACCTGACTCTGACCTTCTTTCTCCCAGCATTCAGTTTAGTTTTTCCTGCCTAGCTCTACCCTATCCTCTCAGGCCAAACCAGTTTTCTTTATTAATTAACCAAGTGTATTCACAGCATACAGAGGGGAATCCCACATTACAGGAGGACCTGAGTTCAAAGTACAAAGAAAAAACAATGTGTGGCCCAGTGCTGTGAGGGGTGTAGACAGGAAGGTCACTGGAGTTTGTTGGTTGCTGCACCAGCTAAAGGTTCACCGAATGACCCTGTCTAGGGATATAAGATAGGAAGTGACAGAGCAGGACACCTGATGTTCTCTCTGCATACCCACATGCATATGCACGTACACTGTACATACATACACTTTATACACACACACACATGTTGTAATAGAAGCGGTGGGCTGCATCCCCGGCACCCGGCTGCCCGCATGGCTAGCTTTACCCGAAATAATTACATGGAAACTGTATTTTTTTAAACACTGCCTGGCCCATTAGTTCCAGTTTCTTATTGGCTAACTCTTACATATCGATCTAACCCATTTCTAATAATCTGTGTAGCTCCACGAGCTGGCTTATCAGGAAAGATCTTAACCTGCATCTGTCTGGAGTGGGAGAATCATGGCGACTCTCTGATTTAGCTTCTTTCTCCCAGCATTCTGTTCTGTTTACTCCGCCTACCTAATTTTATGTCCTATTAAAGGGCCAAGGCAGTCTCTTTATTTAACCAATGAAATTAATACAAGCCAGAAGACTCTCCCCCATCACACACACACTAATCTTAACACAATTAACAGTTGTCACGAAGGTTGCTGACACGGTAACAATATTCTTTTCATACATAGATATTTAATGTTAAAACAGCCGTGAAAGTGAGGAGTGAGGCCTGAATGTGTATGACCTTGGGTGGAGTCTCAAACATTCTCTGGGAGTCTCAAACAAGACTGCTGCCTTTATTTATTGTGAAAACGTTACACCTTCCAGCAGCCTTGTGTTCTACAGCTTTCCATTACCAATTGTCCTTCTGTCCGGTGCCCCTTGAGGAGCCATTCTGTGACTCCACTTAGCTTCCTTTGCAACAGTTTGAAGGTGATAGCTTCAGACTCTGCCAAAATGCTATATACAGCTGTTGTAAAGGCTTCCCGATAGGATCGTGGCTACCCCACAGCTGCAGGCAGCTCATCTTCCCATGCTCTTGCTTCACAAATTTATTTCTCTGTGCTCAGCCCAAAGCAGAACCTTTCTGACCCCATTGGCTCCTGACCTTGGAAGGTGGATTCTTTGGGGATAGCATCCTTCCTGCTTGGGATCCATATTGATTAGGGAGCTATCAACTGGAGAGCACAGCACACTGGCTCGTAACAGATGGCTGCTTCTCTGGTGGAAGCCAGAAGTTGTTGGCTTCTGTCTGAGAGACTGAGCATAAAATGCTGCTAATCTCCCAGCTTCTGGAGTCACATGCAGTATGACGAGATGTGCAGAGGCTGAGCGTCTTTGTGGACTGAAATTGTAGAGAACAAACTAGAGTTAATTCTCTAGGTTTTCATCCAAATTTGGAGGTAAACAGTTGCCAAGTGGAAAGATGATCGATTTACTGCCATTAAACCGTTAAATGTAATGTTCTCTCTCTCTCTCTCCCTCCCTCCCTCTTCTCTCTCTCCCTCCCTCCCTTCCTCTCTCCTCCCCCCTCTCTCTTTCTCCCTCCCTCCATTCCTTTCTCCCTTCCCCTTCTTTCTCTTCCTCCCCCCCTCACACACACACACACACACACACACACACATACACACACACACACACAAATCCGAATTAGTTGATTTTATAGACAATGACACTACCCTGAACATCTTAGGATAGACTACTGTCTACAAAGCGCCTTCAGCACATGTTTCTCAGTGTTTTCTCAGCGTATTATCATTAATATTACTTCTGATAAAGTTTCCCTTCTTGTCAAAATTCAGCCAGGCTTCTCTGATCATCTCCACGAGACCCATGAGAATCATGGGCTTTTTTTTTAATCACAAATGGTTTGTCTATCCTCACTCTTGACACTTGAATCAATTCCACAAAGCTCCCCAACCTCTTAGGTTTCTCAAAGATTATGTTCAACTCTTGTTTGTTTGTTTTTGTTTTTTTTTCAGCCAAGTTCTGCAGTCAACCTCTGCCACCCCCTTTCTTTGAGCATTTATCTTGAATGCTTGACACGCTCGATTTCTTCTCTGCATCTTCTAAAGTGAGACTCTCCCAGGTGTCCCCTAGAAAACAGCCTGGGAGAGTCTTCGTGGAGAACTTGTACGCATCCTCCGCAGTAACCATCAAAACTGATGCCCCTCCCGGTCCCTGCAGCAGAGGCAGGCCTGCTTTAAATAAGATCCAATTAGCAAATGCAGGTGCCCTAATTACATTGAGCGCTCTCTCCACGTGCTTCCTATTTTTGTTTTGTACACCCCAGCATGTGAACGCCTCCTGCTTTGAATTCAATGGAATTGAATGCAGTTTATTCTTAAAATCTGTATCTTCTGCAGCTGTCTAGATTTTTTTTTTTTACTATTTTCATAGGTGCTTCTGGGAACTGAAACATAGTAGGAAGTTAAATAAAAATGAAATAAACTCAATGGTATAATTAATTTGGAGGTTTTATTTTTTTGTCTCATAATGCTTTTTCTGGGCTCCCTGCCCCCAATAGACCTTTTGCTCATGCATCATGGTTTCTGATTTTATGTTTTTTAAGGTGGTTTCTGTGCATGTCAAGGTGTATCTTTCTGCATCTATATGTATTTCTTGAGCTTTTGCTTTGACTCTGTGTTTTTCTGTTTGTTTTGTCCTATTCTGGTTTGCTTGTCTTTATTTTATATTACTGTGTTATTGTTTTTCCTCTCTCTCTCTCTCTCTCTCTCTCTCTCTCTCTCTCTCTCTCTCTCTCTCTCTCTCTGTCTCTCTCTGTCTCTCTCTCTCTCTCTCTCTCTCTCTCTCAATGCCTGTTTTTTTTTTTCCAATGCGAGAGAGCAGGAAAGAATGTGGTTTTAGGGTGGTGGTGATATGGGGAGGATGTGGGAGGAGTTGGAATGCGGGCAACCATAGTCAGAATGAACTCTACGAAGAACTCTATCTTAGAAAAACCCACAACAACAACGATAAATAAAAACTCATTATTTCACAATAAAAACTAAATAAAGCACCTTGCTAAATGCAGGCTTATTAAAGGAAATAACCTGGCTTTCTTCTCTGAAATAGTGCAAGATTCAAAGTGCATAATCCTGCTTTAATAAACAGCCGAGTGAAGAAATGACTGCAGAGGCCTTGGCGGTAGTCCAGCGTTGGTCCCTGGCAGAAAGTCTTCTGTGCCCGTGGTTCTTCTCTGGGTCTTAATTCTCAGGATGAAATGAAGGCTCTTTTCTAAACTGCTCAGTGAGGCTTAGGGATGGATGCCTGCCCTTCCAGGTGGTGGAGGCTGCTACCCTGTGAGAGAGTGACTCCAGGTCCAGGGATCTGACGCCTCTGGTTGCCTTGGACACCTCCACTCACATACACAGACACAAACATAGACGTAATTAAAAATAATAAAAAAATAAATCTTAAAAAAGGAATACATTAACACACCTAAAAGTCCTTTTATTTTAGATTAAAGTCTTTGGGAAAATTTGCCTGGCTCTAGTCAAGATCCCTTCAGTCTCTCTGACTTACTGTTTTAGGTGACCCAGAGAATACTTGACTCACTATAATACTAAACAGAGCATGCCCAAAAGCATTAATGTCTGCCATTTTCTTTAATAAGCATGTATTTTATGACTTTAAACGGAACATGCCCAGAACTGTGTTAGCCGTCTTTAATTGTTTAAGTATGTGATTAATATTATAAACTGAGCATGCTGAGGAATGTGTGTTTTAATCTAAGCATGCTCACCAACTTGCCTCCCCTGCAGTTATCTATGTGAGTGTGTACTGTCTATCTGAATAAAGTCCCCTGCGCTTCCTCTGCATAAGGTGAAAATAATTTGAGACAACGTCTATGCTCGTCTTACTTGCTACAAGCAATGAATGGATCGATATTCTTCGATGTTCTGCTTGTGTTCTTCGACTTCACACTCATTAAGAGGACACCCAAAATGACTGTGATATCCTAGACCTGAGAGGGGGCCTGGCTGGTGTTGTCAATCGCCTCCTAAATATTTATGTCTGTACTCTTCTATTTCTGCTGCTCTCAGCCTTCTCAAGAGAACCTTCTTGCTGCGGTGGGTCGTGGCTAATGCAGAGGCACAGAGGCGCAGTACCGTTCGAAGTGCTGAGAATAAGTGACCATTGAGTGCCCAGCCACAGGCGGCTAATAAATCTCCACCATCCAAGGCTAGAGAACGTCATGGAGGAGGGGGCAGAGCAACCTAAGAGCTGAATGACGAGGAGGAGAGCTGTAAAATGCTGTCCTCTGTACAGGATACTTCTGACACACACATCAACACACTATAGCTGTGGCTTTCTGCACAGAAGAGATAGCATAGATAAGGAAGGATTTCTGAAGCCCCACCCTCCAGTAGAGGAGCCACACTAGAGGTTAATGGCTGCTGAGAGAAAGATAAAAATTTTTCTTTGGAGATACAGCCCCTGGTAGGTGGTCCATTTCCCAGTAGATGGTTCCACATCATATGGTCAGCACTAACTGGACTCTGTGTACTGTTATTAATATCAGAAAATGACATGATGTAAGGAGGGAAACTGTTTGGTGGGTATCAAAGGAAGTCCAAGCAAGCAAGTGTACATTGTATGGTACATGCGGTTTTCATAGAATAAATAAAAAATATGATTTCAAAAAAAGAAAATAAAAGAGGGAAGCCCATTGCGATACATTGCTTTTCTGGAAGGATTTCTCAGCATCCCTTCCACTATGGAATTCTGAGATTTTATGGGACACAAGGTTCCTGACACTGAGGTCAGTCATCATTTGCTTTGTTCACAGAACAAATCCATGGTTGTCCCCATGTTAGTCCCACAGCTGATACATGGTTCTGCATAGCAATTAGCCTACACTGCCCACTATGATTTCTTCTCTTTCCTCTCCAACTATGGGTTAAAATCTAAGTATTCTTGGCTTTGCTGTATTTTGATTAATTAACTCCCCACCTCTTGTCAACCCCACTTTTACAGTTAGTTAGTTGCAGAGAAGGGTGACATGAAGCAGATATGCCACTGAGTGAGGACAGATTCTCTAGGATAAAGACACACAACTATAGTAAGTATTGAGGACATTTATTGTAATAGCATGCTTTCTTGTTTCTGGAAAAATTGTATGACAGTTATGTACTAAATATGGACAACTTAGAACAAAGAAAACATGCTATTCTTCTTTAGCTCATTCTTAGCAACAGCCATTTTACATCTTACTCTCAGAATCGCTGCAAGCAATGGTGAGGGAACGGTGATAGAATTGCCAGATAGAGCAGGTAAGGTCTTTCTCGTAATGGAGGTGGAGAGGAGTGAGATGTGAGGACAGTGGAGACGAGGAGCGAGAGGGAGGGGTTCCAGGCCCTTAGGTGTTCCCTCATCCACAGGACAATTTCCTGGGACACTGGGTCTTTTAAATGCTCAGAAACAGGATTGGAAAAACGTCCAGCCTGCCCAGTTGCTTCTCCCAAGATTGACAACTTGAGATCAACCCCAGGTCGAAGAAGAGAACCAACTTGCAGATTGTCCTCTGTCCCACAAATGTACCATGGCACAAGCATCCACACATGCACATAAAATAAGTAAATGTGAAAATATTAAATCTAAGTATATGCAGGCTTCATATTTGTTCACATAGGTTTGTAATATTATATTTATGAAAAATAACTCTTAGACAATTGATAAAACACCTTCCAAATTTTAGACTAATAACTTACATTATTTAAATCTTGACATCAAACTTTATTATTACCTAGATTTATTTCCATATAAATATGGAAAATAAGTTATCTATTTTTTACTTTTGTTTCTGGGATTCAGTTCTCATAATTCACTTTGAGATGAAGTTAAAGTGAAGAAAAACTGTTGATTTTTTTCTAAAAGCACATGATTGTGCATACATTGCTCAGTTCCATGCCTCCTAATTCCATTTTGATTAAGGAAAAACTGTGGGAATCACTACTTTGATTTTTTTTATGGCTGAAGCTGAACCAGAATCTTAATATGCTGAGTATATGTTTTATCACTAAGGTACACTTCCAAATCCTATTCTGGGATTTAAATCAATTACTATTCAAAAACATTTGCAAAAGTTGGCTAGACTTTTTTCATACCATTTACTTATCATATATACATATCATCTCATCAGGCCTTTAATTCAGGGTATGAGGGTACTATGATAATAATGGATAAAACAGTGATCCATGAATATTGTTTTAAATTAAGGCGACAGTCATATAATTGTTCCTGATATATCTCTTCAAGATTGAACAAGTGGTGGTGGTGGTGAAGATGATGATGGTGATTGTGGTGGTCATGATGATGATAATGGTTGTGATAATGATGACAATTATGGTGATGATTACTGTGACGGATGTGGTAATAGGTGATGGTGGTGGTGATAGGGATGATGATGATGTTTATCTTAGGGTTTCTGCTGCTGTGATAAGAGCACCATGACCAGTAGAATGTGAGGAGGAAAACTTTTATTGCAGCTTATAAATCTATCACTGAGAGAAGTAAGTGCAGGAGCTCAAGGCAGGAGCCTGGATATAGGAACTGAAGCAGAAGCCATATAAGGGATGATGCATACTGGGTTGTTCTGCCTGATTTCTTATACTGTCCAGGGACTTGCCCAGGGATAGCACTGCCTCCAGTGAGCTGGCCCCATCCACATCAATCATTAATCAAGAAAATGCCACAAGGGCTTTCCTGTAGTCAGATTTTTATGGATGAATTTCTCAGTTGTGAGTGCCTCTTCCTAAATGACTCTATCTTTCCTCAAATTGATGTAAACGTAGCCACCAAAATGGTGGTGACGGCAATGGTGATGATAGTGATAATGGTGGTGATAGTGATAACAATGGCGCTGAGGATAACTGTGGTGATTATAATGGTGACGGTTGTGGTGATGATGGTGGTGGTGGTGATGGTGATTGTAGTGCTGGTGGGATAATGGTGGCAATAACAAGGATGTTGACAAGGATGAGGGAAGGCCCAAGAGATTGATTGTGTGATTTTTGTATCAATCTAGACAGAAAAGCAAGTGTAACTCAGAGTTCTGATTGCCAGAACCATGAACATTATGTGAAAACCCACTAAAACAGACTCACTGTTTTATAATCTGGGAGCAGAGTTGAACCCTTAAAAGATGTGTTTCAATAGCTATCAAACAATTTCTGTATGTACTAGTTCAGAGCAGCACTGGTTAAGTTGATGTGTTAAAAATCCTAGATTGCCAATGATTTAAAAGATCAAGGGTTTATTTCCTTACAGGTCCTTTCAGGGCTGTCACTCAGGAACTGAAGCTGATAAAGCAACCGTATGAAATGCTGGTGTGGTCATGACAGAGGACAACAGAATAAGAAAAATAATTCTCTTCTTCAAGCTGTCTCTTCTGGTTACTGATAAGACACTGAAAAAAACATCTGCATGTACTGCCTGGTGTCACTCATCACTGTAGACAGGACATTCAGCAAGCTTCTTCTTCTGAGGACACCGTAGGGTGTGCTCACATAAACTACAAGAGCGGAAGCACTGTTAGGTAATACAGCTTTGTGAACTCACTGCCTTAGTGTGAGTCACCCTTAGACAAGCCATCACTGTGTGCCATGCAACTTTGATTAACCCTTTCAGTTGTGTGTCTTTTTCCAACAATATCTCTTTGCTCACAGATACCAACAGATTTCTCTTTTCCCTTCAACACAAAGTAAAGAAAGAGAATAAAGAGTCTTCACTGGTTAATGCTTGGACTTGTTCCTTGAATCCTGGTGATGTCAGATCCTAATATATGATTTCTTCTGAGTTTAAATAGCTGACGATATTCACTTCCCTTATGATGCTATTTAATGCCATACTTTAATTGTAATGAACAGATATTGGCTGGCCTTATGGAAATGCAATCTTAGCACAAATAAAACCCTCATTGGACTCTTCTCTAGGAATTTCCACAAAAAGGTGTTGGGGAGTTGAAGCGAAGGTCATCAATGGTCCTATTAGATGGCTTACCAGGAATAAAGGGTGATGGCCACCAAAGGACAGGTGTGAATATCTGCAGTGGCCCTTTTGCTAAATGTTACATTTTTGTCTCCTGCTAGAAAACAATTGGTTATTCCTGGGACCTTAGAGGAACTGTAACATAGCAACACACAGGTATTCAGAAAAATTAGCATCCTCAAGTCACCTCAGGGGCAGTGGTGGAATTTTAATACCTTTGCCATGGGGTGTTTTCAGTATCTGTTCACAGAGTCAGATTTAGAAACCCACTGGAGGTTCCTTTATGATATCTCACAGCTTAAGCATGACAGAATGCCCATCTCAGGCCCCCTCATCCTAAGCCTGTATAGTGGAGATGTTGTGTTGTGTGGAGACGATGGATCTTCAAGTTATCTGAACAATCGTGGCGTCTCCATCCTCAGAGATACTACAGTCATATATGTCAGAGAAACCATCTCTTGAGACATACATAGATTTTATTAAAACATTGATTATTATCTGCCCAGGATACCACAAGTCCTTTATGTTTACTGAGTCTATCTGTTATCTTTTCTTCTGTCTGTATATCTATCCATACATCCATCTATCTATCTATCTATCTATCTATCTATCTATCTATCTATCTATCTATCTATCTATCTACCTACCTATCTGCTATCTGTATAGCTTATTTCTATCAGCATTTTTCTTTTTTCTATATTTATTTCTTGTGTGCAGCATATGCATGTGTGGTTGGGGATGTTCACTCATGGGCTTCTACATGGAGGTTATAGATCTACTCCAGGTGTCTTTCTCTGTTGCCTTTCTATCTTACTGTGTGAGATAGGGTCTCTCACTCAACCTGGAACTTACTGACTGGCTACATTCTAAGAAGCCCCAGAGATCCACCTGTCTCCCTGCAGCTACTTGATGTTACAGATACATACACACATGCCCAGGTTTTTAAAAATTTTGTTATCATTTTTTTAAAATTATGGGTATGTGTCTACATGTTGGTATGTGTACATGAATGCAGGTGCCCACATAGACTGGATGCCTGAGAACTTGTGGAGCTGGAGACATACGCAGTTGTCAGCTGCCTGATGTGGGTGCTGGGAATCACACTCTGGTCCTCTGGTAGAGGAAGTACCCGTAACTATTCAGTACTCTCTCCAGCCCCAGCCATGCCCAGTTTTAACAGATGTGTGGAGGATCTGCTCTCATTCCCATGATACTTTAGCAAGCACTTTACTCACTGAGCCGCCTCCCTAGCTCCTTGCCATGTCATTTAAATAGCATCACCTGTTGGATAGAGCCATTGCCAGTTTTAAATCCTACTTTGTCTTTTAAATTGACAGGTAAAATTATATGTCTTTCTCATATATATGATGAAATCAAAGCTTCATGAAGGCTCAACCACATATACACGGGAAATAATCATGTCAATTAATTTCCAAAGAAGCCCCTGGAAATAAAATGAGCTATAATTTCAGTCCATGTTTTTTCTAAGGATGGGAGAATTTCACTGACATAAAATATTTAATGGCTCTGACTCATATTTTAAAAGCTCCATCTTGTTTGATTATCTTTTAATTCCTCCAGTTGCAACAAGGAGAAAAATCTCATTTGTTGTCAGAATATTTTCATAATCTACCCATCATTAGTTAATCTCTACTTTTCAATTTCAACAAGAAAAAGTTAGTAATTGATGAGAAAAATCCAGAATCTTTGCTATTACTAGGCCCACTGTGCTGTTAGGTGGCTATATTTGGTTTTAGGAAAGGGGTGTGGGTACTTCATTAACACAATGATTGTTTTCTCTTAAATTACACTTTGTATTTAAGAAGTACATTAAACACATGACTGATCCAATTACTTAATTGTGGGGAAAGTTAATTAAGCTTGAGAATCATAATATCCAAGCTATTTTGTCTCTAGATAAAAAGGAGTCAAAACAGAATAAAAGAAAGAAGTGGGTAAAAGATTTTCCTTTAAATGTCCATCTAATTACATCTTAAGTGTCTTTGAGAGTCAGAGTGTTACAGTTTGAACACGAATCATCCACCAAAGGGGCGAGTGTCTGAACCGTTGATTTCCAGTAGATGGCGCTGTTTGGAGAGGTTATGAAATCTTTAGGAGGAGACTCATTGGAGGAAGTAGGTTATGGGGAGGGGCTTTTGAGGTTCATAATTGGTCCCCACTTCTTGTTCATTCTCTACTTCCTGACTGCTGATGCACTGTGGTCAGCTGGCCTCCAGCTCCTGCCTGCCATGCCATTCCTGAAGTCATGCCTTCTCCACCATGATGGAATGATCTCACACCATTTCTTCCCTACATTGCTTTGGTCAGAGCCTTTTGTCACAGCCAGAGGACAGATAACAAGTGCACACATGCTTGAGACCTGAACTTAAGCATTTTGGAGGTGTGCCAATTATAGGCTGAGAATGTCATCCTCGGCAGAAAACACACCTTGGCTACCTAGCCTGATAAAAGTACAAGGCAGTTAGGGACTAGAGAGATGTCAGCTCCGAAGTTAAGAGTGCTAGCTGCCTTGCAGAGAGGATCTGGGTTCATTACCCAGCACTCACAGTGACTCCAGATTTTGGAGATGTTCTGGCCTCCAAAGGCACCCCACTCATGTATCACACACACACACACACACACACACACACACACACACACACACATACATGCATGCATATACAATACTCTCACACAGATAAAACACTCACACATAAAGTAAAATAAATCTAAAAAAAATAGAAGAAATTACAAAGGTGAGCTGACTTAATATGAGCAGAAAATTCTATATCAGGACACCTGAGTTCAAATCCTTTTTCAACCATTTTGTTTGTTTTTATCCTGGGTGGAAACAGTGTTTCTCTTAATTTGTGGTTTGCCATCAAGATGGAAATAAATGAGAAATGTAAAAAGCACATTCTGGCCTTGTTCTATCTAAAGATTTTAACAAATGAAAGAAACCTTTAGGGGGTTGTGTCTATTGGCTGTTTGGCCCTGGGTACATCTTTTTTTTTCAAACCTATAATCTCTGTGATAGATAGGTGTGAAGTTGTAAATAGACATATGGATGGAGGAATGGATGGGTAGACAAGCCGATAAAATGTAGGCAGAGATACGGATTCTTTAATGTATTCATTTAGGTAATGATGCCTGCTGACTTGCTGGAAGGAAGAAATTGATTGATGTATGCCATGCCCAGCATGTTATTCCTGATCAGTAAGCACCAGACACTGTGATATTCCAAAATTAGCAAGCAAATTTAACTCGAAAGTCCTTTCACTCTCCGTGTAATGTTTTAACTTGCCTACGAGCTTCTGTGTGTGACAAATGAACCACTGGAGAAACACCTACTGGCACTACCTTCAAATCACACATCCTTCTTTCCTGGATGCAGACACATGACCTGACAAGGTCACACAGGTTGCCAGACACACAGCTCGACCACACAGTGTCTTCTGCAGAATAGCTGAGGTGGATCTACAATGCCTACAGCAACAAGCTGCCATTATCATGCCCCTGCCCACTTATAGCACATGAAAATATTACTCTCTGCATAATTGAGGGTAGTCGTGTATACATATGTGTGTGACTTATGTGCATGGTGTTTGGGCATATGTATGTGCCCATGTAATGTGTCTGTGAACATCAGAAGAGGGTGCTGGGTGTCCTGTGGCATCACCCTCCAATTTATTACCTTGATAACTTGTAGCAAGAATAATAAAAACTCAGAGATAGATATTGGGTTCAACCTGAAGATCAGAAAAGCAAAGCAGCCAAACCACTAGAGAACTCTTATATCTATGAAATCTTCAGACTGAAAAAGAGGAAGTTTCTGTCTCACCTTGTCTTACATTTTCTAGTACTGGGATTGAATGCATCCACCACCACTGCCTGGCCTATATGGCTGACTAGTGTGAGTATTTTGCATTCTGGTCTTCAGGTAAGCTTTATTTATTAAAATACAAATGAAATATTACTACATTCCTCCTTTTTTGTCTAAAATAAAAAAGAAGCTATAGCTAATATAAGAAAAATTCTGTACAATAACCATATACAACATATAGGCAATAAATACATCAGCAATGTCTAGTCCATTTGCAATTGACAAAT
The DNA here is from genome assembly GCF_037038515.1 of Microtus pennsylvanicus. Classification (NCBI taxonomy): domain Eukaryota; kingdom Metazoa; phylum Chordata; class Mammalia; order Rodentia; family Cricetidae; genus Microtus; species Microtus pennsylvanicus. Next base: position 110,452,963 of record NC_134579.1, read on the forward strand.
TCAGAGAAAATACTCCATATCCGTCCTATCTTGTGAGTCCAAAGTCTTGTACTTAATTTGCTTTCTATCATAATTTGCTTTCTGTATCAGGCAAACAAGGAAAACTATAACTATAGCTATCTACTCTTCAACTCTCCCAAAGTCCCAAAAAGGAAATAATATTACCTGAGAAAGTAGGAAGTGCAAGCAAGTGACTTCCAAAAATTGTGAGTAATAACAGAAACAGCTGGCTGCCTGAACAGTCACCCTAAGTTCCTCTGTAATGTTGGGGCACTCATCTTCAGCCTATAGGTCTACAGACTTTTCTGTGAATCAGGATGTTCTGAAGGGCATTCCCTACTTGTCTTGACAATCTTTAGTAGTCGCTTTCTTTTGTTTCCTGCTTATCTAATTAGAACATCATTCAGTCACTAGTAGAGGCAGGGACATTTTCTTGCCCACTGGCTTAATTTTGCTTTATGTGGAGTATCTTCGATGCCCATTGTCTTCTCTGAAGTAGATTGCTGCTGCCAGGAGCAGACATGTCTCATTGTCATAAAAAAAGAAGAAGCTAAGTTATTAAAACATCTTAAGTGTAATATTCTGTAGATCTCTGAAGTGTTTGAAGATGATCTGCCTATCTAAAATATATCTTTGATTGACCTTGAAAACATACCTAATGTGACTACAAGTTCAGTTATGCTGGGCCACCTGAAGGCAGAAACACCCAGTCTAAGGTCAGTGAGTCATGTGCCATTTGTAGCTCAGGTGCTCCTAGAATTTGGGTGGCAGCTGGAGTCTGTTTCAGAGAGGCTACAACAGGAAAATCCCAAACTTGCTCAGAGGCTTAAGGAAAAAAGAAAAGAAGGCCTAGCCAGGTGGGGCTGGAGCCCACGGGCAGTTCTGGCCTGTGCCGATGGCTAAAAAGCCACAGGCAAATGGCTTTTTCATGAATTCATACCCTAAAATATAGATGTCAATTGTAGAACGAGTCATAAAAACCCAGAGACAGATACTAAGAGTCAACCTAAAGATCAAAAAAGCAAAGCAGCCAAGCCACTAGAGAGTCTTACCACTATGAAATCTTCAGACCGAAAGAGAGTAAATTCCTGTCTCATCCTGCCTTATATTCCTCTCTAGTGTTGGGATTAAAGGTATGCACCACCACTGCCTGGCCTCTATGGCTAACTAGTGTGGCTGCTGGGATTTAAGGTATGTACCACCACTGCCTGGCCTGTATCGCTGACTAGTGTGGCTGCTTTTCATTCTGGTCTTCAAGCAAGATTTATTTATTAAAACACAAATGAAATATCACTATGAAAACCTGGATCTAGACTGGCAGGCACCAAGCCTTAGCGATGTTCCCTGCAGTACTTGGGTGCAGCTGCACAAATGGTCTGTCATGTAGGATTCGAGCTCAGCTTTTGGGCTTGCACAGCAAGTGTGCTTACCCACTGAGCCATCTCCCCAGACACAACCAATCATTTTGTTTTCCCATCGTGCACCAGCACAGTTCATGGAACTTTAAAGGTTTCATTCTTACCAAATGCTTCCGGCTACTCTGTGTGATCAACCCTTTTCTTAATACTGCCAGAAAGAAATACTGCCACTGTATTGAAACAAAATTCACGACTTGCTCAGAATACTCACATTCTGGTTTATTTTCTGTTGTTCTGATAAAACACTGACAACATCTACTTGGTGGGAAAAGTGTTTATTTCAGTGTACAGCTTATAGCCATTTGAAGCTTTAACTATAATAAAGCATGTCATGAAGGGAAGTCAGAGCAGGAATTCAAGGCAGGAACTGAAGCAGAAGCCATGGAGTATCAATGCTTACTGGCTTTCCCCACATTCCTCAGCCTGCTTTCTTGTAGAATCCAGGATCACTTGCCTAGGGGTCACACCACTCACAGTATACTACGAGTATACTACACCATCTTCCATTAATTTACTATCAATAAAATGCCCCATAGACTTGCCCACAGGCCAATCTGATAGAGGCATTTTCTCTATTAAGGTTCCCTGTCACCATGTGACTCTAGTTTATATCAAATTAACAAAAACTAACCAGCACAAAAAGTCTGCAGATGAGTCTCAGTGCCACTCCAGAGTTCAAAGTAAAACAGTATGAACCAGAAGTCCTTGGGGAAATCAGGAAGGAACCATATGTCAAATATTATGTGAGCCATCTCCCATAGAGGCCTTTAGCAGAAATCTGCAGTGCCTCCTACCACGAAATAAAACCAGCCCCTATTCAGTGTGTCCCCATCCTTGGTACCAATCAAAGCAAAGATCTAGGAGTGTAGACTGCATTGACATCTGTGGGTGGGGCTTTGATAATCAACTGCAAATTCTGAATGCCATAGATAAGATGGTTAGATTACAGATACTCTTTAGCAGGAGACCAGGCACAGATTCTGGTCCACTCTGGGAGACTGACTTCAGTCCTTCAGTAGGTGGCAGAAGTCTTGACAGATGTCAGTCATCCTCCATGAGGTCTGACAGGCATCCTGCCATGTTCACTAGGTATTCACTCGCCTCTAGAGTGGAAAACCTCTGTTTGACCTTGTATGTGGTTTGTGGATTCATGTACCCTAAAGGTGTGACTCAAATAAGGAATATACAGCTACAAAATCCATTTCTGGCAGTATTTGGGCTAACTGGCCATCCAGCCCTGAAACTCTGGTGTAGGACTCTCCCCTTCCAACAAAAGAGTGAGGAAAAACACCTCCCTCATGGGCTGGAGAGATGGCTCAATGGTAAAGAGACTGGCCTCATAGAGAAATTAGGTTGGATTCCCAGCTTCCACATGGTCACTCGCAAATGTCTGTAATTTTGTTTCTAGGGGATTCAATGCCCTCTCTGGTTTCTGCAGATACTAGGGTAAATTATGCAGTAAAGGAGAAGACATAGAGCCCATACTCACATAGGATTATCAGGCTGGGACACCTGAACTGACCGTTGAATGCAGTGTGGTGTGTAAGTACTTAGCCATCAGCCTAGGGCAGGCCCAGATGCAGGGACCCTGATATTTAGAAGCCAACTTGTGATAACCCTTTTGGATGAGAATGGGAGTTAGGAGCATATTTGGAAACTAGTGGTGATGGCTAATCTTAGTTGTCAACTTGACATAACCTGTAGTCACCAGGGAAGGAGGAACCTTAAGTGAGGACTTGCCTCCATCATTGGTCTGTGGTTGTGTCTGTGTGACATTACTTTGATTGCTAGTTGATGTAGGACCAGAGAATCAGCCCACTATGAGTGGTACCACTCCTAGATTAATAGGCTTTGGCTGTTTGAGAAAGGCAGCTGAATGCTGAGTCTGGGAACAATCCAATAAGCAGCATTCTCCCATGGCCACTGTTTCAAGTTCCTTTCTACATTGAGTTCCTACCTTGGGTCACCTCATTGATGGTCTGTAAACCAGAGAAACCCATTCTGTTTAGGTCATGGTATTTACCATAGCCATAGAAAGCAAACCAGGACATGGGTATTAAAAAGTTTCTGGCTTTCTGTAATACAGAGTTTCAACATGAAGCTTGTAGATAGCTACTGGATTCATTACCAGCTGGAAAATATGCGCCAGAGGCTAAATTGCATGATTAGTAGATTTACTGCTGAGAAAATTCTCTAAATACGGCACATTAGCCATTTTCAGCTGCCTTTTGGAATCATAGCATCAGCCCTAGAGATAGTGATACCCCAGAAAGAAAATCAACTCTCCCACCCCACCCCAACCCCCGAAAATAGAAGCATGGTCTAAACACACATATGTCACAGACTATAAGATTGAAAACCTCCTCCGCTGACCGTTGAAATTTCAGGGGCTGGTCTTTGTCTTGTCTCTATAGGTCAAGCTACTGTAAAGGTTTATCTGAGCGTCCAGTGCCTTCTCATCAAAGACCCCAGAACACTGCCATGCCATTAACAGAAAGAAAAGGTGATCTGCCATGTTGAAGAGGAAGTGACTTTCCCTGGCTCAGGGATGAAATGGGTTGAGTAGGATTCAGAGGCAGACACAGAGGTAGCTCTGAGTCTATATGGACGGAATAGCTTTAAGATTTATACCCGAGGGGCTCAACAAGTGAAAGCAGTCTTCCACCAGGACTGAAGACTCTAGTTGCATCCCCGGAAGCCACATGGTAGGAGATAACCAACTCAAGCAAGTTGTTCTCTGACCTCCATACCCACAGTGTACATGACCTGCCACACAATGAATCAATGAATAAATAAATATAAATAAATAAATTTAAGATTTTACAATTGAGCAATCAAACGTGAGAGTTGGAGTTCAGGATTGGGTCTGTTTCCATATGTGTTTTACAGGGTGATATGGACATGGATGTGCCCTGGATCACTCTGAAGGGATGGGTACATATGTGCACAATTTAATCAAGACTCATGATAAAGGCAATAATTACATTGCATTTATGGGCTGGGGCTTTGGCTCCGTGGGTAAGAGCATTTTCTGTAAAAGAAAGAGGACCTGGGTTCAATGAATCCTGACTCACCATGTAGAAGTTTGGGCATGACTACACACAGGCCTATAACCCCAGTGCTGGAGGCAGGGAGGTAAAGAAAGAGGAATTGCTGAAGCTTGAGTCATGGGCTACGGGTTGAGTGACAGTCTCAAGGGAATATGGCAGCGAGTGAGAGAGTGGGGCAATGGTGTCCTTCTCTGACCTCTGTATATGGGGATGCATACATCTCCACACATGGGTATACCCATCCTTGTCCCCCTACACAAAGAATAACACATTTGTTTTTCATCTGCTCAGTCTGTATATCCTTTGCATTGCTTGATTTATTTTTAATGTGAGGTGTGTGTACATGTGTGTTCCTGTGTGTGCATATATTACATTTGTGCTGGGCTGGATCCAGGGTCTAATATCTAGACACATGCTCACTACTGAGAGATTGCTTCAAATCCTATTAAGAGCTTTCTTCTTCTTCTTCTTCTTCTTCTTCTTCTTCTTCTTCTTCTTCTTCTTCTTCTTCTTCTTCTTCTTCTTCTTCTTCTTCTTCTTCTTCTTCTTCCTCTTCCTCTTCTTCTCCTCCTCCTCCTCCTCCTTCTCCTCCTCCTCCTTCTTTTCCTCCTCTTCCTCCTCCTCCTTCTCCTCCTCCTTCTTTTCCTCCTCCTACGTCTTCTCCTTCTTCTTTGGTTTTTCAAGACAGGGTTTCTCTGTTTAACAGCCCTTCCTGTCCTGGAACTAGATCTTGTAGACCAGGCTGACCTTAAATTCACAGAGATCCACAGCCTCTTTAATCCCTAGTGCTGAGATTAATTCAAAGACGTGTGCCACCACTGCCCAGCTAATAGTTTTCTTCTTAATTATATATAAAAATTATTTTATTTCCCCCTGCAAAGAAATAATTATAGTATCACTTATTTCACCAGATTTTTCTTCTTGAGTCAGATAATACACAAAGGATGCCCCTGACATTGATTGTAATTGTGTGTCTTTTCTCTGAGGCAGGAACATATTAGCTGTTCCCATTCCACCAGGTGGAAGATGGAAGCAAAGCAAGGTTACATCATCTACCAGAAACACAACAGCTTGTGCCAAGGGCTTTGACCTTGAGTCTCCTGTAGACCAAAGTCTCCCACACCTCTAGGACTCACTGCTCACATCTCTAACAGCAACTGTGAAAAGGACCAGGTCTGGACATTTAGAGTGATGTCCAGAAGACAGTATCCACTAGAGGTAAGTACCATACCTCATCTCAGAATTCATTTTTTTTCAAAATCAATAACCCAAAGGAAATTCTTCCTCACTTTTCCAATTTTTTGAACTTATTCTTAAATAGTACTTTTTAATGACGAGCAGATAAATCCTGAGTTTTTAATATTGCCACTCTGTCTTCAGTCTTTTGACTGAATTGCCTGATAATAATTTACATATCATTACAAATGAGTGCTTGCCAATTTCGCTGGTGAACTTCAGCCTGGAATTGTGTCATTTTCCGCAAATAGCTGGTTCGATAAGCAAAACTGCATTCATTGATCTGAGGTTAAGTAAATATTTGATAAGATTGAGCGCAACACAATTCCGGAAACAGGAACCTGGTTTCCGTGGTCATGACTAGCCAGGGCTGCTGGATTGAACTTGTTTATTTCATTACAAATTCAAACTGCAAACAGCAGCTGTGATTTTGAAAAACCCACCTGGTTAGAATACTTGATGCATCATCAAATCTATTTTCTTTATCTTCTTCGGGGATCATTACCTGTAAGAGAGGAGAATACTAAGCCTTGAGAATAAAAAGCTAATTAATTTAATCTGGTAGTGTCAGAGAAACAGAAAAATAGTACAGGCATCTGTTTACATGCTCGAGAATAAGAGAATATAAAACTATTCATTAATATATAATCCAATCTTTTCCTCAGTTCAATATTATGGTCAATTAAGGTTAAATTTGATGCAGGTAGGAGGCAGAGGCTTCTGGATTGAGTTTGGAATGAAGGGAGTCTGAGCTGTAGGGTGTGGGTTTTGTCTCGGGAGATTGTGGGGAATTTTTCCAGTTTGCAGAAGCAGAGAATGAGGTTGATGGTCTGTGGTTCTCATGCTGTGCCCTGCCTGTGAGTTATATGGGGAGGATCCATAGCAGAGAGAAGCCCACAGAGAGTGTGTCAGCACTGGGAGCACACACAGAACACAGGGGAGGAGGTGTCTAATGTTTTGGTCATTGAACCTTTTATTTTCCTGTCACAGATCCTAATCACAGTTTCTCCTCTTTCATATCTTTCATCTTGTCCTTATAAAGGCCACCCTCATTTATTGGTGCACGCATGTGTGTGTTCATGCGTGCATGCCCGTGTTTGTGTGTGTGAGAGTGTGCGTGTGTGCATGCGCACATGCGTGTGATATGTATGCATGTGTGTGCATGAGCTGGCATTGCCATCAGATATCATCTTCCTCTGTTATTTTCTTTCACTACTGGAGTTCACCACTTGGGCTACACTGGCTAGCCAGCAAGCACCAACCCCACCCCCAGAGCTGAGGTTACAGGTGCGCGTCACCACACTCAGATTGTATTCTGGTCTTGAGATCCAAATCCAGGACCTCATGCCTGCACAGCCAGTAGTTTGCCCACTGAGCCGTCTTCCCAGACTCGAGCTTTTGAGTTCAGGAGGATCCTCGTGTGTTCTAGATAACGGGCTTTTAGGAAATGATGCCATTTATGAATATTTTCTACCAAGTCATAATTTGTACTTTCACTACTTTAATACTGTATTTCAGAGCTTAAACTTTTCATTTTAATGGAGTCAAGTTGTCTCCATTTTCACAAATTTAGCCTTTGGTGCTGTATCTACATTATTCTTGCTTTGGAGAGAAAAGTCTGTTTTTTTTAATATTATTTGTTAAAGTGAGTGTCTCATCCACATTAATTGGATGTGCTAGGAACCAAAAAGCGACTGATCCTACCTGAGTTGGCTCCTGTCTGCTATTCCCGATTGGCTGATGTATCTGTTCCATCGATGATATCATCCCACATTGACTGCTGCCATTTTACACAATTCCTGATGCTGGGCAGCATATGGCTTCCAACTTGATTTTTCTGTTCTGCATTTCCACATGACTTTTAGAGTCAGTGTCCAAGATCTATAAGGTGTTTTCTGTGTTTTATTTTTTACTGGGAATTAGATTGAGAATATATACTATCTACAAGACCATTCTAGAAAAAAAAAACTAACCTCATCTCTCAATTGTGAGTTTCTACTCCATGTCCAGAGGATATTCCTTCAAATATATATATATATATATATATATAGCAAATGTGCTAGCTGCCCATATACCATTCCTTTATCTTGCTTTTATACTCAAACATAGATATTTTATTTTGAGAACTCTATACTCAATGCCATTATATTGCTTCCTTGCTTCAATTTGCTTACCTCTTACTGGTGTCTACAAAATGCTTGGAATTAATTACCAGTTGTTAGTTTTCTTCCGCTACTTGGTTATTTATTTAGCAACTTAAAACATATTCTTGATTATTTGGGATTTTATATATAATCAAATCCTCTATGGTTACATTTTCATGCCTTTCCTTCTGAGAGGGACATTTCATACTTTTGCCTCTCAGCCATATTGAACACAGGTCTCAAGAAAGGCTCCCTTTGGGCTCCCCTGTTATAAAGGAGGAGGCTTCCAGTTTCCTGTCTTCGGGTATGACATTTGCTATATTTTCATTGCCACTTCGAGGAATTCCCCTCTGTCTAAAAATTGTTATAAGGTTTATGATCAATAACTGCTGGATTATGTTGGCTTCTTTTTCTGCACCAATCGACATGAGCTCACACGATTCCTTGGTTGATATGTGGATAATATTATTGCCTTTCAAGCATGAAGTAATTCCTCTTACTTGGGGTGATCAGTCCTATTTCTATTCCATTGACTGAGGTCATGAGTATTATGCCGAGGATTTTGTGTCTGTCTTCATCAGAGATACTGAAATCGGCTTTTCTTCTCAATGTCTTTTTCTGGTTTCATTTTTAAGGTCACAAAGAGAGTGTGGCATTTCTTGGCTGTTCTCCTCAGCTTCTCTCTGTTATTTTTACTTGGGGGTTTTACAAGTCAGTGTCATATCTCTTGGCACATCAAACCCAGCCTCCAGCAAGCTGTCAAAATCGCCTTTTACGCATCATTCCCAGTTTATGTCTCCAGCAGCTTTAGATCATGGTCATTCAATCGTGGCTGCAGTTTTCTAGATGCCTTTTCTCCACAAATGTCTAGAGGCATATTTCTTCTGACCGCAATTCTCAGAAGTCTTAGCCACCCATATTTTTAGTTTACACAACTCTTCCTTCATTGCTTGGAAGTTTTTCTCTTCTCTTCTCTTCTCTTCTCTTCTCTTCTCTTCTCTTCTCTTCTCTTCTCTTCTCTTCTCTTCTCTTCTCTTCTCTTCTCTCTCTCTCTCTCTCTCTCTCTCTCTCTCTCTCTTTCTTTCTTTCTTTCTTTCTTTCTTTCTTTCTTATCTGACTTTGTTTGTTTGTTTCCCCTTTGCTGTCAGAGTGACCGCAGACCCAGACACCCACCTATTCTTTCTCCTCAGCACTGTGTAGCCCTCACAATAGGATAGAGTTCTCAGGAGGATGTTCAAGGCCCTTCTCTGAGTTCCCTTCACCCTCAAGTCAAGCTTCCCCCATAGCGTTGCTATTGATCTTCGGAAGAAATGACTGTTTTGCAGTATAAACTGCCTGTTAGATATTTTTCCCTGTAGACTTGTCTTCATACACTGGTGCATGTAGCAGGGTCAGGGAATTGAGAGCAGAGATTGAATAGATCAAAAGGCTACAGCTATGATGCCTGAGGTTAGCTAGTAATTTTTCCTTCAAATGATGTAATGATAATGTCATACACACATACAATTCAAAATCAGATTGGTCATTAAAAACATGAGAGGACTTAGTAGAGTTTGATTATTACTCAAGAGCACTATGCTGGAAGTCATGGATTTTGCAGACAGATGTCTTGTTGACGTCTGAGCCAAATGCCCTTCCCCACTGGGAACAGCTTCCACGCAGGCACCTCACAGCTCTGCCCTTCTTTCCATCTCAGTCTTACAGGCCACTTTGAAATCCTTTGCAGCCCGAACTGCCACCATTTAAGCATGTCTTCTCTACCAAAATCAATAATCCATTAGTTCAATGAATTCTTTGGCTCCTTTAAATTAGAGAAATGTGTCATTTTAAACGGTTTCCACGGGTGCCTTTCTCTGTCCTAAATTTTTGACCAGTTATGAAAGCCGCGTGCTGCTCCCACAACCAGAGGCAGGCAGCCAGGCGTCAGGCTGAAGAGCATTTGGGGAAAAGCCTAAGCAAGGGAGGTGATGAAATATCTTTCCCCTCAAAAATAAAAACTGATTCATCATACCTAGAAATTCATTTTCCTGGGAAGCAGGGAAGCAGGTGCGGTGGTTTTTGGCAATTAACTTGTGAAGCTGTTTTTGCAATGTCTACTTTTCTTCCTTAATGATATCTTTTATTTTGCAGATATGCTGATGTGCAGTTATTCGCCCTGCCCATTTTTGCCTATGCTTGCCCTGTGTCACTGAGTGTTTCAATGGGAAATGCACCCGCTTCCCACTGATTCCTGTGTCCCTACAAATCACAGGAATGCATTTAACAGGCATTGCAGAACACGTGTGGACATTAGGGGCCTGGGAAACTGTGTTCTGTGCTGTCAATGGGATCCAAACCTTACCCTTAAATAGTGAAGGTAAAGGGGGATTGAAATTTCTCTGTTTATTGAACATTTATTTATTATTAATTTTGTGATGCACATGTGTCTGTGCACACGAGTGCAGTACCCTTGGAGGCCAGTAGGAGTAAACTCAAAGCCACAGTTAGTCTTGCTGAAGGGTACATGGTTTTTCCTTGTGCATGGTGATAGGTCACACACTGGGAGGTCAGAGGAGGCTGCTGAGGCAGAGACCATCTCCCCTGGAACTGGAGTTAGAGGTAGTTGTGCGTCACCATGTGGGTGCTGCGAAATGAGCCCAGATCATCTGCAAGAGCAGCCAGCCCTCTTAACTGCGGAGCCATCTCTGCAGCTTCAATCCCTAAGTGAGTGTAGAGGGTGAAGCCACCAAAACCAGCATGATGGGGATGGCTTTAACCTGTTCTTCTTGGCCTTGCACACAAGATAAAGCATTCTGTGTAGGCCCAGATGTGAGAGATGGTTTCTGCTTCATCTGCCTCCTCTGGCCTCCCAGTGTGTAAACCATTGTCCACCACAGAAAAACATCATGCACATCCCAGCAATACTTGTTTTACAACACACTTAGATTTAACTTGGCGCCAGCTTGTATTTGCCAGTCTTTTTTTTTTAACTATCATCATTTGGGGTGCAGCATGTGTGATGCGTATATGGTCTCTGATCTCCACAGAAACTGACTCACAAGAATGGCTGTGAAACCCAGGGAACAGGTGTGGCATGACTGGTCCACCTAGTGGAAGCCATAATTGAGCATCTCCGAGTGTGAATAACTTGCTTAGATATTTTTTTTAACCAGTTACATTTTCTTTTTTAAAAACTTGCTACTGTTTTTTGTTTTGCAGATGAGTGTTTTGCCTACAGGACTGTCTGTGCACCATGTATATGCAGTGTCTGCAGAGACCAGAAGAGGGCGTCCGATCCTTTGGAATTGGAGTTTCAGGTGGTTATGAGCCACCATGTAGGTGCTGGGAGTTGAACCCTGGTCCTCGGAAAGAACAGCAAGTGCTTTGTAGTTGGTGAACTGTCTCTCCAGTCCCTCTGTTTCTTTTTTTAATACATGGAGCTTTTGCAATCACCCTCATCCACTATACGATAACGACATCTTCTCTTTCGTGGAGTTTTCTTGTTTACTTGTATCTCATCCGCCACTAGACGGATTACCTGAGAGCTCTCAGGCCCTCTCTGCTGACACTCAGTAGCTCCTGCTTGTGCAGCGGGATATTACATTGCATCTAGTTATCCCTTCAACAGTAACAATCACCTAACAGCAGACAGGATTTTATCAAATCTCCTAGTAGCATGCCTAGTTATCACTGAGAGCTGTTCAGGGTGAAGGCTCTCATTTGCATATTACTCTCCTCTATGTTGACTTCTTTTATTCATTCATTCATTCATCCAATATGCTTATTTTGTGTGTATGGGTGTGTTTTTCTGTATGCATGTATGTGCACTACATGGGTCCTCTGTGAGAGCAGCCAGTGTTCTTAATGCTGAACCATCTCTCCAGGTCTTGAACTTCCACATATCTAAAAAATGCTGCTTTCTGGCTTGGTCTTATGAATGTCTGTGCACCAACTGGACTTGGGGGCTGCTGCTTCTGCTGCTGGTGATATCAAGTCAGGAAGGAGATGAGTTGATGGATCCTGGCAGGTGATGGTGCGGGGTTGGAGGAAGGTAGTTGGGTGCATGAGATCATAATACATGGCATACATGGAAGACATTTTTTAAAAAAATACAAGTTTTTTTTAAGTTTTCTCATGCTGGTGAGGTTTTTTAATAGTAATTAATTTCCCAGTATATTTGGTATCTTCCCAATTTTCCCTAATAATTGTGTATTGTGCTTGTACTAAAAATGAGCTTATTTGAAGGGAATGCATCCTCACTGTACTCTTAATGAGCTTCCCAATTATGGACCAGATATTACATATTTCACATCAAGTTACACACAGCCAGAATGAGAATTTCTGCAGAATTTGCTGGAGCTGGGGTAGCACATTAGACTCCGCTTTCATATCCGGTCTCTCTATGTAGAGAGTTTGACTTAGATATTGTTGAGCTTTTATTTTTAGTCTTGTCTCAGAAGGTGCCAGGATTGATTAGTCATGTCTGCTATAGATTCATGATAGGTTGTCAAAGGTCTTCCTGGTGTGCCTGTGACTGACTCTAACAGTCACAGTGTGGCCAATCAATCTTATGACTAAGCATCTTAATGGCATTAATGGAAGAAAACTGGAAACATAGCTGTTTTGTAGAAAACCCATGTTATAGGACTTATGTACAGAGTCAGTAAGACTTGTCTATCACAGAAACTTCACCTTCATGAGTCTAATGTGGTACTGGGACAATCTGCGTTACCAGGCAGAAGAGCTATGATCCCTGATCCAGTGAAGGGTGAGCTTCAAAGAAGTGAGATCTGTGTTTCTTTTCCTCCTCCTCCTCCTCTTCCTCCTCCTCCTCCTCCTCCTCTTCCTCCTCCTCCTCCTCCTCCTCCTCCTCCTCCTCCTCCTCCTCCTCCTCTTCTTCTTCTTCTTCTTCTTCTCTCTCTCTCTCTCTCTCTCTCTCTCTCTCTCTCTCTCTCTCTCTCTCTGTCTCCGTACACACACACACACACACATACAAATAAAGCAGCAAAGGCAATATTAAAATTGCAATGGGGAATTTATTCACATGTGGGATTAAAGCTACTAGAAAGTAAGTTTGAAGATTAAACCCATCATCTCCACCCTAAAAAATTACCTGTTGGATCCTCATTTTGTTTTTCTCTGAGTGTCATGCCAGCTACCAAAATTTGAGTCTAAAAGGCCACGAAGTGACAGACCTTTGAAGGGCCTGCCAAGTTTTCCAGAGTTCCAGAGAATACGGATATCAGCAAGAGTGCCGTCCGTATCTAGCTCTATGCACAGTGGTGTCTGCATCCATCACTCCCACACAGGGTTGTTTCTCCTAGCAATCAACCCAGACCTTAACCTCTGTACGGGAGAATGGATTTGTTTATAGTGGAGACAGAATCAGGGACGCAGTTTGAGATTTAAGCTTCCCAAATTGGTCTCACATGACTTGTGTTTGTACGTTCTGTGGTCTCCTAGAACAGGATTATAAATATGCACATTCTCATTTATACATCCGCGTGTTGCAGGCAGCCAGCGCTATCCGAATGTATTCATAAATGCATGACATTTGCATAACACTTTAAAAATATTTATCTCTCAAGCATTCTCTCTTCTATCACCCTGTTTTATGCTTTGATATTGATGGATATACTGGCAATGATTCTCTGATTTACAATGTCATGTAAACAGCTTGTACATATTCTGCATTTCAGAGAATAAGCTGAACATTTTGCTCCAATTAATACATTTTCCTCTTATTCAATGCTTGGGGGTATTTCAAACTCACAGTATCAGTCGCAGAGCGAAAAATGAGACGACTTAAATATCTGTGTGCCTGAGACTAGATATCTGCAAACACGTAACACTAATATTTTAAAAAACTTTTTAGCAATTTTTCAACTAGCTGCTGACAACCCAAAGATATTCATGAAGGGGAAGTCATAGTCACCATTTCTGTGTTCCCTACAGAGTTATACTATGTTCCTTTTCCTCTCTCACCAGAACAATGCAAACTGCTGAATTTTCCTGGACTTTCATATAAACCACGCTTTCTCCTGTTAGTATTTTTATAATTCAGTCCCAAGAATTTGACCAATGTTCTCTACAAAGCTTTTTTTTTGTTACCACAAAATAACACTTTTTTTGTTAATCATTTTCCTCCCCCATGTGTAACTAATTATTATGATGTGAACAAGAAAAGATTCATAAATAAAAGGAGGTCAGTGAGAGGGCTCAGGGTGTTGGTCCCCAGGACTCAGGTAGAGATGGAAGGAGAAAGGTGACTACAAAAGTGTCCTCTGAGACAGGCATTGTAGGGCACACTTTTGATTCCAGCACTTAGGAAGCAGAGGCAGGCATATATCTGTGAGTTCAAGGCTAGCCTGCTCTACAAAGTGACTTCTAGGAAAGCTGTGACTATGCAGAGAAACCCTGTCTTGAAAAACTAAACAAAACAACAAATAAAATTGTTCTCTGACTTTCATAGATGTCCTGCAACGTGTACAAGCATGCACACACATCACACACACACATGTGCAAGTACACTGCTTATACACATACAGGAATAACAAGGTAAAATATAAGGAACAGAAATATTGGGAGAAGTAGGAAAGTAATTAACCAAATTCAGTCTTTAATATTAATACATAATAGGGTTTATTTGTACTGAGTTTCTACTTATTCGCTTTATGAATCCTGATTAATACTCCTGAGGGGGACTGTTAAGGTCACCAGTCCTTTATGCAGAATAATAAAATCATCCTTCACTCCTCACACCTACTCTCGTCTAAGCAGTGGGCTTTGCACTTTGACACGGGTCATCTCACTCTTGGGTGTGACAGATGTGGTTGATCCTATTATTGCTCTTATTTTTATAGGTTTGACATTTCCCTGCTGATGAGGTGCAGAGCTGGGACTCATTCCAAAGCCCTGGCTTGTACCCAACACCATGAAACAGCTTCAGCCGAGGAGACGGTCATGTGCTTGGCAAAGACTACAACACTCCATAAAAATTAGCTTAAAATAGCCTTATCTTGGAATCAAGGCCATGCCGAGGGAAGTGCTGCTGCCAAACTCAGAGCAGTGGAGACAATTATTAAAGTGAAAACAAAAACGAGTGGCTTCCCACCAATTATCAAAACTTATTATTTTTTGTAGTAATTAGCACTTCACTGTGGGAACAAAAAAAAAATGACCAAGGGGGTGCTATGACCATTGAAATAAGCGGACGGCAAGTTTGATATGTAACAGAATCTGCAAGGAAAACTAGGTGGAAAGCAATAACAATGTAACAAGCAGCGGATATTTTCTGTAACTGAAAACATCTCCAGTTAGATCTTTGCCTGACACCAGCTGCAGAAAAATCTGCTTGTTACATTGTTTTGTTTGTCAACTTGACAAGTTAGAGTCATCTGGAAAGAAAAACCTTAGCAGAGAAGGTATCTCCACCAGATTGGCGTGTGGGCATGTCTGTAAAAGCAATTTCTTGATTGATGATATGGGAGAGTTCAGCCCGCTCTAAGTGGTGCCATCCTGGACATGTGGTCCAAGATGCTATAAGAAGGCATGGTCTCTCTCTCTCTCTCTCTCTCTCTCTCTCTCTCTCTCTCTCTCTCTCTCTCTCTCTCTCTCTCTCTCTCCTCCCTCCCTCCCTCCTTCCCTCCCTCCCTCCCCCCCCTCTCTGCTCCTGCCTTCAAGTTCCTACCTTGAGTTCCTGCCCTCACTTCCATGGCTGATGGACTTCAAACTGTAAGGGAAAAATCAACTTGTTCATCCCCTAGATGCTTTTGGTCATGGTGTTTATCTCAACAACAGAAAGCAAACTAGAGCAATGAGCTAAAATGGGAAAAGATCTTTGGGTGTGTACTAAACATGTATAACATTTTTTTATGGGTCAATCTTACTCCCACTAAGTCACATTTTCAAATAAGCACACATTGAAATTCATGTGAACATACCTTCACAATCGTGTAGAGAATAAAATGGTAGAACAGATTCATTCAGAAAAAGACATTATTGTTCATTTAGTATTTCTTCTGTTTATAAATGAGAGGTTTGTTTCTTTTATTTTGATGTGTATGGGTGGGTGTTTTTCTTGCGTGTAGGTGTGTGCACCATGTGTGTACAGTAACCATGGAGCACAGACGAGGGGGCAGATCTCCTGGAAATGAGATTGCAGATGGTTCTGAATCACTATATGGGTGCTGGAATGAAACCCCAGCCCTCTGAAGGTGATTTTAATTGCTGAGCCATCTCTCCAGCCTCAAAAAGCCCTCCCCTGCAAGGATATTTAAATGGGCTAATTTTAGACATAGAACATTTCTATTTATTTAAACAACACAAAAAATGCAAAATGGAAAACAATGTCTCATGATCAGAACAAACAATATAATAAAGAAATAATATTGCACTCTGACCAGGAATGGTTCACACTAACCATCAAGGAGGGTAGTGGCCTTGAGATCTGAGCTTCAGAGGAGGAAAATGATGTTCTTGAAGGAGCCTTGAGATCTCCAGGCTGGTAGAAGTGGGAGACAGATCAACTATTGGTTAAAAACCTTCAGAGAAAACATTACTCAAAGGGAGAAGGCACCATCCCTCATGAGGCCAATGGGAAGAGATAGAGGGATGGTGTCAGAGAGGATAACAAAAGGCTTCCTGTGGCAAAGCTGACTACAGAAAAGTACAAAGAATCTCGTTTGGGTTCCAATGGGAAATATCCCCATAGGTTCCTGTGTTGAGCATTTGGCCCCAGTCAATGGTGCTGTTCAGGGAGGCTGTGAAACACCTCGGAGGTGGGACCTGGATGGTGAAGTAGGTCACTGAGGTTGACTTTGAGGGTCTTAGGTCAGCTGTGCTCTCGCAGTCCCTTCACGTCTTGGTCTGCTGACATGTGAACGAGCAGACCGTGCTCCAGTCCACAGCCAGGAGCCACTCCTGCCACCATGTGTCCTTGCCATGATGGACTAGAAAGCCTAATGCTGAGCACAGTAAATCCTTCTCTAATAATAATAAAGAAATAACAGTAATCAATGCAGATCCAGAACCAGAAAATTTTCAAATTGAACTAGATATTTATTTATATTATAATAATTTATTTATAAATAGACAACAAGGAAGGGATAAATTGTAGCAGAAAACAAAATTCTGCATTGCATTAAATGCTATTCAGTGTGACAGAAGTTGATTTACCTTGGGGATGAATCATGGTTAGTAAGATCTATTGACATAAAAGAAATTAAATGTAAAAAAGTACTTATAATCAGCTCAATAGATTGCAAAAATATATTGATTAAAGTCAATGTATTTCCTGGAAATAAAGAAAATGAAACCCACAGAAACATATACAGAAGTCATAACTTCAACAATCTAGAAATGTTGCAAACTTCCAAAAACGTCAGCCTGCCATCTCAGCCAAAAATCCAAACTGGGTCACTGCATGGAAAACGGCATTTGTATAAATTTCCTCTCAGGGACCAGAAATCTTATCAACTAAGGAGGTGGCAGGAGGCTCACAGGAAGAGAAGGATGTGGGGGAGGATGGGAGAATTCAAAGGGAGCCTCCAGAACTTGGTGATTTCTATTTCTATTCTGTGACACAGAAGCAAAATTGGAGGACAGATCATAGATAGAGAAATGACAGAAAATAGATGAAGAGGTGATAAGTAAAAAAACAGATGAAATATAAACATCTGTGTGGAGAAAGATGATAGAGAATAAATAGGAGATAGATAAATGGTGTAGATAAATAGATAGAAAGATAGATACCTTACTTTTCTGTTGCTGTGATAATACACCATGACCAAGGCAATTTAAAGAAGAAACAGTCTAGTCTGTTTGGAGATTATAGCTTCAGAGAATTATCGTTCGTGTCCATCTTGACGGGTAGCATGTCAGCACACAGGCATGGTGTTGGATCTGTAGCTAAGAGCTTATATCCTGACCTACAGTCAAGAAGCAGAGAGAAACTAGACCTGGCGTGGGCTTTTTATGTCTCAAAGTCCATCTCAGTGACTCCTTCAACAAGCTCACACCTCCTAATCCTTCCCAAATGTTCCCCTAAACGAGGACCTAGCAATTAAATGTATGGGGGCTCATTCTTACTCAAACCACTGAAGATAATAGATAGACAGACAATATGTAGATGATAGATGGATGGGTGGTAGATAGGTGGATAGATAGATAGATGATAGATAGATAGATAGATGGATGGATAGATAGATAGATATATAGATAGATAGATAGACAGATAGATAGATGATAAACAGGTAGATGGGCATGGGTGGTACAGAGTAGATATATAAATAAGCTGATATACATATATGACAGATGATTTATGATTGACAGATAATTGATAGATAGGTGGTAGACAGATAGACAGACATATACACAGACACAGAGATAGATAGATTAGATAGCCTCTAGTTTCTGGGAAGCAATGCCAGAGGTCCAGGACCCAGGGGCCATCTTCGTGCCCATTTTCTGGCCAGTCTACAGTAGTGTCTACATTTCTGTTAAGTGTTTTTTGTAGACCCTCCCTTTCAGTGTGGGGTACACCCTCATGGAATTCAGAGTCCCATCCCTGTGTGACTTGCTTTGACAGGGTCAGCAGCAATCACACAGGAAATCTACCTTTTTTCCATCTCTATTTCCCACGTGTTCTACCTGTAAGCATTGCAGGAAAAACATCCTGGCAGCTGTAAGCCAGGAAATACCGCAAAGTAACACTGCACAACAAACCTCACACAAGAGATTTACTGGGGAGGAAAAAAACCAGGAGATTGGTTGCCTCTGCTCTAGCAAGAAACAGAAGCAAACCAAACAGGATGGAGAGCTGACGATAGAGTTTCTTGGGAAGGGGGTGGAATTTTTGAGCATGGAGCTTTCAGGACAGAGATTGGCGGGATCTCATTCCAGTGTGTGTGTGTGTGTGTGTGTGTGTGTGTGTGTGTGTGTGTGTGTGTGTGTGTGTTTTACTGTGGAGAATGGGGTTGGGTTCAGCCATTAGGGCAGTAAGAATATACAGTGGG
Organism: Microtus pennsylvanicus; assembly: GCF_037038515.1. Lineage (NCBI taxonomy): Eukaryota > Metazoa > Chordata > Mammalia > Rodentia > Cricetidae > Microtus > Microtus pennsylvanicus. Next base: position 110,471,805 of record NC_134579.1, read on the forward strand.
TAGAACCTGGCAGTTAGAGGTCCCGAGGGGAGGGACTGACCACCCATGTGGCCTGAGGGGCTTACACTACCTCAGAGACACCTGTTCTTTCTGACTATGAGCCTCTATGCCACACACAAATCAGTCGTGGATTAGCATCTGCTCTTACTGCAATCCTGTCAGAAACCCATGCTTTCCAGTGATTGGAACCAGTCTTCACCAGCCAGTTAGTTACCACTGATGCCAGCCTTCCATGGTACCTGTCTTGTCAGGACTGTGGAGTGGAAGATACTTTTCATTTTCCAAAGAGAATTATGGAGTAGGAAACCGCTAGTTTGCAGCCTGGCATGGTGACTCAAGCCTATAATCCTAACACCCAGGAAGCAGGGACAGGTGAAACCATGTGTTTTAGGCCAGAGGTAGCATCAGGAAAACAATTTCAGATAGAGCATTGAGGCTGACACTCATGGTGGAGCTCAGAGCCGGCTGCTGGTCTCTGGGGCTGTTTTTTTTTTTTTCCTGATTAGTACTGAGTTAGGCATGCAAATCGGAGACCAGAGCTGACTTGCCCAGAGCAGTGGCAGAAAAGGGCAATCACTTTTTGTCCCCTTTCCTCTCTCGGGTAATCCTATATACACTTCTGCTACCCAGGCCAGGGCACCCATGTATATAATATATAACATGTATATTAATATATTACATAGAAAATTCTTTGCACACACATTTTCCCCCTAAGAGATTCACATCACTGTCTACAGACAAGAATACATATTGAATAATTTCAGTGACGTTTACTGTCGGAGTTTATTTTGGCCCCAGCCAGGTTCCCTAGAGTAAACACTAATAAATCCTCCCTCCCCAATTCTGCACGGGGAATGCCTTAAAAGCCATGTTTTATTTACTTTTCAAGTTTTTATAATTCCCTCACAGTAGTGCCCCAGACCATTTGTGATATTAAACAGATTAACGATGTAATGTCTAATTTGAAAACTGTCATTCACATGAATTTTAATTATGTGTAAATTAAAAACAAAAGAAGAAAGTGCCTTTCCCCTCCCAGGGCAGCAATTCTTGACATTATCAACATCTCTCGAATGCAGGAGGATTCGGAAAGTCTCAGGTCAAAAGACTCTACCTTGCAGAAGTCCCTGGTTTTGATGAGGTCATAAGATCCCGCTCCTGGAGGAGGGTACACAGCAGCCTGCTGTCCTAATTTTCTTTCCCCACAAGCTTCCTCAGGCGCAGGCCTATTTAGTAAATGTGTTGACAACATGCCTCCTCTTAGGCGTACTCCCTGTCTTCCCTTCACTCTGCTCCAAGATACAGGGACTGTCATTGTCTACTTGTTACGTGGGAGATGTACCTAAGGTTAGACTCTGACCGGAGTTCAGAGAATGAGATGGGGGCAGGAACCAGAGTTTTCTTCCTCCTTTTCTCTGACAAACACAGTCTTCCTTCAGGCACGCGAGTCTTCCTTGTGGATCTTGCTGCCACCAGGCTGCCTCGAGATTTAATTCGAAGTCACAGCCTCTCCATTGTCATAATCTCATCACGGGGATTTCAGTTCCAACTACTCCTCTATGAACTTTTAATTAATTACTCTGTGAATTGTTTTTCAAGTTCTCCATTAGTTCTAGAGCAAGTATTTTTAACTAAATCCCCTCTGATTGAAACACTGGTGATTTTAGTTTCCCATCTAACACATAAGACAAATTTACCACTGGGGAAAAAAGATTGAATGTCTACCTTATGTCAACAGTGAGAAAAACCTCTATTGTCTATGGCAAGACATCCACTCACAGAGTCGGTGTGTTTGTAGCTAGGCCACATAACACCCCTCCATCTCCGGGGCACTCAGTTCTAATTTCCATAGAACCTCAGCACCCTGCAAGCTGACACTTGCCTGTTGGAGGTGTGTCTCTGAGGGTACAATTACTTCCCGGTGTGGATACCGGTCCATCTTTCCACTCATGATAAGCCTGTGGTCCCAGACATGGTGTTTCCCATGCAGGAGTTCCTAGGGGTTTCTTGGCTCCCAGCTTTGCATCTCCACAACTCCAGAATCTTATTTCTCAGTTGGATTCAAATAATAGGCACACCTGCAAGAGAGAGATGGTCTCTGCTTCCTTCTAACACTTCACTTTCTACCCTTCAGACTCCGAGGGACTGTGACTGACAGGCTTCAACAGCTCTAACCTGAAATGTGTCACTCTGCTTGTTGACTTTTTAAACATTTATTTACCCCCTCCCTATCTCTCTCTCTCCCTATCTCTTTCTCTCTCTTTTCATTCTCTCTCTTTTCATACACACACACACACACACACACACACACACACACACACACACACTTTTATTTATTCTGGATGTCTCCTCCAAGGAAATCATATAATAGGTGATCTTCTATAAATGGGTATCTTAGCTGCCCTGGGAACATGGAAGAAATGGCTGCCTATGTGGTTGGTAAGTAGTGAATTTTTAGATGAGTTTTGACTTAGGGTCAGATTACTATATCTCTGGAATCACCCAGTGGTCATTTCTCAATCTCCTCTATATGTAGTCCATGATCCACTTGGTAAGACTTTTTTTTGCGTTTAATTTTTATTTTGCCATGGAAAAATAAAGCCTTTTTTTTTTACATTCTGCATCTGGTACTTCCTGGTTATATAGAGGTAAGCATACAAAGGCATCACTAAAATATTATTTTAAAATACTAGTTAGTTTTTGATAAATTTTTTTTATTGAGAAAAGGAGAAAAAAAAAACAAGTTTCCACCTCCTCCCAGCCTCCCATTTCCCTCCCCCTCCTCCCACCCTTCTCCCCCTCCTCCCACCCTTTCCCCCTCCCCCCACTCCTTTCCCCCTCCCTCTCCAGTCCAAAGAGCAGTCAGGGTTTTCTGCCCTGTGGTAAGTCCTAGGTCCTCCCCCCTCCGTCCATATCTAGGAAGGTGAACATCCAGACTGGCTAGGCTCCCACAAAGCCAGCACATTACGTAGGATCAAAACCCCGTGCCATTGTCCTTTGCGTCTCATCAGCCCTCATTGTTCGCCATGTTCAGAGAGTCCAGTTTTATCCCATGCTTTTTCAGTCACAGTCCAGCTGGCCTTGGTGAGCTCCCAATAGATCAGCTCCACTGTCTCAGTGGGTGGGTGCACCCCTCGTGGTCCCGACTTCTTTGCTCATGTTCTCCCTCCTTCTGCTCCTCATTGGGACCTTGGGAGCTCAGTCCAGTGCTCCAGTGTGGGTCTCTGTCTCTATCTCCATCCATCACCAGATGAAGGTTCTATGATGATATGCAAGATATTCGTCAGTATTGCTCTAGGATAGGGTCATTTCAGGTTCGCTATCCTCAGCTGCCCAAGTAACTAACTGGGGACCTCGGCTTGGGCACCTGGGAGCCCCTCTAGGGTCAGGTCTCTTGCCAAACCTAAAGTGGCTCCCTTAACTAAGAATTGTGGTTCCGTGCTTCCCTGTCCAACCTTCCTTTATCCCAATCCTCCTGTTTCCCCAAGGCCCCACCTCCTTCCCTTCTAACTTTTCTCTCCCCATCTTCCCCTTACCCCCATCCCACCCCACCCCCAAGATCCCAATTTTCTCCCCGGCAATTTTGTCTACTTCCCTTAGCCAAGAGGATAACTATATGTTTTTCCTTGGGTTCCATTTCTTACTTAGCTTCTTTAGATTCACCTATTGTAGACTCCGTGACCCTTATTTATGGCTAGAAACCAATTATGAGTGAGTACATCCCATGTTCATCTTTTTGGGTCTGGGAAGACTTTTTATTGTGAGAACAGTCAACAAGAAGTCTCAGAAATTATCCACCAAGTTGAAGTAGCACAAACAGTTTCATGATGGGATAGTGGGTGCTAAATGGTTCTTACCTAAGATCTGAAGCAATGGCCTCAACCTGTAGGTCACAATCCCTTTGCAGGGCTTGAGCAACCCTTTTACAGAAGTCATATATCAGATAGCTACATATCAGATTCATAGCAATAGCAAAATAATAGTTATGAAGTATCAACAATAATAATTTATGGTTGGGGTCACCACACCATGAGGAACTGTGTTCAATGGTCTCAGCATGAGGCAGGTTGAGAACCACTGCTCTAAAAGATGCTCTGGTGTATCCTTTCGTGTCCCCAGCTGAGTTCACCAGGGACCGGCAGGAATGAAGAGGACTCCTTGGATAAATGTGAGGCCGCCACTGCTCAGTTATACCAAAAGCAAGAAGTGCATGAGCATCCAGGAGGCTCCTGTTGTCCCAGTGTCACCATGAATGGGCAAACCCTACCTGAAGGTCATGGTCAGGCTGCTAGTAGGGGTTACAGGAGACAATGACTCGGCTTTCAGTTCTGAGATTGACCTTGCCCACAAGTACTACAGCTCCTCAGCCTAAATCCTTCTTTTAAGTTTCCTCTCATGAAGGAATGCTCAGGGGGTGTGAAGAGGAGTGTGTGTGTGTGTGTGTGTGTGTGTGTGTGTGTGTGTGTGTGTGTAACATGAGATGCACCCTCAGAAGTCCCTCATTGGGCTTATGCTGAGTCCATGCATCCCGGGAACTATTTGTAGCTACCTTGGGGCCCTATACAGGTGTTAAAGCAAGCTGTCCTGGGAGAACAGGCCTTATTTGATGGAAACTTTTACTTAACCCCTCCTCCCTGACCTTTTGTAGTGCGCTATGCCTCGAGGCTGTCTGAGACACATCTGTCAATCATTCACATCTACTTTACGTCATAGACTATTGGAATTGCTTATTGATTTGAACACTGCACCTGTGCTCCCAGGCTCCACAGAAGTGTTTCATTCTAGTACAGATTTTGGGTGTCTGATCCCCTCTTGGCTTTCGTTCTCAGAAGACCCGGCCTAACCCTAATATTCATGTCAGAAAGAAAGTTTTCAATGCAGGTGAAAATACTGTGTGCTGGCTAACATTAGTTGTCAATTTGACACACCTAGGGTGAAGGAATCTGTTAGTTTTGGCTTGCAGGCATGACTGTGCACTTTCTTGATTGCTAAATGGTATAGGGGGACCCAGACCAGCATAGGCAGTGCCATCCCTAGGCTGGCCGGCCTGGTCTGAAGGTGAGCCTGCAAGCATCTAGTGACGAGTATTCTATGATCTCTGCTTCAGTCTCCTCCTTGAGTTTCTGTCCTGCTTTCATTGATTATGGGCTGTAACTCGTAAGATGAAACAGCTTTTTCATCAGTATCTTATTACAGCAACAGAAAACACACTAGAACACACTCGATGTCCTCTCCAGACTTCCCCAACTCTTTCTCTCTATTTGGAGGTGTCCACTTAACTAAATATGCTTTCTCTTTCTTCCTGGCTCCTTGCTTTGGGTTTGGGGGAAGCCAACAATGTGGTCCTTACAAATGCTGCCTGCACACCAAAGGAAGCGAATGTGAAGGAGAGCAACATGCAATAGACTTCGAGTCGCCAGTCTTAATGGTACTGTTATTTCATCATAAAGCGACGTAATCTATTTCATTATATTTTTCATTACTCATCAGAATGAATCGTCTGCCTCCAGCAGGGCTGACACATTTAACAGACCTCATCTGTAATTGGTCAATGTTGAATCGTTCGCACATTTCTTCTAACTCTGGAAGCAGGCCTACCGGCTCCTTTTGTTCTGCTTTCGCAAAGTAATCCATCCTTTATCATTAGTATCGATTTCAAGTGTGACAAGGTATTTAATACCCTGAAATAGCAAGGCTTGCCAAACACATAAAAATGAATTTCCCTCTAATTACTGGTTTTGATAATCCTGACTTCATTCACCCCTCTCCAGTGGCAAGACCATAGCCAGGGAGATTTTAATAAGATCAAAGAGTTAAGATATTAAATGAAAATGGATGGCATTCAGAGGAAAACTACGATGTGTATTGGGTGTATGGAAATTAGCAATTTGAATTTATATTGCTTAATCCAGCAGAGTAATATTAATTTTAAACTTTAGACTTGTGAAGGCAAAGGTGTCAGGCAATAATGTTTTGGTAACATTAGTTTTTATCTAGGAAAAGACAGTGGAAACTCCAGGTATTAGTTTTACTTATAATTGTGGCAAGGCTGTATGTGGATGGGTGGTGGGTGTGGGTGCTGTGGGAGTGGGGTGAGAATGTATGCATGTGGGGGATGTTGTTTGGACTCGGGCTCTGGGGTCTTCTGGCCCTTCCTTGTAGCTAAAGAAATGATCTCAAGCCATTTTCTCCAAGTATAGTCAAAGGGATGGGGGCGTCAGTGCTAGCCACCAGGGGGCACTGTACTTCTTCATTTACCTGTCCTACTGACTCAGGAAACTGTCCATTTATCCAAGAGAGGATATCAGAAGTTTCTCATGGAAAACATTTGAAAGAGAAGGCAGTGTTCACCTTTAGAAAGCAAAAGGTAGATAAAAAAAATTCAGTTACTGTGAGACAGAAAATACTTTGAGTGGTAACATCTAATGATCAATAACACTAAGTTCTTAAAATATTTTTCCTTTTTTATATTTGGATGGTATAGGACAGTTTGTTGGACTATTCAGACCTTGGGAAGGAGTCCTTATTAAATATGCAACAGCAAACCTGATGTCAGCAGCCGCACCCTCAAATACCCTGTTACGGCTTGAGTATGAAATGTCCCCAAAGCCTTACATGTTGGGGTATGGTTACAAGTTGGTGGGTGTTGGCAGCTAAGTGGATACTGAACTCTGACTGAATGAATGGAGCAATCCCAGTTAAAAGGTCCTTTCTAGGAGGTGGAAAAGGAAGAGGTGGGGTTTGATTAAACTAAGTGGGTTAGTAGCCTGTGTCTTTGGCGCTGTATCTTGCCCTGGCATTCTTTCCCTCTCCCTTATAACCATTGGGCTGCTCTGCCCTGCCATGACCTCCTCCCTGCTGGGACAGACTGACAGTTCTGAGGCTGTGAGCTGGAGGAAATCCTTTCTTCCTTTAATTGCTCCTGTCTGGTATTTTTTATCACAATGGTACAACATTTGTGTCCTAGTTAGCTGTGGCTGTCAACTTGACGTAACTTAGAAAGGAATTCCTAAGTTATATTGGCCTGTGGGGATGTCCATGGTGGGGTTGTCTGGATTATTAATTGGTACAGTAGGGTTCAACCCACCATCGGCTTCGACATACTCCAGGCAGGTAATGCTGAGCTGTAGAGTTAGTTTGGTATGAGCCTATAATCCAGCCAGGAAGCAGCATCATGGTGTCTGCTTCAAGCTCCCATTGAACCCTTGTCCTGCTTCCCCCAATGATGGACTGTGGCTGGCAATGTAAGACAGATTACTCCTTTCTCCCTCAGGTTGCTTTTGGGTAGCAATGAAATCATATTAGAATAAGTAACTCACAGGTAGCACCTTTCGTCCTTCCTATACGGACTTAATTGCAGCTCTGGTCCTCTCAGTCAGGTTTACAGTAAGCAATGGTTTCTAAAGGATGAGGATTATAAGAATCCCTGGAAGTGTGTGCTTAGGGCTGGAGCCAAGGGGCTTTGTGGTTGCCTGGATCTCTAGGCTCTGTGTCCATGAGCAGGTGGTCTTTAGACATTCCTAATCTCAAGGGCCATGAGGATTGAGCCACTGTCACCTAAGGTGCCCTAGAATTTTGACATTCTTGTCCTGAGCTGCAAGATCAGTGAGAAGATGCCTGCTCTGTTTCCAAGCTTCAACCTTTGTTGTTTCCTTCGTGGTTATTGGGGAGCTGGTGACCTCAGTGACTTGTCTCTTTCGTGGCTGGTGCGGAGTTGGTGACCTCAGTGACTTGTCCCCTTCGTGGCTGGTGGGGAGCTGGTGACCTCTGTGAGTGACCCACAGCAGCTGTGATTGCCTGCTGCAGATCAGTAGAAGATCAGGTCAGTCAACATTCCAGTATGATGAATGTTGGGAGGATGTTCTAGTGTATCCTAGACTGACCTCAAATTCTTGCGGCCAAGCACAATCTTAAACTTCTGATCCTCCTGCCTCCACTTCTTGAGTTCTAGCATTAAACGTGTGTTCCATCATGCCATGTGGGCGCATTCCCAGATGACTGCAACTTTTACATGTTTTAGCCATCCTAATGGATCACGTCACTGTTTCACATTTGTGGCAGCCAAAATGAAATATTGTCTCAAGATAAGCAGATCTGGTACAAGAATATTCAGGACATGCTACACCCACTAAAGAGCATGGTTTCTTGAAGTTATTTAGTGACCCGTGGCTAGGCACCTTCTGAGAGGATCGATGATTTTGCTCAACCTACATTGGAGCCCAGTTCTCACTGTGCCATCTGCACAAACATGGCTCCTCCCCTCAACCCTAACCCTACACAGAGACTGTCCTGGATGTCCTTGTCCTTGGTGACAAATCTGGCTGCAGAGTCAGAAAATGCTGGATTTTTCTCTTTATCTATGACTTACGACATTTGACATTCAACTTTCAAGAGTGGTGTTATTCCATGTCTGAAAATTAGGAGCTTACAAAAACGTGCATGGTTTTATAAGATTGTGGGTTTAAAAAAAATTAATGAGCTATTGCACATGACACAATTAGCACTGTGTAATTAACACCGCAATAAGATGGTATTAAGTAATTTAAACAACTCTTACCAATTAAAATGAAAGCAACCTCAGCCTCTGCAACTGTGCTGTGGGTGTCTGAGGATGGGGGTGACTGTATAAGCACAAGTTTCGCGTCAGCATGGCTTGCACAGAGACGGTGTAAGGAATACTTGTGACTGGAATTTATTGAATGATCCGCCAACCACAAACATTTCATCTGGTGTCCTTACAAAAACATGACCTGCCTCAAAAAGAGGCCTAATTATCAAAGCAAATTCAATCAAAGTATTTTCCAATTTGATTATCTTATATAATAGAACAAATTGACCTATTTTTCTTTTCTTTTCTTTTTTTTTTTTTTGAGACAGTGTTTCTCTGTAGCTTTGGAGCCTGGAACAAGATCGTTTAGACCAGGCTGGCCTCGAACTCTTAGAGATCCACGTGCCTCTGCCTTCTGAGTGCTGGGATTTAAGGCATGCATCACCACCACCCGGCTCCTATATTTCATTTTTAAAACTTAATAACAAACCATTAAATATAGTTTGTGTCGCATATATATTCTTGGATGTATGACTGACCCACCAGGGGTTGGTCTCCACCTGAGTGTGACCGACCCACCGGGGGTTGGTCTCCACCTGAGTGTGACTGACCCACCGGGGGTTGGTCTCCACCTGAGTGTGACTGACACACTGGGGCTTGGTCTCCATCTGAGTGTGACTGACACACCGGGGCTTGGTCTCCACCTGAGTGTGACTGACACACCGGGGGTTGGTCTCCACCTGAGTGTGACTGACCCACCGGGGCTTGGTCTCCATCTGAGTGTGACTGACACACCGGGGCTTGGTCTCCACCTGAGTGTGACTGACACACCGGGGCTTGGTCTCCACCTGAGTGTGACTGACCCACCGGGGGTTGGTCTCCACCTGAGTGTGACTGACCCACCGGGGGTTGGTCTCCACCTGAGTGTGACTGACCCACCGGGGCTTGGTCTCCACCTGAGTGTGACTGACCCACCGGGGGTTGGTCTCCACCTGAGTGTGACTGACCCACCGGGGGTTGGTCTCCACCTGAGTGTGACTGACCCACCGGGGCTTGGTCTCCACCTGAGTGTGACTGACCCACCGGGGCTTGGTCTCCACCTGAGTGTGACTGACCCACCGGGGGTTGGTCTCCACCTGAGTGTGACTGACCCACCAGGGGTTGGTCTCCACCTGAGTGTGACTGACCCACCAGGGGTTGGTCACTCTGAAATGACGGTCCGTCTTGCAGCAGCTATCTGTCTCTAACAGCGCTATGATGGGGAGGGACTTCACGCCCACCTCCTCTCTCTAGGCTGGGGTTTCTGTCTGCAAAATAATAAAAGAAGACACAAAATTAGGTTGCTAGAGAAGTGGGAGAAGGACCTGGGAGGGGCTGGGGGAGGGGCAGATGTGCATGTGACCAAAATGCATGGCATAAAAACCTGCAAAGAGCAAATAAAAGATGAGAAAAAATTTAAAAAGAGGGACTATTACAATACATTAAGGTTTGGAGTGAGTCCCAGAATTTAGATTCAAAGAAAATTACCTTAAGGTATACCACCCAGGGCCATCCCTTCTGCACAGGCTTGGGGGAAAGTGCAAACCCGTAAATATCTGTCTAGGAATGGGCCACATGTGAGTAAGATGGGATGGAGGAAGTCACACAGCTTTGTAGATATCTAGAATGTTCTTCTTGGGACACACCCAAGTAATAGGAGGTTAAAATGGCATCAGCCTTAGTTGGGTTGGCCCCAAGAGTCAAATTATCCACGCTCACTGTCACTGTGAGGAGAGCTGACCGATAAAAGACTGACAAGTGGTGACCTCTGGGCCAAGCATCCAGGCCACAGACTGTGACAGGGTTTTACTGGAGAAGAGCCCCGTGCATTTGTTTACACACTGACAATGGCTGATTTATTGACACTTGCAGAGTGGAGGCCTGCTGGCAGAGCCCACGTGACTGTGAAGTCTACCAGGATAGAGCACCAGATCCTGGAGTCACAGACCGTCCTTCCTGGACATTCCAGAGCTTGAAAATGGGGGCTGCCTCTGCTCACTGGTGCTTATGTGGAGTATGAGGGAAAACGATTCTCTTTTCATAAAGTGGTAACTGGGACCTAAGATTAGCTATTCTTTGTAGGTAGGCACAGTGAAGTGTTCCTTTAATAAAGGTGAACAAAGGGGATTTTAGGAGAACCAATCAGACTTAGACATTGTGAGAAGCAAGAATGCACCCCTGCTCTCTTTTTGGAAGAACTTAACCCTGTTAAGTGTTAAGTGTTAACTGTGTTTGAAGCTGCCCTCTTGGGCACAGACTCCAGGAGAGAGACATGGTTGTGAGCTGTTCAGTAGACAGTGAAGATATTATCAGTTTGTTCTCAGTGTCCAATATGAACTAATGAGATGGAGCCAGCCCAGGACAGGCTAATAGGGGATTCTACCTACAATACGGATGCACAATGGCTTCAGGAAAGAGTCCAAGTAGAATGGCCTTGAGAAGCCCAGGAGCAGAGAAGCAGGCTCACACCAAGGAAGAAGAGTTGGGAGAAGGTCCTTGGGATACATGAGGAAACCTTATAACTTTATGGAAGGAAGGAACTTATTTCTTCTCCAGAGGGCAGGCTTGATTATAAGTTATCCGTGGGAAACTTTATCCTTTCCCTGGTACTCTGTCCTTCCAGGATAGAGAAAATGAATAGCTAACAAATGAGTGACAAGAGGCACATGAAGGTGGGGACCTTTGTAGGAAGTGTCACCTCCCTCTCTTATCTGGACTCTCACACTCGAAACAGGCCCAGGGATAAGAGGAATAAGTCAGGTTTTTGTTACTGTGTACTGTACATCAGAAATGAAAATTATTCATATGACTAGAAGGAAATATATAAGCTATAGGACGCTGGAGAGATTTCACCTTGGACAAACAAAAGTAGGTCTTAACTGGGGCCTGCCTGCTGGGCAGTTGCCTGCAGAGTTGTAGATCCTGATGCTGAAAGTCAGATATACCTATTGTTTTAGTATACAGGTTTACACAGATCCTAAAGCCATCCATGGAAGCAGTTGATATACTGAGAGTAGCCTCCTGTGCCTTCTCATCTATGAAAACAGCAGATTTCACAGTTCGGGGGGAGGGGCACTTTCAATCCTCAGAGTCTTGAAAAACAAGAACATTTCATTAGTCATTTTTTTTTCTGTCTTAAGCAACACAAAATGTAGCAAAAATTACAAAATGGAAGTGGATCTGCTCCGACAATGATGATGCTTAGGTCCCTCCAAGTCAACAGACACCATGAGCAATCAGTGACCCTGCAGTCATTTCTGCTAAACCCTGGAACTCTGCTCCAAAGAAGAGTCCAACTCAATAAGAAGGCAATTAGGGAGGGATGTGCTTGAATGTGCTCTAGCCAGTACGGACGCTTTCAATTTGGTGTTCACACAAATGGCCTCCAGTATTCTTTTCCTAGTGAGTCTCCACGTTTGCATAATCTCTTATTTAATTAGACAGTAATTAGGCAACTCCAAAATCTGCCTACTACATGGAGAAGAATTAACTTGGTGGCTGGAATGAGATGAAATGGAGCCAAGAGACAAAAAGAAAAATTGAAAACACAGTAGCCATGGCAAGAAAAGAGGGAAAGAGAAGGAGTAGAGAAATAATTATCATTGTGCCGAGAAAGTGGGAGGTGAGCCCTGGAAGTACTCAGAATAGCCTTAGTGGTTTGACTTACAATAGACACACTATGTGTGTTTGTATTCGTGTGCACAGACATGTTCATAGGCTCACAAAACCTGCATATATATGTATAGGAACATGTGCCGGTATGTATATCCATAAAGCATGGATAGTGAGAAATTAGGAATTACGATTATTTCCACAGTATGTCTAGAAGAGAGCTAAATTGGTCCAAGGAGTCAGAACCGAAGAATGATAATTTCCCAGGCCTTTGCTCTTTATTACACAATCAGACCTGTTGAGTCGTGCACGGGTGTTTCCCCAGCTCAGCATAATGGACCAAAGAAGCCCTGGGCAGGTTGTAGGGCCCTCATCCACTCCTGGATCTCTAGGGTCTTGTTTGTTGCTGAATATATTCAGATTGCAACAGTCATTTCACAAAGAGTGAAACACGAAGGCTTAACCCAGATTTGAATTTTTTAAAGTAAGTTTAACATTATCATATTTTAATGAATGGAACTCGTGTTTTTAGGTCTTACTAGCAACTGCCTTAATCTGACAGACTTCTAGTTTTATCCCCGAGGAAGAAAAGAATGGATTGCAGATCAATACTATTGGCAAACGAGCTGGGTTTTTTTTTCCTTTGAATTAGCAGTGTGATGTGGGAATTTTTGTTTGCATAATGATGGGATCTGCCAACACTACATAACAAATTAGCAAAGAGAGGCCATGTTCCTTTGGCTTGAACTACATGGCAGTTGATAGACATCTTGTTATGTAAACTGCTTGCCTGTGAGGGCATTCAGCATTGCACTGGAAACAGAAAATCCAGGACTGCTTTTAGTTCTCAATGGATGCTGTCTTCATGCTTTCTTGGTGTCAATTCTCTTTTCCAGCAATGCCTCCTGTTTTTATGTAGAATCCAGCAATGCCTCATGTTTTTATGTAGAATCCAGCAATGCATAATGTCAACGAGACATCCAAAGTGTTAGTGTTCCTCAGCACCTGGTGTGAGCACCCAGGATGCAGCAATGTGGTCTCTAGAGGACAGAAACCTAGAAAGCACCTCAGCCATCCCACTTCATTCCATCCCCAATCCTTGCCCACCCCATCCCATCCCATCCCTTCCTCCATTCCATCCCATTCCTCATCCCATCCCACCTCAGCCCCTTCAGTTTATCCCATGCTATTCTGTGTAATCCATCCCATCTCACCACATCCCTTCCTCCATCCCTTCCCATCCATACCTAATCCCCGCCCAACCCACCCCATCTCATCCCTTCCTTCATACCATACCTTTTTTCATCCCATTCCACCTCATCCCTTTCATCTTACCTCATGCTATTCTGTGTAATCCATACCATCCCACTGGACCCATCCATTTCATCTCATCCCATCTTTCATCTCATCCCAACCAATGTCAACCCCCAGCCCAGTCTCTATCCCATCACATAGCCAATTCATCCTGTCTCATCTCACCACATCCTATTCCATCTTCTATTACATTCTATTCCATCCCCATCCCATCATATCCCCTCCCATGCCACCCAACCCATCTCTTCCCACATCCCATGTCATCCCGTCCATCTCATCTCATCCTACATTCAATGCCATCTCAGCCTTTCCTATCCTATTCCATCCATACCCTACATCCTATTACATATCATTTCCATTCTGAAATGAGAATTATGTCAAGGTTACAGTTTTCCAGAGACCATCCAACATAGAGATTCCAACACAATCTGAAAACGTCCTATATCAGCTACTCTCATAGTGTTTGAATTACTTAAGTTTCTCATCATTCTAACAAAATATCTGAAAGAAATAACTTAATGGAGTCAAGATTTATTTCAGCACATAGTTTCAGTCCATCATGGTGAGCACGGGAGTTGCAAACAGCCAATGGTCACAGAGGCAGGGACATGAGGCATGACTTTTCCCACTGAGGCGGGTTAGAGAGCAGAGACTTGGCTTGTCTTGGCAATTCTTTTTTGAGCCATGAGTACCAAATATTTCAAATCCTCCCAAGTCTTCAAACATGTGGACCTGTGAGGTCATCTACATTCAAACCATATCACTAATTGATTAGTGATGAGTGCATTCACCAGTGTTTACTTTAATGGAATAAATTTACTTTTCTGGTACCAGTAAGTTGCCTGGAATGTGAGTGAGTATCCTTAGAAAAGTTTAGAGAAAAAAAATCTCAATAATTTTACCTCCCAAAAATATTCAAAAATGACTATACACTCATTTTTAAAGGATGGTTATTGTAATAGATACTAAAATTTTACAGAACATGATTAACAGTTCAGTGCTCATTTAGTATATTTAGAACCTATATAAGGAGGTGTATGTTCAAGGGCAACTGTACCTTCAACTTAAAAATAAATCCAATGATCTTACTGTAACACACACACACAACAGCTATTTTCCACAAGATACATGTACCTATGCATTCATGCATATTTTTCATTTACTTTACAAATATTTGCTGAGAGTTGTAGGAAAGACAGATGAGCTTTTGGGAAAAAAATCAGATTTAACCTCCATAATAATATTCTCTTCTGCTAATTTAAGACTTTGATATTTAAAGTCATCTTAACTTCTGGATATTGGAACAGCCATTATTACCACTAACCATCATTATTTTTATCTATCCACTCATATGGCTTGACTGCTTTCCTGTGAGCTCCTGGAGGTCGGGATCATCACTGATTAAGCCTGGAAAGTACAACATTCCAAAAACTTGTCTGTGGTTGCACAGGTAGAAATGGGTGCATCAGGATATCCCAATGCAGACATAAACATGCTTCCATTTTATAAATACATACACACTTACACATATGTACATGTGTATGCTCATGTTCATGTATCCATACACTCATACATATGCACACATACTCTCCTGTGCACAGATAATCACACACATGCATTTGCAAACATAAACACACACACACACACACACACACACACACACACACACACACACACCTTCCCCATTTCATGTCTCTCCTTCTTTACCCTGCAAACTCTAGGCAATTCTGGAGTCTAAAGTATACCCCCATGTGCCCTGTTGTACACACAGGATCTAAATTTCCAGTAAAATGCATCCAGGGTGATAAAATAAAATCCACCCCATATGTTATGAAATGGTGGCTTGACCTCTCTGTTTCCTTAGTCAGAAGTATAAATCATGGTTTCCCTTCTGAATATTCCACATGACTATGGAAGTTTTGAAATTCCAATAGCCCCCAGCAGTTGCCCAGAATTTTGGTGTCCACCTTTTCTTCCCAACACCTTCCCCTGCCTCCCGTCCTGTGAAGTGCAGGTATGCCGTCTGCACGAACATTCCCTTTGATCCCCCCCCCCCACACACACACTTAAGTCTCCAAGATGCCAAGCAGCACTGAGAGAACTGCAAGGAAAGGTAATTTAAACAGCACCCCCTTAGAGCTGTCATCTGTCACCTCTAATCTGAAGGAAAAATAAATCAAACATGAAGCTCATGCATAATACAGACAGGTATATAAAATCATGCTTATGACACTTAATAAATGTCAGTTTTAGAAACTGGGATTTTTAAGGAGGTAATACAAAAGTGTGATGTTCCTGTAAGGGATAATTTCAAATATTTCAAGCAAGCATTGAGTGTAAAGAAATTAACGTTCTACCAGAGAATAATTAAAATACGTAACAGAATTGCTTATCAATGATACATACTTTCCAACACAAACGAATATGTATGTTTGCAAAGGTGAATTTGGTGGCTGCGCATGGCATCTACTGAATGACATCAGAGAGATTTCTGAAGGTGATGAAATTAAATGAAGTAAAATAAGTCAGCGAAATTTCATTAGGTATAAATAATTTGAAAGGGAACTTCCCATTTCACCATGACCTGTGTTAGCAGGTTTTAAGACAGCAATCAGCCCTTGGACTTCCTGGTTCTAATTTTCCTGGAACAATCAGTCACACGAAAGAGTTGCTCTCTGGTTAATTGAAAGCAGGAGTTGAAATAACCAAGTTCCCAGGGCACTTGTTATTTCTGGAAGGAACTATGTGAGTTCAGAAGGAAGGAGAGTGTCAGCACTGGACTGTTGAATACCCACACCTGGTCTAGGACCCTCGCCGGTCTGTCAGTTGTAAGTGAGGTGGCAAGTGACTGTGTTGGCTTTGAAAGTCACAAAGGGCTGAAATGAAGCCACAGCACACACTGGATCTCAGCAAGAGAACAGGGAGCAAGAAGTCACCAAAAAGCAAACTGTGACAGGGAGGTGGGGACAGGGAGCAGGATGCCTACAGGGTTTCTCAGGCTTTGATATGGGGCAGACTTCACCTAACATGCTTGATATCAGATGTCCTAAGGATGGGTGGCCAAGATCCATCTAGATGATGAAGAAGGCTAGGAAAGTTCCCCAGGAGACACAGATAAGAATTTTTAAGTAGAGGCTATAGAGATGGCTCAACAGTTAAGAGCAATTACTGCGCTTCAAGAAGATCCAAGTTTGATCCCCCCCCTCCACAACAGCCTGTAACTCCAATTTCAGGGGATATGATGCCCTCTTTTGGCCTATATGGGTACTGCACATCTCTCACACACACGCACACATACACACACAGAGGAGAGTACATAAACAAAATAAAATCTTTAAAAAATTATGAGCTAAAGCTGTGCGGTGGTGGTGCACACCTTTAATCCCAGCACTCGGGAGGCAGAGGCAGGCGGATCTCTGTGCGTTTGAGTCCAGCCTGGTCTACAAGAGCTAGTTCCAGGACAGGCTCCAAAGCTACAGAGAAACACTGTCTCGAAAAGCTAAAAAAAAAAAAATATGAGCTAGTAGAACACATATGTCAAGTTACACTGTTCCTGTTTAGGAGATATTCTATAAAGTTTCTTAGAAGCTATACCACACCCTCCAAGTCAGTACATACATTCTGTGAGTGAAGGACAGTCCCCTGTGTTCCCTGAAGATTATTCTCTTACATTAAGTGCAGTGAGTTCACATATTCATGAACCAAGCATTGAATGGGACTTTACTACAGCACAACTGCGTGCCAGGCACACAGAGAGCAGGACAGTAAGCTGCCCACTGCCCTGAAAAGGGCACCGTGTTTTCTCGATGCAATAGCTATACACAGAAAGAATTCAGTGGCACAGGACCCGCCAAGGGAACATGCTGAGGAGACAGAAACCTGTTTGTTCACAGCAGGAAGGATGCCTGAGGAAGAAGATCAAATAAAAAATGTTTTTGTAAAGCTTCTTGGCGGGAAGCTGTGTCAAAAGCAACCAACAGTTTCCGAAGAACACAATACATAAAAAACATAGATGAGTGAAATAGCCCACACTCTCCCGACATCTCAGAGCTGCAGGCAGGGAGCTGGGTAGACGCTGCTCATTGCTCTGTTTCATTTCACTTTGCATTGCTTTTTAGCATAGAATTTATTACCACAGCAATGCAATGACTCCTTCCACTCCAGTCCGATGGGGTCAGCGACTCTGATGTGCAAGGATTCTATGTATCTGGCTGGATGCTCGGGGATGTAAAATCCTGGCAGGAAAATCACAAGAAAAGAACAGTGTGGGTAGTGGCATGGTCATTAAGACAGAATAAGTGTTTATTCCTTGGGGACAATGTGGAAGAAATAAATAAGACTCAAGTCTCAGGATGACACAAACCAAATATTATGAGATACAAAGCTACTCAGGCTGGCTATGGGATAAAATAGACACCTGTTGTCTACAGCTTGTATGCCCACCCTCCCCAATTCCTTGAAGTCACAGGCCAATGTGCCTGGAAGAGTCCTCTGTCTAAGGTGAATTGACTGTAAGTCAATGGCATTTCAAAACATGTTTGAAAACCCCTTTTAAGTAACAAAATAGACTTTCTCCAGAAACAGAGCTCCCAGTCAAGAAGAAATCAGAAGCAGGTTGAAGTCCACATTACAGGGTGCACACCCAGCAGGCAGAATTGTAGTTCTGAGAACGGGGCTGTGAGTTTACTGTATGGACACTTTAGTGTCAAAATATAGCAGCTTGCAACCTGACTACCCAAACTGAGATATGAAAATGATTCTGGAGTTGTAGCGTACAGACAGACACTGCATAGAGAGTGTTCGTCATGTGTATAACAATTGAAAAAAATCCCATGTAATGTTAATATCATCCCTCTAAAAACTGAAAAGTGACTGAACCTATAGCTAATCATCCTGACATTTCCTTTAAAGTCCACAGGAAGAGCACAAATGCCATGTTGATAGCAGATTCTGGTCTCTGCATGAGGATGCGCACAGATACCCATATATTTAACATTTTAGTTACAAGTGGCCAGAGGGCTCACATCTAAGGAAAGGATGGCATATCACACACACACACACACACACACACACACACACACACACACACGTGTCATTCTGATTGTGGAAACTGGTCTGTGTGGAATTTTCTCAGTTCTATTTAGTCATCTGGTATACGGCTTTCAAAAGTGCAATCACTGTAAAATGAACAAAAAGCTTTTGATATCAAGCAAAGCAAGAAATTAGTAGTTCTTAGAAAAACCTAGTTAGGGCAACAAGTGGAGTTCATGGGTGAATAATGTGTAATTTGGGAAGCCAGATATGACATGCAAACTAAAAAAAAGACTATCTTGGAGCTGGAGAGCTGGCTGAGCAGTTAAGAACATTCCAGAGAACCCAGGTTGGATTCTGAGCACCCACATGACAGCTCACAACCACCTGTAACTCCAGTTCCAAAGGAACTGATGTCCTTTCCTGGCCCGTGTGAGCACTGCACTCATGTGGTATATAGACATGCACACATGCATGCAAACAACAATTTCTTTTTATTAAAAAAAAAGACTACATTATAATTCACAAGAACAAACTACCTAGTCATCAATTTCCCTGGCTCTGATTTCTCTTTTTGTCTCCTTTCCAAAATGTTTTAAAAAGACAGCTAAAGAGGATATGTTTCTTCATATGCAACAAGGAAAGAATTATGGATTACCCTATCACCCTTGATACTTTGTCAATAAAATGAATATTGTTATTTATATAGAATTTATTTAGTTTTAAGTTTTCAAATTATATACTACATCTATTATACTGTAAGGAAGGGAACCTTTTACATAAAGTGAGAAAGAAAGTAATAGGTGTGAGTTAGCAATGAGACACTGATAAGGCAACAGGAATTTCAGATATGGGCATCGTTCGGGACATGAAGGAAGATTATACTGTGTACGAAATGTCCAGCATCCCCCTTTTCAACTCCCTGCTGAGTTGACTCTGAGCAGAAAATGCAAATTTTTACCTGGGTCATTAATCTTCACAAGATGTTTCCATGGTAAGACCCAGGCAGTAATTATCACTAGTTCAGCACAGAATCTTGCATAATCGATGAAAATTCAAAAGGGAATATGTACATTTAAAACAAGCTCTGACCTTTGCCCCCACTCCATTGGACAACAGGGATCAGAGCTGCAAAGGTATCTTGATTTAGACAAAGTCAATTTTTCAAAGAAGGCTCCTGACAGCCATGCATCGTGGAGTAAGAGGGTCACTGGTTCTGAGTCTTTCTTAGACTGTTTTCACCCTCTCAAAAGATTCATTGCATCCAAAAAAGGAAATAAAAGTAGCTTTGTCATCAGAATCAGGCACTCTTGGCATTTCATGTGTTTATTATTTAGAATGATGCAGTAAAGGAGAGAACCCAGATGCAGCACCTGCCTTGGAACTGATAATAAACTCAGTGGGACGCAAACAACCCTAAATTGAGCTGACTTACATGAACACCTTGCACTAGATTTCAAGTTTCTGAAACAAATTATTTAGACTTTTAGTGGTTTATACTTGTCTCCCAAATATTCTAAAGGAGTGATAAGCAGATTTATTTTTAAGGCTTGAACACATAAGGAAAGAGAAACAGTGAAGAGGAATAGGGACAGGACTCAAAGATTCATAAAACAAGAGGAGATGGGAACTGGGTAACCTGAGCTTATTCCACAGCAAGATTCCCTCACTACCATGCCACACCAAAGTGGCTGGTACCAGGAAGGGAGACATAAATGAGTTAAGTTGAGCTATCTGATGCCCAGGTTAGATTCCATGAGTAGTAGTTTGAATGAGAAATGCCCTTCACAGGCCCAGGTATTTTAACACTCAGTTACCAGAAGGGGAAGTTATTTGAGGCATATACAGAACCTTTAGGAGGTGGTACCTTGCTGGAGGAAGTACATTACTGGGGATAGACCTTGAGGGCTTAAAGTCTTGCCCCACTTCCTGTTCTTCCTCTCTGCTCCCTGTGTGTGAATGAAATGTGACCAGCCAGCCTCCTGCCCCTGCCACCATCCCTTCTCTGCCATTATGAATGGCAAGCCAAAATAAATTCTTGCTTGAGCTGTTTTTGGTTGTGGTAGTGGATTACAACAAAGGAAAGTAACTGTTTAGCTATGGCAAAGATGACTGAACTAAGAGTTTATGGAATGTTTCTCATGCACTATTTTTTTTTAAATCTGGGGCTAGAAATTAAGTCCGGGGCTTTATGTATGCTAGGCCCTGCTCTGCTGCTGGGTGACATCCAAGCCCTCACACTCTGTGCTTGTAGATGTGGGTTGCTGTGTGAGTTTCAAAGGCAATATGTCTGCAGGCTGGTTTATTTCAAGTATCTTTTACGAGGGAGGCGGACTTGATCAGGGGGGGGAGGGAAATGGGAGGCGGTGGCGGGGAGGAGGCAGAACTCTTTAATAAATAAATAAATTAAAAAGAAGAATGCATCATAATCGTGCAGAATATATCATAATCACCTCATTCAAGGTTTTCCTGTGCGTGGAAACTGACAAAACCAGAAATTAGTAAGGCAAATAAAAATAAAAACAATGATCAACTCCTCCAGTTTGGGTGAGGGCACTTAAAAAAAAATTGTGTGTGTGTTGTCTGTCATATCATATGCATGCAGTACTTGTAAAGGCCAGAAGAGGGCCTGAGATAGGTCTCCTAGAACTGGAATTACAGAAGGTTATGAGCTTCCATGTAGGGGCTGGGAACTGAACCTGGGTCTCCTGTCAGAGCAGCTGGTGCTGCTAAACATTGAGCCATCTCTCCAGCTCCTCAAGGATCTTTAATAATAACAATCTTTCTCTGCCCCAGAGTACAATCTCATGAGCAATCAGGGTCCACCATGAACTTAACAGAAGGAACAATCCTAAGATCTGATGGGCAGGCATGAGGCTTCCCGCCTGGAGTGTCCATCCCTCCAGGGGTTCTAGAGCATTCTAACACTTGGAAATTCTTAGACGTGGGTCTCAGCCGAGGTGAAGGATGTGATGTGGTTTTCTTTTACAGTTGTAGTAATCAAACAAAAGCTGGGGTGTGCCAAGGAGAAAGTAAGTAGAAAGTCTTCTTGTTCCCTACTCCGTCTGCCATCTGAGGGCACAAACATGGTAGATGCAATTATATCAAACACCCTGCACATTCAGAAACAAGTGAGCTACTCCACCGAGTTACATGCCTAGCCCAAGCATGGGTATTGATAAACCAAGAAGAGAACCTGTACGAGCTATCAGATCTTCAGGCTCACTAATCTAGGACTTCCCGGCCTCCTCCACTATGAGAAATAGATTCCTGTTTATGAAACCTTCCAGCCATTCAACCTATGGCCAACTGACCTTTTGCATCACAGAAAAGTTATGAAGGCACCCTGACAAATTTGTAGATGACAATGGAATATCTCAGTGTCACAAGGTTGAACATCCCCAATGGATCAATGATCCTGAGTAGGGTTAGAGGGATCTAAACCTCCCAAGAGGCATTTTCAAAGCTGTTATGCTCAGGTAAACAGTGTAAGGACACTCGGCTAAGCGCTGTTGTTAATGTTAATTTTGGATGCTTCTTGATGATTTTCCTCCTTGAATAACTGAACCTTTGCGAACAAGTTGCTTGGCTACTTAAGTGGCAGCTGTCAGGTTCCTCACCAGATCTGGGTATCTGCCAACTCAACATCCCTCAGCAAGCATCTGCACTGCATCCAAAGCCTTGGAGTGGTTTACAATCTTCTTCCCCACTCTGGGGGATGCTCCCCTCCAGGCGTCAGCCCATAGCAACTGAAAGCAGGATTCCTGCTCCAGAAGACCTCCGTCTACTCATGACCACTCTGGATACTCTGCACTGGCCAGAAAAGGGAGAGATAAAGCTAGGTGGTCTGTAAGTAGTCCTGCAGCTATTTCTGCTCATCAGGGTCCACAGTGAACTTAACAAGAGGAACAATCCTGAGACTGTTCTGAGTATGAGAAGAATGTGAAAGCCAGTGGTTGATGGGAAAGGAAGCTGCACTGAGGTTGGTCCAAGTATAATACTTTATTTCCATATCACACCCTTGCCACAGATATGTGATCAAGATATCACAGCCTCCTGTATCTGGTGGTACAACATTAGGCCACACAAAGATGGGTCTTAAGTAGTCTTTTCTTGCCACTTATGATTAATTTGGGGCCCATTTAAGTTATGTTTGTATATATGTATGTTTTCACGTATGTGGGGTGTACAGGTGTGTGTGTGTGTGTGTGTGTGTGTGTGTGTGTGTGTGTGTGTGTGTGAATGGAAGCCAGCGGTTGCTGTCTATGATGTCTAGTCTCTTCCTCCATTGCTCAATCTCTACTTCATCTCACAGGACAGTATCTCACTGACCCTAGAGCTTCCAACTTATCTCATCTTAATAACTAGTATGCTCTGGAGATTCCCCCGTCCCTCTGTCCCCAAGGGGGAATTAAAAGGGCTTTTGGGTTCTGAAGTCCAGCCTTTGTTTGAGTAGCAAGTACACTAGAAGCTGAGCCATTTCTCCAGCCCCTTGTCTATGACTCCTAACGTAAGTAGAGTGTGGGAAGCTGAGAAGTAGCAGGGCATGAATGCATTAGAGACAACACAGGACCAGGGAAACAGAAGTTTTAGCTCAGACTGTAGGATGTGGGCAGTGGTAGGCAAGAGACTGAAGGCCCAGGGTACTGAAAGAGTTCCTGTGAGCTGCCAAGCATTGGAGGAGTCCTAACACCCGAGGCTATGGGATTGAAGCACTGGCTGCCTCTGCCAGCTGCCAATGGCAGCAGCTGCTCAGAGCCAACTATTTCAGTAGCTGTCAAGGGCTAGGCTGCTGACAGTCAGAACCCAGAATGATAAAACTCTAACTTAGCACCTAGTTCTCCAGTTTGTAGCTGTGAGTGTCTGCATGCCAGCCCCACCCAGCCAGCCCAGCTGAGTCTCTTTGACACTCAATAACCCTGGACTACAATTACAGAAAGAACTGCTTATCCCCTCCTCCTAATTTACATTACCAAGGGGCTAAGGTGGCCCAGCCTGCTCACTGGGAGCAGTATTTTGTTTTGTCAGAACGCCTTAAGAGCTCCCTGTGACCAGGGCACTTTACAAAGAAATGACCTGAAGAACCTCTATGAGTCAGTCCCTGCTGGGAAGTGACAACCTTCATTGTTACTTTCAATGCCTGCCCCCACAAAGTCAGTTCGCGAAACTGCCAACTTCCCTTTTATTTTGCAACCAGCATTGACAATGATGTCTCACCCAGTAAGTGTGTGGTGGCCCCAAGTCCCAAGTGTTTATACTGCTAAGTGTGGTAAGCAATCAGTATGTGGTTTTCAAGGATGTGAAGAGAACATGGAAAAGGGGATGGATGCATGAAATAAAACTCATTTCCTATGGCTGTGAAGTCGAGCACATTTCTCAGTCCTTCCTATGATCAGGTAGAGTCTTGTGAACAGGTTTCAGTAAATGATAGACTTGAACATGACATCCTGTAAACTGTTCCCAGGTTTGGCCTATGCACCTTTCTGCATCCTATCTCCAAGGACCAAATACAGTGTCTCTCAGGAGCATAAAATGTAACATCCTTAGGGCTGGGCTTGTCATATTTAGCTCCAGCTGTTAACGTGAAACAAACACAGCTATAAGTCACTTGGGAATAGGAAACCTCAAGAGACACCTTTTCCAGGTCAGAATGACCTGTGTGCACGTCTGTGCGACATTGTCTTAATTGGTGATTAGTGGGGAATGTTCCAGCCCACTGTGGGTGGTGCCATTTCTGGGTAGCTGGTCCTGGGATATATAAGAGAGCAGGCTGAGCAAGTCATGGGGAGCAAGCCAGTAAGCAACTCTCCTCCTCCATGGCCTCTGCAGCAGCTCCTGCCTGTAGGCTCCTGCCTTGACTTTCTGCCCTGACTTCCCTCAGTGATGTGCTGAGCTATAGCCTAAATAAACCCACTCCTTTCCAAACTGGTCTTAGACAGTATTTTATCACAACAGTGAAAAGCCAACTAGAGAGCGGCTCTTACTTAATTGTTAGCAGAATCTCTGTCTTAGCAGGAAGCCATTCTCTAGAGTTGGCATTTCTTTCTCAGCTAAGGGACTCAACAGCAGGGGCCAATGGTCCTCACTTCTCTGCTTATCAAATGAATGCAACTGTTTCTTTGAATGCACCTGAAGGTTTCCTGGCATTCATCCCAAGGCTAATGAATGGTTTGCCCATGCCAAGGTCACCATTCAATGTTCTATTTTATGTTACAATAGTAGCCGATAATCAGGAAATAAAATATTTCTTCCTGATATAAGAGAAAATAAAAGAGTGAAAGACCCAAGAATGTTAATTAGAATCTTGTATACAAAGACTCACTCCAGGAGCTCTTGGGAAGGGAAAGGAAGAGGCATTCATATTAATATAAATAAATAATCCAGAAAAAAGCTTCTATTATTTATTATCTCTGCTGTGATGCTGTGGATTTACGGGCTGTAATTAATTATAAGTCATGACAAATCGCCAAGGGAAAGCCAATGGTAGTGGCCCTGGTGGTTGACAAGCTGCCATGGTTTGAGCAACCTGCCACCTCCAGGCTGGCTAATTTATTAGGCATCCAGTCTTACCCAATCGATCCTCCAAAGATAAATGACTATAAATACAAAACGACTTCAGGGAAACACAGCCTAGTGAGGTGTGGAGTTTGCAAGTTTGAGGGTATGTGCAGCTGTCTTTTCCATTGGACAGCACAGATAGGCTGAACCTGAGTGTGGCTGCCCCCTTACAGCCAACACAAAACCAGGCGTGGAGTAAGGTATACACCATGAAGGTTTCAATTCATCGAGGCATTTATTTGAATAAAGCAAAAATACATTCTAATAAAGTGGGGAGGGGGTGTCCCTAAACCATATGCGGGAAGGAAAGGTGTGGTGATATTTTGTTTGTGCTGTAACAAATAAAGCTTGCCTGAAGATCAGCGTGCAGAGCTAGCCACACTAGTTAGCTGTAGAGGCCAGGCAGTGGTGGCACACACCTTTCATCCCTGCACTCTGGAGACACAGGCAGACAGATCTCTGTGAGTTCAAGGCCTCCCTGGGCTACATGAGATTGAATCAGTCTAAAAGAGAAACAGAGGCAAGTGGTGGTGGCTCAGACCTTTAATCTCAGCACTAGGGAGGTGGAGCCTGGAATTGATAGGGCTGGGTTGAGAGAGGAATATAAGGTGACCTCCAGGAGACAGGAGCTAAAGATTCAGCCTGAGGCTTCATAGAGACAGCATTCAGTTTGAGGACTTGTAGACACAGGATACCCCATTCCATTTGGTTTGTGGGTTTCGTAGAGGTAAGAACTCCAGTGACTCTCTGCTCTGTCTTTCTGATCTTTCAGTTTCAATCCCCTAATATCTGACTCCTGTTTTTTATTATTAAGACTAATTAGAATTCTCACTGAAAAAAGGTCAATTATTTATTCTATGAATTTCTACTATGAGGGGGAATCAGGCAGTTACATTTTGGAGAAAAAGGACCACAATTTCCAGAGATTTCATGCTCACAGTGGACTCTGGGGAGCATCTTGGGATGGTTCTTTTCCCTCTCTTCCTACTCTGATTTTGAAGTAGAGAACAAAGGTCTGCCTGAAAGGGGCTTATTTCCATCTTAAAGCTGGAAGAGTGGTTTTGACAAAATCTCTCATTTATTGCCCTTCATTTGTACCATGCAGTGATAAGGAAAGTGTTTGGTTTGCCCACCCTCCTGGATCTACCCAGATTCAGCAAGTTCCCTTAGTTTCCAAACATTAATTTCTCTCCTGTGAGGTTTTGGGTTGAAGAACCCCATTCCTGATCCTACTCCCCGGCATCTGGTGATCTAGCCATGGCACTACTTATAACTCTTAAAATGTGGAATCATCCTTGCTGACAGAAAAAAAAAATGGTTAAAGAAAATATGGTGTCTATCTACAGGGAAGTATTACTTGGTCAAGAAGAGAAACGAAAGAATACCATTTGCAGAAAAATATGGAAATTATCACAGTATGCAAAACAAGCTAGATTCTGAAAGACAAATGTATGTGTTTTCTCTTATATATGGAATCCAAAGAGTAGGGGGGGCATGAGGAGACCGGAAGGGTGAGAATACCTGATGAGTATATGAGAGACTATGTCAAAGTACATATATGTATGAAGTGTAATGAAACAAATTACTTTGTATAATTAATATATGTAATAAAATAACTCATTAAAATATTTTATAAGGAAACAAGAAATTCCATGCAAGGCAAATTTCAGCCATGCTAGTCAAACTGAAGCTCTTGGGCAGCTGGATGGTGACCACACTCAGACTCAGTAATGAATCCACATCTTCACTCTAAGGTGACAGCCCCAGCCGCCGTGGATTCAAGACAGCAGCCAGCTGAGATGGGTCTGACCCAGGAGGACTTCTTGACTTCATTCATACTCTAGAGACATGCATTCTTCATGTAGCATGGTTGATGACACTAGCTTCCCCTGGAGATGGTAGAGCAGGAAGACACTGATGGAGAACACCAGCATTAGCGTTATCATTAGTCAGTTTGCTCATCAATGAGAACGATATCTACCCACAGTCTATAGGTGCATAGTCATTGTGGTGGAAAGGCATGGTGGTGGGAGAAGCTTGCTGCTGGGGCAAAAGAAGCCTTCACTTTCCATCCCGTCTCTGCTTCCTGCTCTTCGTAGATGAGCAACCATAAATGTTCCTTAAATGCTGTCAGTGACTTCCCTGTTGGTCCACCTGCCAATCTTAATGTTTATTTGTCCTTCCTCTGGCATTCAGGGAGAAATACAGAGGGCATTCATTTGCTATTGTTTTGGTGGCAGGTCTCCACAAAGGTTAAGGGTTAAATGTTAAGGTAGCTTAACCCAAACATGTATTTGAAACCTTACAGGGTTCTGAAGGTCAGAAGTCCCAAGGGCATTGTGGAGGCAGAGACAGTGCCTTCTAGGAACCTAAGGTAGAACTTACTTCCTTGCCTCTTCCAGGCTCTAGAGATGTGGCTCAACCTCCAATTCACCTATCAGGGCTCCTTTGGCTCACCTTTTGCCCCCCTGTCATACTGAGTTTATTATCACTATTGTCCCACCCTAGCATTGCAAGGTATCTCCTTTTCCCAAGGTCCTCAGATTAAGGACATCCCCCATGCAGAATGATGGCATCACAGGTTTTGGAAATAGGTTGTGAACATCTTTAGGGAGCATGCCATTCCAAGGCCATTTCTCTCAAACCTACCCCTTCCCCCAGCTCCAAGTGAGCAACAGTGACTTCACCCAATGCATCTTTAATTATAGAAAACAGCTCCAATTCTGATAAATCCCCCAAGTCATGGCAGCCTTGATTGGCATTTTTTTAAAACTTGCCTATTAAGCAAATGTACATTTTAAAAAGGAGGAATAAACAGATGTCTCTCATTAGCAAAATAAGGGATTTTATTTTTCTTCAACTTTTTTTTTCCCTCAATGCTCATCCATAAATGAGATAAAATGCAGGCTTGAGCTAAATAATGAGTCCTTTAAATTTCCAGACATGGGAAACTATTGGGTTGAGATAGAGGGCAGCGCAGTATGGCTAGACTCCGGGAAAGGACACAGCTGCCACTTTTAACTTGCTCTGGGATCATGTGACCTTCCCGCACAAATGAAAGGGCTTTCCAAGGAAGACAAAAGTGATCCAACAAGACACAGACCTGACCTTGACCTCACCTCCTCCAGGTATTGACGCCGGACTTCCCAGTCTTGAGAATATACTCAAAGACCCCTCTAACCTTGCTGGCTGGAGACTCTCTAGGTCCCTGCAGGGAGTTTGGTAAGGTGATGGGAAGGGGTGAGAGGCATGCTGGGGAGTTTTCTCAGACCTATCTTTTAGTTGAGTTTTAAAGAATCCTGAAACAAATGTGGGCTTTCACCTTTCTTGATTTCTAGACGTTATCCCCATGAGTCCTCCCCATATGAGGAGGAAGCTTATCTCCCTCTCCTGGTCCAGCTCGGCTAACTCATGGACCACATCTTCAGTCAGTTCCATAAAACATCCTCTTCAAGTTTTTCACATAGATGGACATAACTTCATAATATCTCTAGGATATAATATAATATCTCCAGGAAAGTCAAATATGAACTGGGTACTCGGAAATCTCATCTTGGTCCAAGCTTACACAAGTTTTTGCTTACACTGACCACAATCACACAGGATCTAACTGGAAGATACCTGCTTCAGACTGGGATGTGGGTAGTATTTTAACCAACAGTCCCCAAATGCCAACAGAATGATTGTGGAGTTGCTGTGCAGAAGACTGGATGCCACTGGGTGGTACTTGCTCTTCTTCTGATGGAGGACTCATTACAAGGGGTGTCAGGGTGACATCGAAACTCTCACTTGCTATCAGCTTTGAGAGATTATTGTCCCTGAATGCACGACTCTACTAATGCTGTGAGAATTCCTTCCCACAGAAGACATGAGCACCATCTATCCTTCTTCCTAAGGTCCCAACCACAGCTCAAAGTATGATTCAACTAAAGTTCACCATAGGGAGCCAATGAATTTAGTGGGCTTACTTAGAGAGCATGGGTAATAAGGTATGAACAGAGCATGGGGTTCTCCAAGGAACTTGCACAGCCAAGTCTTTTCCCACCATGGACATGGCTTCGAGTAGTCATATAGGTAGAACCCCCAGTTAATCCCCGGCCTTTATACTCTAGAATCCAAAACTATTTGCAGTTTTTACAGACCTACATGCAAATGGTTGGGAGGAGAGCTGAACTCTCAGGTAAGGGTCCAGTGACTCTTCCAACCCTCCCTCCTGTAAGGGAACATCAGTAGTTCACCTGCCACATGGCCACTGATGTCACGTAAGCAGTCCTGGTAGATTTGATGAAGATGCTGCTCTTTGGTTTGGAGACTCTCATCCCTCAACTCTTTGGAAGACAACTGCGCACTTGCTCTGTGTCAAAGGCAGAGCACGGAGTCTGAGCAAAGACAGGTGAGAAGCCTCAACCTCACAGGACTTGTGTAGTAGCCAGGCAGGACAGGTAACATAGAAACGTGAATAGTGGTGCTGGTTAGAGAAGTGACAAAGGGGAGGGGCTGCATGTTGGGCAGATGGGGTGTGATTTGAAAGGAAAAGGTTGGGAAATCCGCCCCCTACCCGAGTCAGTGGGTCCAGGGGAACAAGTTCATTTGACAGCTGGAAGACAGAAGATTCTAAGTCGTAACAACGGTTCAGGATGCCTTTGTCGGCACCAGGCACCGTCTTAGGTTCCCTTACTGGTTCTTCACTTCACAGAGGAGCACAGCACAGGGTAGAGGTTCCAGGACAATCGACAGTCTGGTGCCCACACCTGAAGCTAGGGTGTCTCTGTTTTCCACATAATGCATAGACACTTGGTCTGATTGATTCTGCCCATCGGTCAGATACCTGGGGACTCCTTTAGCATACCCCTTTGCTTCTGCACGACTATGTTGTGGATAATACTGAGAACAACTGCATCTCCATATGCCTGTGTAGTTAAAATGGGTTACTGAATGCAAAACTATACTGTGCAGAAAAGCATGTCTTTTGATTCTTGTTAATATCAGCATTAGGATTCATATTTATTGAACTGAAAGTATGAAGTAAGAAAATTCTGAACATAGCCTCCCTGGGGAATGGGTGAGAGAATCAATTTCCTGCTGTGTCTATGCACTTCCTATATTCTCTGAATCTATTCTGGTCTCAGCAAAGGAAGAAGCAAGCTCCATCCCTACTGGAAAATAGGGCAGTGGGTGGGTAGAGTGGGAAAGATGGAGGAGAACCTACAGTATTGCTGCATCAGTGAAGGAGAAGCAACTGTCCTTTTGTTAAAAGCACCATCAAGGGCCCAGCAAAATGTCTCAGTGAGTAAAGGGGTCTGTAGCTCAAACCTGGAGATCTGGGTTTAACTCCGAGATCGTACATAAATGTTGAAAGACAGAACAGACTCCACATGGTTAATTTAGCCTCTACATGCGCCTGTGGCTCAAACACCTACTCATATCACACACACACACACACACACACACACACACACACACACACACACACAAACAAACACAAACACATGCATGCACATAGAATAAATGAAAACTTCTAAAACAGTGTCGTTCATATGCTTCTCTTTCTTATTATTTTGCTATTTCTTGAGGCTCCATTTACAGTGCAGGGGTGGGGGGGGACCCAGGGCATCAGTTGTGTTAAGCGAGGACCACTACCTGTGTCTCTACTCTCTGTTAGGTGTTTTAATTTGCAAGTCTCTGCCTGAATTCTCTGTAACACCTAGATTCACAGTCTGAGACTTGCTTGAATAATGTCCATGTGGTTTCCTCCCCATTTCTCTCTTAGGCAAAATACTGATTTAAATTCAATCCATAGTTACACAATCAAGCTGAAGCCCATCATATTTGAGAGAATGTGGTCAGACAGATGTGAGGCAGCTCTCTGTCCCGGATGCCCACATTTAGTGCTACTGTGTATGTGGAAAGAGGCATTACCAGAAGCATTTGTAATTCTCAGCTAATGCCCCCTAGGAACACGTATGGATTCACTAACCAGCTTTCCAACCACACACAATAAGTGCTCAAAATTTTATCTCCAGTTATAAATTAACTCTGGGAATTTGGAAATATCCCACAGTATCTGCGAGTTGCGGAGATCTACGAATTTCAATCTGTCAATATTCACAGATAATTCTGAGACATTTAAAATACACAGATGGGGGAGTTTGAGACATCTGGTTTACCTCTCTCTAGCTTAGCTATGGCACATGCTTCTGTTTGCTGGGGGAAGCCACAGTGTTCTCACATAGGGAGCGTGTCTCCCTTCCTGAGTCAAACTCATTTAACTCAATCAATGGAGTTATTGTTCTGAGGCTGAAATGCCTCCATCTCATACCCTCACTCTGGCTTCTCATATTATCCAAGCATGATATTAGTTCCTAGCTCTGAGTGGAAGATTCCTCCCAGTGCTATAAAGGAGATGGAAGAAATGAGAGGAAGTCTCCCCAGTTCTCCCCTGACATCCTTTCTCATTCCACCCATCACACCTAAGCAGAATAAACACCGCAGGCTTGGGTACAGGTCTTCAAGGGACACAGTGCACATATGTGCCCCTACCCCAGGCCTTCTCATTCAGCACCAATGATATATTTATTCTTCAAGTCTTTGTGTCATGGTTCAACTAAAGTAAAAATGTTGCAGAATTCGACACTTAGGGCACAACCTCCATCTATAGTCAGGAATAATAGGCTCTTCTCATTTTCCCCATTTTGACTTAATCAGAAAATAAATACATGATTTATTGGTGGTATTATTAATGTGGAATTGTAAAACATTCAAACTGAGTCCCTGGCATATACAGACGTCTGTTATTGCCTTTCTTTCTGAAGTAACGACTGGAGCAAGCTGACACAGACTCAGGTATCATGACATGGACTCTTCACCGACAGCTAGGTCAGCCTGTATCATGGCTGCCTCAGTAAGGAGATGGACTCTGCAAAGGAAGAAGCAACAAATGTTAGATATCTTCAAATCCTAAACATGGAAGCTATCTCTCATCTCCATGCTCTGTTTGCCATCTTGGTGATGAATCTAAAGAGACCAATGTCACAAGAAAATAAATACCTTCCAGGAAAGAAGAAATAAGGGTGGGAGAATTAATGTTGTTTTGTCTCCTCCTTCTCAGTCTTCTTTCACACATCTTTCACACAGAAATGGCTCTCCAACTTTTGTAAGTAGGTATTCTGAAACATGGCCATCATATAAAAAGAATCACATAATTTATTCTTCAAGGAAGCAAAATTGACGGAAGATTTTATTTACCAGTAAGAAGTGGGATGACATTATCATCATCATTGTGACCTTTACCACTATCACCATTACTATTAGCACCACCAAAATCATCATCATCACTATCACTACCATCAGCAGCACCAAATCACAATTGATCCAACTTCACCATCATTGTGAACCATCACCACCATATTAGCAATACCACCATTGTTATCACTATCATAATCATTATCCCTACCATCAGTAGCATCAATACCATCACCATCACTACCCACTCCTCCCACCCAGCTACCTAGGTCCTTTTTTGTGTGTGTGTTTTAGATACAGAACCTGGGCTTGATATGCAGTCAAGAATGATCTTTAATTCTTGGTCTTCTTGACTTCCCCTCCCGAGTCTTGTGACTGAGGTGTGCTCCATCACACCCAGCTTTTAAATCCTTTAAATATCTACTGCCTATAACAATTTTATTTTTTTGGCATTGATTATATAGCACACTCATTCTATTCACATCTCCCTCATTCAAATAATCCAACCCATACAAGGCTACTTTAACTGCATTTTTGGAACTTAAATATTAGCAGAGATTAATGCCAATTAACAAGAGAATTGTAGGATCAACAGATTAAACATGGGGAATACCCATGTCTTCAGTACGCATCAACAAGAGATTTGATTTTGAAAGTATTCAGATGTAAGGCACGGGCAATTTATCTAAGAGGCCCTTAGAGGAAAAGAAGGTTTGCTATTTAAATAACATCTGGGGATGTGCTTAGTAGGTCTGTTTGCTTTCCAGGGTCACATAAACCGGGGATGATAGTGCAGGCCTGTAATTCACCATTCAGTAGGGGGAGTTGAAGGGTGGAGACCAAAACACCAGCGTCATCCTTGGCTTTGAGCTTGACGTAAGCCTGGAAACATGAGACCTTGTCTAAAAAGAAAGGTAGGTCTGGGACCGTTCCAACTTGGGCTTGGCATCAACAGTGCAGACACCTGCCACCTTTCTGTTCTTCTTTTCCAGGACAACCTCTAAGAAAGGAAAACAGGACTAAATAAGGACTTTCTTGTAGGGACAATACCAGAGAGAATTTTTCTCAGGACCACCCAAACGATCCCATCTGTATTAGTTACTATTTTGCTTGTGGAGATGAAATAAATACCACAACCAGAAGAAACTTAGAGAAAAATGGGGTTTTATTTTCTCTTTCAAGACAGGAGAAGTAGAATCCAGTGTAGCAGGGAGGTGTGGGAACTCTCAGGGAAAAGAGTGGCAGCAGCAGGAGTCTGAATGACCACATTTTCATTTGCACACAGAAAACAGGAGTGAGCAGGAAGTGGGGCAAGGCTATAGCACCTCAAAGCCCAACCACCAATGATGGGCTTCCTCCAGCAAGTGTCCAACTCCTAAAAATGCCACAACCTCCCTCAAACAGCGCCCACCTGTTAGGGACAAAATATTCAAACACCTGAGCCAGTGGAGAACGTTTCTCATTCAATCCACCTTATTACCGCTTGGCAGCCTGGCTGACACTGAAACACACTCTTATCCTATTTCTAACTCACCGGCAAAGGGGATTCCTTCATTTGGATTGGCCCAGCTCCTGACAGTGAATGCAGACCTATGCCATGTGCTGTGGAATTGTCTTTTTGTACACTGTGAAGATGTGCCTTTGCCAAGGTGCCTTCTGATTGGTTTAATAAAGAACTGAGTGGCAAATAGCTAGGCAGGAAGAGGTTAGGTGGGACTTCCGGGCAGAGAGAGAAGATGAGGAGATGAATCTAAGGGCAAGAGAGACACCAGAGGAGATGGAGAACAATTAGGACATGCAGGAGGAGAGATAAAATCTCAGAACCATGTGGCATCACATAGATAAATAGAAATGGATTAATTTGTTATAAGAGTGAATTAGAAACAAACCTAAGCTAAAGCCAAGTTTTCATAATTAATAAGTCTCCATGTCAATTTTTTATGAGCTGGCAGCCCAAAGAAAAATCCATCTATGGTCATCCATCATGGCGGACTTCCAACTTGCTCAGCCACAACCACAGGGGCAAGTACTGATGAGCACAGAACTGTAGGTGGCAAGACTTGATTGACATTAAAATCACATGGTGACAATGTCATTACCTTTCCACCACCCTTTTATTTGTTGTTTTGTTTCTTTGTTGTTGTTGTTTGCTATAGCAGAAGTTGTCTGCTTGATAAATTTATATCTAGAAGCCCCTGGCAGATGACTTGCTTTCAATTCCCAGCACAAACGGTGGCAGCTCACTACGGGCTATAGTTCTAGCTCCAGAGCATCCAACCCCTTCTTCTGAGCTTTTTGGAAACCTGCACTCACACATGCATGGATGCATTAACATACACATAGTTAAGAAAGAAAAATACATCTTAAAAAATATTGAGTTGCCAGTCATGGTGGCACACAGCTTTGACCTCAGCTCTTGTGAGGTTGAGGCCAGGGTATGTTTATGAGTTTGAGACCAGCCTGGTCTACATATCAAGTTCCAAGACAGTCAAGGAGTCTCTCTCACACACACATATAGTCACACACACACATTGAGATGTCTCAAAATTCATCAGACCAAACAATGGCATTTTTATTAACTGCTAACCTGATTCTTTTATTTCTGAAAGCAGTCTGATATACTTTGATCATATAAACCCTTTGTTAATTTCATATTTAGAGTGAAAACATCGGAAGAATTCAAGGGCTGATGTTTATGTGTATATGATATACTCCCACTGTAAACAAACAAACACACACACACACACACACCACGAGGCAGGGACAAGGGATTTTAGAATCTGTGACCCTGAAGCCTTCAACCAAAAGTCAATTTTAAGATCAATGGTATATACCATTAGCATTTTTTCTGGTCAGAAAAAAATCTCTTGCTTCACCTTGTAAAATTAAAATAGACTCCAACTTAAGGCATACAGTTTGACTTTGGGAAATGCTTGTGTGAACAGCATTCTTCTCTGGAAATGTGTGACTGACTTCGGGGGGCTGCCTAGACAAGTCTCTTTTGAGGAACAGTATATCTTTAGCACCAGCCACCTTTGCTGGGTCTCTTTTTAATCAAAGGCCAGTGTCTTTTAAAAGGCATCGGGATCTAGGCAGAAATTTGCATTTGTTTATTCTATACAATGTTCTATAAAATTAATGGAAGGAGGAGGAGAGCGTGGATTAGCTCACACAGCCAGTAGCAGCCTGAAGGACTGCATTTCCCAGGGCTGTGCAATTCTTATAGCTTTCCTTAAGACACACATGGCTGCAGTTCTCCAAACATCAAATTTATTAGTCTTCCAAGCAGGAAGAAAACAGTCAAGGAAAAAGAAAATCTCACTTGGATGCTGAGTTCTCCCTGGCTGGCAATTTTTATTTTCCATACTTGCTTATTTTGGCTTCTCCACTTGTGGGTTTGCTCATTTGTTTATTTTCCCCCAAAGTAGCCAGTTCTGAATCCTTCTTCTGCCTCATCAGCTACTACCGGGTCACGTGCCTACCCTTCACCCAGTCATAGTCAGTGAGGAATTGAGTCTCATTTCTGGGTCCAGCCAATGAGGCTTCTCCCTCTGGAAGCATGGTGGATAGTCAGGCAATTGTTATTCACATTTTATGTTCCATTGCATTCCACTATGTCAGTCAGAGTAAAGGCTCGTGGAAATGAGAAGAGGTCAATGCAGGAAGCTGCTCTTGGTGATATAAATGTTTTGGACGGAATTCTTGAATACTGACTCTTGGGCCAAAACAATCCATGCCTAATTTATTTCTTATTTATTATATTTTGTTATTAAATTAGCATAAAAAAATAAGGAAATGTCTTGACATTTTCATATGTATTTATTATCGTTTCTGCCCTCCCTCCTCTCATCTCTCTACCCACTTCCTCATTGTACCAGGCTACCCCATCACTTTCATATTACATGTATTTTTACCTTCCCTACCTCCTCTCTGGAAGGCTCCTCTTTCCCCTTCTCATGGTCCCCTTTCTTGTTTCGTGAACTATACCGACACCCAAATACATTAAAATCAGAAGACTGGAGTCCATACTTGAGGGAGAGCCTATGGTATTTAGTTTTCTGAGCCTGGGTTACCTTACTTAATACAGTATTTTCTGCTTTCATCCATTTCTCTGTATGAGTCATAGTTCTTAGTGGCAGAATGCAATCCACACACATTGCCATTATTCTTTTATCCGTTGGTGGATACCTAGGCTGGGTCCATCTCTTTGCTCCTAGGGACAGAGCAGTAGTGAATGTAAGTGTGCATGGATCTGTGTGACTGATTTCTGCTAGAGCAGAAGCCTGGGACCTGGGAGAGTAGAGAGACAGACTACTGTTCTTCTTTGACTTTCTCCGGCTGCACTAGAAGACCACTCCCTCCAGGTCAGATGGAGAAGGTCCCCTGCACTTGGACATTGGATCTGGCAGTTCTTTTGCAAGGAGAAGGTTGAGCTGTTCTCAGGGTGAATCATGCAGAAGAGGTTGATTCAAAACACCTCACCTTGTACCGCTTTATTCTTCTCGTTAGGGGATCTAAGGGGTAATGATAGAGGCTGAGCATCCATTTCTTTGTAAAAATAGGTGAGACCTCAGGAAGGCACAGTGATAGATCACTGATTATATAAAATTAGAAAGGTATTCTGTGAAATATTTTTCTTCCCAATAAAAACTTTGTTGAGAACCAAAACTAGAAAGTTCAACAAAACCCCGTGTCATTTTAGTTGATGAGATAGTAACTCTTTGTTGGTTATCACTGGAAGTATCCGCGGCTTGCAATCAAACATTAAAAACAGTAACCATACCCGATTGCATTTCAAAAAGAATTTCAAAACATCACACCATGTTGTTCTCTTAAACGATTAGTTTAGGTTTTGTATATCTGTGTCTGTTTATGGGTATGTGCACATGCTTACAGTACCTACGGAGACCTGTAGGGGACACCACACAAGTGGTTGTGATCTCAGATCCTCAGCACGAACAATATGTACTCTTAGCCACTGAGCCATTTCTCCAGCCCTACATGTTGTTCTACTTAATAAACTTTTTAAATGACTATATAGTGTCCAATTGTCATTTTATCAGGACAATCACTATAAATAAAATTTATTTAACTGCATATTAAAGGAAGTGTGGTATTAATTTTTTATCCATTAAAATTTATAAAAGATAAGTTTGTTTATGAAATAGTTTTCAACATACGCCTTATCTTTATTCACATTATCCCAAAGGTCAGATGAAGGGTATTGAATTCACGGCTCTATGGCTCTTAGGAGACTGAAAGCGAGAGGTGCTTTCCCGAGGCCCCAGTATGTGTGGGACACCCCTTATGTTGCGTTTACTCTGCTGTCCCACTTCTCTGCCTTGGCTTGCTTCCCACAGATCTTACTTACTTTGAGTTCCTAACCCCAATGTCAATGGTTTGTGGCTGAATTTTGATCAAAGGTCCCTTTGGAATCATCTGATTGGGCACTTCCCTAACTAAAACACACACACACACACACACACACACACACACACACATACACACACACACACACACACGGAAACAAGACTTTGTCCTTCCTTTGAATGTGAGTGTATGAAAATGTGAATCTAGGAACTTTGGCGGTCAAGCAAACAGAGGGGCCCATCCGTAAGCTGGAAATTTGAAAAAGAAAGTTGGAAAACAAAACAAACGAAAAACTTGAATGTCTAAAGGTGATGTCGGCAAATTTCATGCATTAGCACTGTGGTTGCACAGCTTCAAGCACTGTGAGGGTTGGTTTTAAATGTCAACTTCCCACAGTGTAGAATCCCCAGGAAGAGTCTCAGTGAGGATTTTTTTAGATCAGGTGGCAGGTGGTCTATGGACACATCTATGGAGGATTATCTTAACTGTTGATTGTGGGCAACACATTCTGTAGACAATGCCCTGAAGTGTATAGAGGTAACAAAGGCAGCTGGGGATGCACAGCAAGCAGGCAGCATGGGTGCATTCATTTCTTTTTTCCTCGTGGATGATGTGATGAGCTATCTCAAGCTCCTGTCTCTCTGGCTTTTCTGCACCCATGGGCTGCAACCGGGAAGTGTAAGTCAAATCCATTTCCTCCCTGGTGTTGCTTTTTTTTCCAGGGCATTTTATCAAGGAAGTGAAAACAGGAAAGAAGACTTAAACGGGCTAAATAAATAGAGTAATGCTTTGTATGTCTTTCTACTTCAGTGTCTCCTTGCTTGTTTTCATTGATACAAGGTTGTATTGGAAGATGCTCAATGAACTTGAAATCCTGAAGGTGAAATTCCATGTACAATAATCTACAAAGGGGAAAGCATCTTTTGAATCACCAGTTTTCCTAGAGACCCTAGAGTAGAAAGTGAATAACAACAAAAACACAGACTGTGTCTTAAGGTTTTAGCAACAAATTGACCTAAATCCCTGTGTTTTTAATCAGTGTATCAAAACCACAGTAAAGATGAGTACACTTGTTTACCGCGTTATTCAAGCATAACCTTTATTGTTGTCGACTTATGTCATGGAATGAACCCAGCAACATACACAGACCCTTCTACTGCTTTTGTTCAACGCTTCAGAGCTCTGTTCTAGATCCGGGAGGCACGAAGCTTCAATAAAGAAAGATTGATAAATGTAGTCAATACTGTGGAGATCTTAGATTGAGTTATGGCCTGTGGGGTGGGGTGAGATCTGGTTTATTTCTTCCTATTCCCACTGAAAAGCAAATCTTTCGAATGTCACAGTATTTTAGAATAGCTCATAAGAAGGAAAAAAAAAAGAATCCTTTTGTTTTGGCAGCTTGGCAAGCGGCCTTGTTTAAAAAAAAAATCCCCAAAGTCCTCTAGGAAGCTGAAAATATGAGAATGATTTTCTAGTTCTAATATATCAATTCTTCCCCAAAGAAAACAAAAAAAGTATAAAAAAAGCAAAAATGAGCTGAAACCAAACTCCCTTGATATTTCCCATAATTTTACTGAGCTTCTAAAAACCAGAGGCTTTATTAAGACCATGACAGATGGACAAAATATAATTTAGGGAGATGAAATGAGCTGGATGTGATATGCCTCCAGTACTTAAAGCATCAGGAAATATCAAAATAATTGGGAAAACGAAGAATTGTAGACACCAGGCTGTTTTTCCGCAGAACAGCTGATAATCAGTTCTCAAAGTTCCAGATGTGGGTTTCCTTTAATAATAGAGTTAAAAATAGCGCTTCTCATCCCCTTCTAATGATGATGGGCAAGCTCACTGCCAGCAGACATTGTGCAGGGGGGATGTGCCCAGCATCTTCAAAAAAAGATCCGCAGTAAGGTAAACGTGTGGTCACCATGTCTTCAAATTCTCTGACCCTCTTCAAGTCAGCTCATGCTAATGACGTGATCTCCCGGGCTTCAGCCTTCCAGCTCACTCTGACTGTGCTACATGTATGGCCGTCCATCACGCTTCCTCAGTAAAGAGTCCTCAGTGCAGTGTGAATTGAAAGGCGGGCACCGGCGGGAATTTCAAATGTCTTTCTACAAATTGCTTCTTCGCTTTTTCTTTCCATGTGGGGAGACACTCTCACCCCTTACTGTAGTTGGGGTTCAGTGTGAATGGCACCGAGAAAGAGGCTGTCTGGGCCCCTCTGAGATGTCTGGTTGCTTCAGTAGCTCACCCGGTTTTCCGTCTGGGGCCAGTGTGTGACCTGAGGTCTGAGAAGAATCCTTGGATCTTCGCAGCAGTTCTACAGACTCACTGGCTTTCTGGGCAGGTTCTGAGAAGCTAAGGAGTTCCACTTACAAAATGAAGCTCTGACGTTCTGACCTCTTTCCTCCAAGCTCCCAAAAAGAGAGAAAGAAAGGCATTGGGAAAGCATTTTTTTTTACAAATTAAGAAAGATAGCATGTTTAAAGAAACAATGGAAATCATACTCGGAAGACACAGGCTGAACGAACATAGTGCTTTGAGGTCCTCTGAAACACAATGGCAAGAGAACACCTAGCTGTCCTTCCTGCCCCACCAGTATCTCTTCTTTCTAAACTTAAATTAGTGTATACAGCATCCGTCTTCACTACTGTTGTTGGCAACTTCAAACAAGCCCTGTTTTGGTTGATGTATTTTTTTTTTGTGGTTTCTCCCCAACTGGTCCTCCTCATTCATGCTTCCCACTTTCATGTCATGGGTGTCCTGCTGTCCCCATCTCCCACTGAACACCACTTCTCCCTTCTAAGGTCTCCTTGCTACTTTCGCAGAGTATCCTCAACCCCCCCCCCCACACACACACCCTCCACCTGTATAAATACGTGTAAACATCGTAGCTGTGTTTCACACCTGAGGGAAAACACAGGAGTCTTTTGTCTGAGTGCAGGCAGCCTCACTTATTAGACTTTTCAGATCCATCTATTTTCCTAAAAATATCGTGGTTTCATTTTTCTTTAGTGCCGAATAAAACCCCACTGTATATGTATGTCACATAGTCATTATCCATTCATCTGCCGGTGAGAATCTAGGCTGCTTCTATTTCCTTGTACTGTGAACAATGAAGCAATAAACATTATTGTAAAAGTGTCTTTGTGGTAGGACATGGGGCCCAGGAGGTGCACTGCTGGGTTTTGATTTTTCAAGAAACTTCCATACCAGTTTTCATACAGTCTGTGTACTCTCCAATCAGCTGTAGATAAAAGCCCCTCCCTTCCCCACATTCTCATCAACATTTACTGTTTCTCTTTCCTAGACGGTCACCATTCTGATTGGGGTGAGGCAGATTTTTTTTAAGTACTTTTAATTTGCATTTTCCTGATGACTAAGAGCCTTGAGCACAATTTTAAATGCTTATTGGCTATTTGGATTTCTTCTCCTGAGAGTTGTGTGTTCATTTCCTTAGCCTTGCTGATTGCCATAGCTGTTTAATTGATGATTTCTTGTTTGCGATTCTTTATACAGTCTAGATATTAAACCCTCTCTGAAAAAAATCTGGAAAAGTCCTTCTCCCAGTCTATACACCGTCTATTCACTCTGCTAACAGTTTATTCGGCTGAGCAGGATTTAAAAAAAATAATTTTACGGAATTCCATTTGCTAATCCTTAGAGCTGTTTGTTGCACTGTTCCTGTTCAGAAAGTTCTCGACTATGGCTTATATTTTTAATTACACTAATTGTGTGTGTGTGTGTGTGTGTGTGTGTGTGTGTGTGTGTGTGTGTATTCGTGTCATATTGTATATGTGGACGTCAGAGGACAATTTCACAGAAGTCAGATTTCTCTTTTCACCGTGTAGACTTCTGTGATCAAAATAGCGTGGTCAGGCTTGGTGACAAGCACCAAGCCCCTTTCCCTGCTGGAGCATCTCACTGCCCCTATGCCAGTGCCTTTAAATGTATTTCTTATACTTTCATCTAGCAGATTTAGTATTTCAGGCTTTAAATTGAGGTCTTTTATTTCTTTTACATATTTTTATCCTTTTTTAATAAAGGCTGAAAAAGAAGGCACTAACTTCTTCTATGGATAGATACCCAATTTTGGTAGCATCATTCCTTGAATGGGCTTTCTTCCAGGGTGTGTTCTTAGCAACTTGGTCAAAAGTTAGTTGGAAGTCAGACTCTTTCACGGTGCCACTGGGCTGAGAGACTTGTGACAGGGAAATCTGCGTGCATCTTTGGAAATGGGGGAGGAGGGTGCTAAGTGACTTCACCAACAAAACCTTCACAGACAATAGAATGGGATAAAAGGATTCTGGGTATGTGCATACAATGTATACTAGCCCTGAGAC
This sequence comes from Microtus pennsylvanicus, assembly GCF_037038515.1. Classification (NCBI taxonomy): domain Eukaryota; kingdom Metazoa; phylum Chordata; class Mammalia; order Rodentia; family Cricetidae; genus Microtus; species Microtus pennsylvanicus. The sequence continues at coordinate 110,513,865 of NC_134579.1, forward strand.
CTCTTGCAATGCTGCTCTCACTGAGCATGCTGGTCCTGTGCGGAGCACGCAAGGAACAAGATAGGCATGGATTAAATGCATCACATTAGCAGCGTGCAATCATTAAATCCATCCTACACCAGCAACAATACTACATCCAAAGCATCATACGTCAGCACTGTGCATGCATCAGATGCATCATCCACCAGCTGCGGGCATGCTCCTGTGGGGATTCAAGTGCAACACAGACGTGATGGTTGCTTAATTCTAAATGTGAAACCAAACGTCAAAGTTGTGAAGCTCCCAGTTTTGTGTCATCTCCCCTCCCCCCAGTCTCAGACCAAAGGAAAGAAAGGGACAGTGTCAGATCCACGGTGATAACAGGAACCTCAGAATGGAAATGTACAGGAATGAGCTCCATCACTTTCAAACATCCCCTACATTCCAAAATGTTTGTTCATCAGAAACTACATCTTCCAGTGAGGTGTAACATCATCTCTTCTTCCATGCTTTCCATAGAAAACACCAAATCCCTGATAAATAAAAGTGTTTCATCTAAACAAAGGTCTCAGACCAACAATTAAGGGCAGGGATATTTAAGGCTTTCTGAAACACAAATACTGGGGCTTGTTTTGTCTATATATAGCATAGCAGACCTCTCAGAGCTAAGGGCAGTCTCCCCAGCTAGTGTTAAAACTCACAACTTATTATTTCCCCATCTAGACAATGACAGCATCTCACTTGTCTCCAGCTGGGGAGAGTCCACTTTCCGATATATCGTTTTGTGCATAAAAAAAAAAACAGCCGTAGTCCACACATATAAATTGAATACATTCAGGAAGAATTCTTCAGTGGGTCCTAGAACTTCAATAGAAAAATGTTTTAAATTCAGCATTTTCACTTTGCAAACCAGCTCCTAATAGACATTCTTTCTTGCTTTTTGATTTTTTTTCAGAGTCTCACCACAAATTTTGTGTGTTCCTTCTATGTTTGACTCCAATTATTCTAAAACTTCTACAACCATGCTGAGATCTGGGAAGAATTCCAGGGGCCAGCAGCTCAGTCTTCCTGTTTTCCACTTGAAAAAGAACTGGATGAAGCCATTAGAGAAACGTGTGTGTGTGTGTGTGTGTGTGTGTGTGTGTGTGTGTATGGAGGAGTTCCGTATCTGTGTTGGGGAAGCACAGACTGGTGATGGTGGACGGCACAGTTCAGTGCAGGCAGCCGTGAGGTACAGAAGGGCAATGTGGTATCCCAGGACCTTTGTATGTATCCTGGTCCATTTATTCAGGTAGCCTGTGAGGGTTAGAGAATGAGAAGGGAAGGCTGAGGTTATTATTAATAAACATTAATCAAATACATCCAGAAGTATAGATCCTTGCTGCGAGAATTCCTATGTCTATCCCAGCCCCTGTCAAAATGATAGACATGATCCCAGAAGTTTATGAAGTTCATAGAGGACTCACTGCTACGTGCCTGTGGCTCTCGGCCAACACACCCACATGTGCTTCCACTGAAACACCTCCAGACACTTTCCAACAGTAAAACAAGCCCCAGGCCTCTGTTGCTTTCTTCTAAGAGCTCTGTAGCCATTTCAATGCCTAGAATGTAGACCTGTGCAACTCCCTGCTGCCAACATGTGAACACACACCATGAGGACACACGGGAATACACACAATACACATGTTATGTATGTATAAATGTATGGACATGTACCATGAATGATAAGCACACATACACACACTCTCCTACAAGTGAACAAACATTGATAAGTAAGTAGGAATATGCAGACAAACATGCATACACACATATGCACACTTACCCATAAATAGTATTAGTACACAGCGCCAACACCTATACACCTAAATGAAACCACTCACATTCACACCAAGCCTGAGAAAGAGGAGAGCTTCTTCCCCATTGTGATGGCGATGGGTTTGTGGGTCACGGCAATGGAAACAGCCTTTTGTGTGCATAAAAAGCTCACATTGGGGCTTGTTTCTCTGTTTGTTTTCATTCTTAATCAGACAAATGCCCTGTGGCTGCATCATAAGATATCCTGATGTGAGAGAAAGGAATGAAGAGATAGAACAGAGCTCGCCAGGGAGACAGCCAGCACCCTGGACTTGGGCCAGCCTTTTTACGCCACTGTGTTTCCTATTGTCCTGTCAAAATGCTTCTTCCGATTTAGTTTCGCCATCTCAGTTTGACAACTGTACATTTAAAAACATACACTTTGCATGCTTTTAAAACACAGTTATCCCAGCGTGCCTTGTGGCGCTTCAATATGCTATCTTCATCAGACCACTGACACTCTACAGTCAAATATTGTAGCAAAAATATCTTTCTGCCAGCCTTTGCCAGTGAGGGCCGGATAACATAGGGGCTATTTGCGTTAGTCAGAAATGGTTTAATTGAAGGATGGCAGGCTGGCTTAGCAGGCACACTGCTGTGCTAGTACAGAGAGCCGGGACATCAAGGAGGAGAAGAAAATGTCTCGGATGCCGGGGAAAGATGGGATGTGATTGTCTTTCAGGTTGCTAATGGACTCAGTTGATCCTCCCCAGATCAGCCTGCACTTTAACCTGATTTTATTTGACTTCTCCCAACTATACTAAGATGTACCAGGCAAACTTCTTCTCCGTTGGTTGGGTCAGGGTTTCATTTTTCCCCCTTGTCTTTTTATATGATTCCTCCCGCCCAGAGCATAAGCAACAAAAACTCAAATAGACAAATGGAGCTGCATCACATGAAAGATCTATGAGGCACAGGGGCGGGGGAGGCCATCTAGCGAGTGAAACTGTTTTTAAAGTAGCCTGCCTGTGGATTCCCACGCCCATCGCCTGACATTGGGACCACCTTCTGGGTCCCGACCGCAGGTACAAAGACTCACAAATCTCCCCAGATTGTGAAAACACAAATGGCCTCTTCTGCTGCAGTCTGGCCTGATTACATCTTCCTATCGGCCTTGGTGCTGTTTCACGTATTTTCTGGCTGGCTGTAAAGATGAATTCAGCCCGGGGATTTCATTTGGGCTGTTGGCAAAATAAAAGCAAAAAGATTGATTCCCTCCACACGGTGTTTTCTGAGGTTTGTGAGGTCCTGTTTATTCCTGTGGTGGTTTGAATGTGAAATGTTCTCACAGGCTCAGATGTTTGGACACTTGGTCCCTGGCAGGTAACACTGTTTGGGGAGGCTATGGGACCTTTAGGAGGTGGAGGCTTAATGGAGGGAGTTTGTCACTGGGAGTGGGCTTTGAGGGTTTGTAGCCTTTCTTCCTAATTGCTCTTTCTGCTTCATGTACATGCACAAAGTTGTGACCAGTGAGCTTTATGCTCTGGGCCATGCCTTCCCTCCATTATGGTCTCTATCCCTCCGAAACCAGAAGCCAAAATAAACTCTTCCTTGAGCTGCTTTGGGTCATAGTGTTTTCTCACAGCAACAGAAAAGCAACTCACAAAACTCACGGAGGAAACCTCCATGGCCGTCTCCCCACATTCTCCCAGCCCTGGGCAGGCCAGGTTGTTCCCTTAGCCATTTCACCCACACTCCTGCATGCTGACCTCTAAGATAGAGCTTGCAACCGCAAATCCTGACATCGCCCATAACTGGACGTCTTACTGAAACACCTCCATGTCTACACCTTGCAGAGGACGTCCTAGACGGAACTCAGGGATATCAGGGGGAAGAGGAGGCAGAAAGTCCTGGATGACAAGGAAAGAAGAGTGGTTCCCAGTCATGGCAAGGCAGTTGCACCGCTCACAGTGCTTGGATGGCAGGCCCAAGACTTATGCAAGCTCAAGCCAGGCAGAATCTTAGCGTGGAGAGAGGAGGAGAGCCTGAAATCCTACCCATAGCTGAGGAGATATTGGCAACTGGTAGCTACTGGGAGAGAGAGTTGGTTTTCTGAAAGGATGCGTCCCTCGGTGGGTAAGTCACATTCCAGTGAAGGTCACACATCCCAGAATACGTGAGCAGTACAAACTGTACACACAGGTTGTAAATGACATAAAGCGGTAAAGGAAGGGGTATTTCTGGGAAGAGATGGAAGAGTTGTGAATATGATCAATATGCATTGCATGAAATTCTCAAAGAACCAATAAAAATGAGAAAAACGCGAACAATTACAGCCCAGGAAACCTCAATCCTTTACTGCTTTTGCAAATGAGATGAAAGGCTTCAGCATCAGGTAAATTGTAACTGCCTGGGGGAGAAAATATCAAGATAGCCACTGTAGTGTGCCCAGAGTCTCCCTTTGCAAAGCCATCTCTGGGGAGATGTGACACAGTTTAGGCTCTGGAAGAGACTATCTTCTACCTTCTCATATTCTGAATCCATTGTAGCAAAGAGCCTCAGCGTAGGGCTTCCATGTGCCACTCACTGTAATCAAGACCATCATCACCAGGATACTGTTCCAACGCCAACCCCTCAAGCACCATGAGGCATCCCTTTACAGAACAAGTGGTTGGTCTGGCTGCCTATGTCTGCCTCGCCCTGTTAATTGCATTTAGACACTCTCATTTTAGAAATGAACTCCCAATCATTTTTCCTTGGATCAAATGTGAAGCATTGAAATGGACAGAACATTGCAATGTCTGTGAAATGTACTAACCTTTGTTTGGATAATTATGTTTGAAATAGCAGGCAGTTCTCTTCTCTGGGCCACCAGGGACTGAACCTCCACGGAACACTTTAGAGAGCTATGAAGGTTTGTCCTGGCTGCCAAAGGAGGTCTGAGGACATGTGCTAACCATCTATTTAAAGAACTGTTTTGACAGCACACAACTCGGGTTCCCTGCCTTCATCCCCAGTTAAACGGAGAGCGGGAACAGTGAACACAGTCCTCTTGGGATCAACAGTAATTATATGTAACATTTACAAGACTCTACTAGCTTCTGGGGACAAACCGAAGCCCTCATGACTCTTTCTCTGTGCACAATACAAGACACGGGAAGAAATTTCTGGCTATTCATTTGATGAATATGTAGATGAGCCCATGGGCAGCACAGGACATAATCTGTAATAAGAGGGCTACGTCCGCTCTATTTTGGGGTAGTCTGAGTCATCAGTTACAACTCCCGCAGATTTGTTGTGACTAATCTTTAACGTTCTAGCTCTTAGAGAAGAAACAGCTCAGCAGAGACCATTCATTATTAAGCATTCTAGACCAATATCTATTTCAGCAGCTAGCCCATCTTGTACATAAAAACCTGATTAAGTCCTCGCCTGAAATTGTTACTTTGACTAATACCATTCCTGTATTTAATTTGAAAGTCAGCAACATCTCATTTTAGTCATTTTCACATGCACACAATGCACTCAGGCACACACACACACACACACACAAAAGCACACACACATGCACACCCCACTTCCTCTTCTCTCTACTTCCCTCTCCCGCCCCCCCCCCATACCAAAATCCTTCTGTCCTACCAAAAGCAATCTACAAATTGCAGTTTCAATCATAGTGCCCACTCAGTTCTTTACAGAAATAGAAAAAAAACTAAAATTCGTATGGATGCACAAAGAACCTGAGATAGTCAGAGCAATCCTGAGCAATAGGAATACTCCTGGAAGCATTCCAAAACCTGATTTCTGATATGGCAGATCCATAAAAATAAAAACCTAAATTTTGGAGGAGGGGACCTCTTTTTTATTATTAAAAATCACACTTATTATTGACTTATGTGTGTGCACATGCATTTACCACAGCACATGTGTGGGGTTTGTGAAGATCAGAGAAAATCCAGGGAAGTCAGTTCTCTCCTTCCACCATGTATGAGGATAAAACCCAGGTTGTTGGGCTTGGCCAGGGTGTTAGCCCGTTTCTTTGATTTTGTTCATTTTCTTCTCCTGTGAAATATGGTAGTTCCCTCCCTTCCTATGCTCCTGACTGTAAATGAAGAATATATGCCATGTGTTCATCCTAAGTCTGTATATACAAAGAGTTCAGTAAGGCTTGGGATGTAGCCCAATAGGTGGGGGGCTTGCCTAGCATGCACAAAGTCCTTGATTTGATCCCTGTAGTTATGGCTCTTGACTATAATCCCAGAACTCAGGTAGTAAAAGCAGGAGAATCAGGAGTTCAAGGTCATCCTTGGCTAATAGGGAGTTCATGGACAAAGACCTTAAGAGAGAAAGACAGAGAGATGTGGGGATATAAATAGATTTTCAGTATTAATGTTATTGATAATGCAAAGAGGGCTTTCAGATAATCTAGGACAGAGTCTATAGACAGCAGGTAACATCCATCCTGCTTGACCTCAGGTGCCCAGGGAAGCGGGGGCTTAAAGGGTGGCTGCAAGTGAAAACTTCTCACACATGTGTCTGTAGTACCAGTCACCTGAGGGACACAGGCGCCTTCAATCACCTTAGTAACAAGAATATTAAGGATACAGTTGTGGGAAATTTGACTCACAAGAGGGTATCAAGCCAAAGAAAACTTGGATGCATTTACATTTTACAAAGTTTACCATAGAGAAAGTGTAGTAAATCCTCATCTATCTCAAAACCACTGGTTTATCTTAGCTTTTGTGTGTGTGTGTGTGTGTGCGCGTGCGCGCGCGCGCACACACGCACTCTTGCATACATGTGGAAGGCAGATGACAACTTCAGGTACCATCCAAGGAGACATCCACACTGTTTTTTTTTTTTTTAAGGGAAGGCCTCTCATTGGTCCATAGCATACCGATAACGCTAAACTTACTGACCAGTAAGCCCCAAGGATCCATCTATCTCCACTTCCCTAGAGCTGAGATTACTGCCAAACACCTTCATGTCTGTTTTTGTTTTTTGTTTTTTTTTTTAAATCTTGGATCTGGGGATGGAACTCAAGTCCTCATCTTGAACAACTAGTACTTTCTAGTACTTTGCCAAGCAGCCCATCTTCCCAAACCAAACCACCTCTCTGTATAGTAGCGTTTTGTGAGAGCGTGAGTACATCCTCCTTCCCTGTAATTTTTCTTTGGAAGCTGCTTGGTGTTTGTCTGCATCAGCTACTTTTCAAGACTGTGACCTAAATACCTAGCAGAAACCACTGAAGGAAGCATATTGGGGCGAATGGTGGGGGGAGGCACAGTTGCAGGCGCCTCTGGCACTAGGTATCACATGGTAGTGAACCACAGGGCAGAGAGTTTAGGACCACAACAGTGTGGATGTCACTACTAAAGTTCCCTCACGCGATGATTTACTTCTGCCAGTGGGAATTTACCGCCTTAAGGTTTTACAGCCTCCCAGAATATCACCCGCCATGGGAAATAAGCTTTCAAAGCATGGGGAGCATTTTAGATTTAAGCCATAACATTCACTTTTACCAACTCATTAAGGCATTTAGATTTCTGATGCTGAACATTGGCTAGAACGTGAGTTGTTTTTCCTCCCAGGAGGGAATCAGCATCTCCAAGGGTTTAGAAAGCAATGGGAAAGGAAAGTTAAGTCTGTCTAAACGCACAATCTGCTCATCTTCTGAGAGTCTGGGTGAACTTAACTGGCCTCTCACTCAAAACCCTGGAGGACAAATGGCTTTTTGAAACAGCAAGCCTGTGTTCTGTCGAGAGGAAAGCTAAGAACAAAGATACTGGACAGACAGACAGCACTCTCTTGTAACAGATTCCTCTAGGATGAACCCCATCTTGGTGGGTGTATCTGAGCGGTAGAGGGTGAAGGTGAGTTTGGAAGGGGTGGAGGAAGGGAGAGGCATGTGCCACATTCGGTCCCTCACTCATTTTATAAAGCTTTACGGGACTATGTCTGTGCCAATTCTTAGGTATAATTATTTGCGGATTTATTTATTTATTTATTTTAATAGAACAAGATCTCTTGTAGCCCAGACTGACCTCTAACACTTTATGTAACTGAGGATGACCTTGAACACCTGATCCTCCTGCCTACATCTCCAACTGCTGGGATTGCAGACATGAATCATCACGCCTGGTTTATTCAGTGTCGGAAGTGGAGCTCAGGGCTTTCTGTGCCAAACAATACACTTTGTATCCCCTGAGCTGTCACCATGGTTCACCTTTTATTTTGTAACCTCAAGGAGAATGTTGTGACAGAGACCCACCTAGCTTGCAATAGACTTCATTCTGGTCCAACCTGCAGCCCACAGTCCTTCCCGTGTCCCAGGAGAGCTGTAGATGTAGCCCAGAGCATTTGTAAATAACAAGGCATTTTGCAGTGTCCAGAGTTGGGGCATCCTGGAGACCCCTTAGTGTTGATCCTCTAGCAAATGTTATATGAAGCATCTAAGTATTGATAACACACTGCTTGGTACCAAATCTAATACTGTTCAAGAATAAATGTTTGAACCACTGAGACAGCTCAGTCTGTAAAAGAATTTTTGTCAATAAAGGCTCAGTCCAGGGTTACTTATTGTCAGTGATGGCCTGAGCTTGGTCCTTAGGACGGGCTCTGTGGAAAGAGAGAACGGACTTGGACAAGTTGTCCTCTGACTTCCTTCTGAGCATCATAGCATGTAGCACACATGCACACACGTGCACATATTGCACACACACACACACACAAAGAGAGAGACAGAGAGACACAGAGAGAGAGAGAGACAGAGAGAGACAGAGAGAGAGACAGAGACAGAGAGAGAATACTTGTATTCTTTTTTTAGAAGAATAATTCTTGGTGGGTGGAGAGAAGGCTCAATGGTTAAGATCACTTATCGCTCTTGTAAAGGCCCCAGGTTTGATTCCCAGCACCCACATGATGGCTCTATTAACTCCATTTCCAGGGGATTTGACGCCCTCTTCTGGCCTTTGTGGGCCCTACATTGCATGTAATGCATAGACATACACACAGGGAAGTTATCCATATGCTTAAAGTGATTGTCTTTTTTTTTAATTTAAAGAATAGATTCTTGGTGCTTTGGTGGCTTTATCAACAGGATTTGATTACAGAAGAACCCATCTTTTGAAGATGGAAGAATAAGTTAGTTGATTCACACAAACTTCTAGTTTTTAGGAATAGCCCCAACTTCTTGCATTGTGGGGGCTTCATTTCCCCGTGTCCTCCAGTGCCTACTGACCCCTACCCCAAAGCATCACACTCACCCCGCCTCCCAACACATCCAGCCTCGGGAATGTCTGCCCACACACAGAAGACTGTTTCCATTTCCACTTTTAGATTCTAAGCAGCTTCCCAAGGCAGAGGGGTGAGCGCACGGCAGTCAGGAGCAGCTCTGTCTTCTCAAATACTGCCATCCACTTAAGTGGTTGTTTGGCTTTATAGAACAGAAAGCGTTTCCTCTCTAATTCACTTTCTGTTTACACAACAGGATCGACACTTCATCCTCTCATTCCAGCTTTGATTCTGCTTCAGAAATCAGATACCCAGCCGCAGGCAGCTATGGTGGCTCCCATTAGGGCCCCATGCTGGGGAATTCATTGCCACAAATACGCTTGATTTCCTGGGCTGCTAAGCCATTCTAACATCACCGCAAAACAGCATCATCAACAACAAAAGCGCTTATTTATGATGATATCTCGAAGAGCTTTCTGCTTTTCTTCTCCGATTTTCTCCCCTCAGGGTGTTTACATTGTAATTCTTTATAGACCGGGCAGCCGAGTTGTCGGAGCAATCATAAAAAGATCTCTGCTGCTGTAATTTGCTTTGTGGGAAGGCTGGCATCCAAGGAGCCTCACACGAACTACCCTAATCTGGGCCACCTTGTTTCATGATGAGTGTTTGGCTAAAGGAAACACAAGCTCAGCTTCTAAGCCCGACTCTGGTGATGACTCTCAGGAGCAAGGAGTCATCTCTCCTCAGCGTCCTCCTTTGGCCCACTCAGAAAGCTGGAGCAGGTAGGAAGCCATGCTCATGATTTTATACTAGAAATACTGCCTTCCATGAAATTCTCTCTAAACGAAAGTGTGCACCTGGTTTTATTCATTTGTGTGTGTGTGTGTGTGTGTGTGTGTGTGTGTGTGTGTGTGTGTGTATATATATATATATATATATATATATATATATATATATATATATAAACCTTTAAGAGCCTGGGTGGAATGGCTCAGTGGTAAAGGGTTTGACTTCGAGCAGGCACATTGAGCAGTTCACACCTGCCTGTAATTCCAGTTCCAGGGGATCCAGCGCCCTCTTCTGACTTCTGCAGTCACTGCACTCACATGCACATACCCATTCACAGATAAATATACATAAATAAAAATAAATTATTTAAACACACACACATCTCAGGCCAAACTAAACACATTTAATGGCATATTTTTTGCTCTACTTTGTTTCTGATGCACATAAATAGAATTTATTGTCCAAAATGATATTGTCTTCTGTATACCACCAGTGACTTCTAGCTGCCTTCTTGCCAGAGACAGACATGGAGATGTGCTATGATCTAATATTCTAATTGCAGGTACTATAGGTGGCACGTGGGGTTGGGGACAAACACGTGCTTGCTTTGTAGAGAGCATATTAAAACGGCCAATACAAATTTTAACATCTCTGATTTCTGTAGTCATCAGTGGTCAGATGAAAACCTTGCTATTTGGGCAGCTGTCTTAGTTAGGTTTCCATTGCTGTGATAAATACAATGAGAAAAACCAACTTGGAAAGGAAAGGGTTTATTGGCTTACCTATCCACATCATAGTCGAGCATGAAGGGAAGCCAAGGCAGGGGCTCAAAGCAGGAACTGAAACAGAGAACATGGAGGAATTCCTCTTACTGTTTTGCTCCTCATGACTCAGTCATCTTGCTTGCTTTCTTATGGCACCCAGGACTACCTTCCTAAGGATGACACCATGTACCGTAAGCTGGGCCCTCCCAGACTAAGCATCAATCAAGAAAATGTCCCACAGATCAATTCAATGGCAGCATTTTGTCAATTGTGTTTCCCTCTTCCCAAAAGACTCTAGCTCATGTCAAGCCAACCATCACATCAGACCTCCTATTTAAAACCTGGTCCACATATATCTATTTCCCTTGTGTAACGAGCATTTTATTTTTCTGAGAGTCTGAGAACATCAAGAAGTAGACTTATTAGGTTACTGGTGCTTCTGAATTCATCTGAGAAACTTTACTTTAAATCCATGAGAAAAATGTGCTAAATCCTGAAGTCCTTTTCTTTCTTTCTTTCTTTCTTTCTTTCTTTCTTTCTTTCTTTCTTTCTTTCTTTCTTTCTTTATTATTTATTAAAGATTTCTGTCTCTTCCCCTCCACCGCCTCCCATTTCCCTCCCCCTCCCCCAATCAAGTCCCCCTCCCTCATCAGCCCAAAGAGGGTTCCCTGCCCTGTGGGAAGTCCAAGGACCACCCACCTCCATCCAGGTCTAGTAAGGTGAGCATCCAAACTGCCTAGGCTCCCACAAAGCCAGTACGTGCAGTAGGATCAAAAACCCATTGCCATTGTTCTTGAGTTCTCAGTAGTCCTCATTGTCCGCTATGTTCAGTGAGTCCAGTTTTATCCCAGGATTTTTCAGACTCAGGCCAGCTGGCCTTGGTGAGTTCCCGATAGAACATCCCCATTGTCTCAATGTGTGGGTGCAACCCTCGCGGTCCTGAGTTCCTTGCTGTAACGAGCATTTTTGTTACTGTATCTATGAGATACCTTTGTGAATCAGAAAATGAACCTATACATGGCCACTGCCATACTTGTTTAAATTTGTAAAAAGATCATGGTTTTGTCTTTGCTGTTGCTGTAGAGCTGGTGTCCTGCCAAGGTGTGGATTCCAAAATGTTGCTTCACGGTAGAAGCTAGATTTCTATGTACATGTATGTGACACATATGTAGAGATGGTTCCAGTTGTCTCTACTTTATACTCTGGATACATTTATATTTCCCAAGCATAAAGCTTAGGAGAAAACTGTACAAAGCTGGTGCCCTCCAAACCAGAATTGTTAATAATGCTTATTTTGCCGAGTTATGTTCATGATGAGTGTTCTAAATTGTATGACTATCATATTTATTCTAAGTTAATCATAGATGCCCTAATTTAACATACTGGCTCAAACAGTGCTCCTCTCAGTTTACCAGTCACCTAGGCAACACAACTCTAATCCTACTTTATTAGAAAAAAAATGCTTTGTCTTTTTGTATAAAGGTGTAGCCTGTTGACAAATTTGGCCATCCCTTAATCTGAACTAAATTCAAATACATTTCCAAAAAGAAAATCAAGGAAACCCAATGGCCCTAGCTTGCTGCCATCCATCTCCCTGTTGGCCTTGTAATGTTGACTATGATGAAAGCGCCTAGTCTGACCCATCATGCGCTTCACTTCCAGAAAGTCCTGATATAGCTGCTCTGCCATATTCTGAACCTTCAATAACCAAAAGTGTGAGTATTTCTCTGAAGAATTTATAATCAAACTCATGGAACATGACTCTAATGAGTGCTTATTTCTCAACCTACAATGTCTGTGAATATTTGCTATTGTTGGTTGTGTTCTGTATTTTTGTTGTAAAACGTTGAGGGTGTTTTAAAGTATAACTTCTAACAAAATGACCTGAGAAGTGTTCATTTGTTTTTTTGTTTTCCAAGACGGGGTTTCGCTGTACCACCATGGCTGTCCTGGAACTCACTCTGTAGACAAGGCTGGCCTCAAACTTACAGAAGTTGCCGCTGCCTCCCAAGGGCTCAGATTAAAGGCCTGCACCACCATAGCCTAGCCCTAATGAGTAATTTTTAGATGACAGGAATCCTAAGAGCAGGGCACACAGAGTTAAACTTGGGAATGGAACCAAGATCAGTCTATTCTATGATTCCTATCTGCTCACTTTTATTTACTTAAATTTGGCGAGAATGGGTTTATTAACACTGATTCTTTGCCATCTGTCATTTCTCCCCCAGTGTAGGATCAGATGAGACCAACCAGGACAGATGTCATCTCCATGAAGAGGGATAGTTAATATCAAACCTTTAGGTGATTAATCAGAGAAAATTTTTGAGAGACAAGGGTGTGGGTGAATTGTCAGAATCAAAATAAAGCCATACTAGGCATGGTGGTACACTCTTGTAATCTCAGCACACAGGAAACTGAGGCAGGAGGATTACCACAAAGGTGATGCCAGCCTGGACTACGTAGACAAATCATCTCTGTGCCAACAATTGACAAACACTTCAGCAGATTCTGGATCTTGATTCATGTCAGGGATGTTGCAATAAGCAGGGGAAGTATCGAGACATGTCTTCCACACCCCAGTTTTGTTTCCTTTGAATAAATACACAGCCATGGAACTGGATCATGAGGAAAACCTTTTCAGTTTTGTGAGGAGCCCCCATTCTGCTTCCATAAAGCTAAGACAAATTCACCTCCCTCTCAACAAAGTGAAAGCCCCCCACTCCACATCCTTGGCATATTTTTTATAGTATCAATTCTAACACATATGAGGTTTTAATTTACATTTCCCTAATTTGTAAATGATGTTGAACATTTTTTCACATCATATCTCTGGTTACTTGTATGTACCACTCTGAAACAAAATTGCCTATTCTAGTCCCACGTCCACTTTAAAATTGGTTTATATAGTTTCTTACTGTTTTGAGTTCTTTGCATGTTGGGACAGCAATAATGAAATGAAAAATTTATGCAGTGCCCAGTGGAGAGAATGGAGAATTCAAAATAAATAAAGATACATTCTTACCTTCAGAATATCCAGCCTTGCAGAGAGGACATATAAAAACAAAATACATAGTCATTAACAAACAGTTGGATATCCATATGGGCAGGTAAAAATTAAGAACAAGAAAAATACATTTTAGTTCTCTTTTGTATAAAAGGGATGGAAACTCTTTTTTGTTGGAGTATTCCCTTTGGAAAATCTATTTGTGAATTTTCTCTGCTTTTTTGCATTGCCTGTGAATCTATTGAAAAATTAGTAAGTCCTTTTCTAACTTTATGACCAAGCAAAGTTTTTTTTTTTTTTATCAAGGACCTAGGAGTCATCTCTGGGATGCAAACATCAAAGAAGTGAGCCACTGTAGGTAGGTACCTGGATTCTGCTGACATCCAACTTCAGACTGTGCCATGTAAAGAGAGAACACAGTCATGTTTGTCCTCAGATAAAGACAATTAGCAAACGCAGAGAGATACCTCAAATATTCAGTGAATTTACAAAGAACAACGTTGAGACTGGGGTGCATCAGGTTTTTTATCTTAGAGACTATCTGTCATCTTGTTTTCATACTGACTTGATGGAGGAAGGTCATTGGTTAAATAAAGAAACTGTACATGCCTTTAATCCCAATGCCTGGGAGGCAGAGACAGAGGGATCTCTGAGAGTTCAAGGACAGCCTGGTCTACAGAGTTATTCCAGGACAAAGATATACAGAGAACCTGTCTCAAAAAACAAAACTAAAAATAAACGAAATAGAGGTTAAAATAAAGCCACACAAAGATGGAAAATAAGCAGAGAATTTTGATACTGTATGCTATTATGTTCTCTTTGAATTGTTTTAATGGTGAGGAAGGAGCAACATCTGCTAAAAGATATTTGTTTATGAATGCCACTGAACTAATCCAAGATAGATATTTTGAAAATACCTTGACTTTAAAATTTGGATCTAAGGACATGATACTTTGGAAAAGAGTTTCTTTTGTTTTCACAGAGGATGAGACCCTGTGGATTGCTTCTATCCCAATATGGTATGATGGACCACACCCTCCTGAAGGCTTGCTGTGAACACCTTCAAAAATTACTTCACTCGACTGCTGACTGAGATGAATCTAGCACATAGGTTATACCACGAAAGACCTGAATAACAGCGCCTCCATTCAGCACGGAGCAGTTTGGAGAGAAAAAACTGCACCCATGTTCCCAAATATTGTTTATAAATGTTCTTTTACATTTAAAGGGGGATATGATATAGATATGAATAATTTGCATTTGTATAAATTTTGCCTTATTGATAGAAATTTAAGGTCAATTTTTTTATGTATATGTATTTCTGATCTTGATTAAGGTATTGTGATTGTGTAGTTTATTTAAAAATGTAATGTATATAGGTTGTTAATAGACAATCATCTATAATAGTAAGTTTGTAGTCATGTTAGTTAGACTCTCTAGATGTGCATAGATATGATATATTTCAGATAGTCATTCTTCATATCTTTCAAAGACTACAGAATAGAAAATTTAATGTTTTAATAACTTAGGGCATGACAATAAGATACGTCTGCTCCTGACAGCACCAATCTACTTCGAGAGAAAGTTGGGCATTGAAGAGGATCCTTATGGAGTTGATAGCCATTTGGGCAAGAAACTGTTCTTGCCTGGACTATTGTATAAACTGGACACAGAGAACCCTCAGAGAGAGGACTGCTTAACTTGCCTAAAGGTGAGATGATCTTTCAGGGTTCCTGATCCATGAAAAAATCTGTGAAACATTCTGCAGGACACAGCAGATAGTGACTGAACTGCCTTTGAAATTTCCTGCTTCATTGAAATGTCTGCTGGAAACTATGGGCCTGTAGGCCGAAGATGGATGCCCCAATGGTACAGAGGAATTTTGGGTGACTGTCCAGGCAGTGAGATGTCTCTGTGATTTCTAGAGTTTTGTAAGTTGCTTACTTCTCATTTACTTAGGTAATATTATAACCTTCTGGAGTCTCTGATGGAGTTGAAGAATAGATAGATAGTTATAGTTGTTTTCCTTTGTTATTATAAAAGATAAAATAGATGTAAATATTGTAACTGTAGTTCTTGCTTTATAACTGTTTTGTTATATGTAATTTTGCTATGTTAAAGTTAAAGCCTTCCTTCCTTTTTGTTTAAACAGAAAAAGGGGAAATGATGGAAGAAGGTCATTAGTTAAATAAGAAAATGCCTTGGCCCCGATAGGACAGAAAATTAGGTAGTTGGGGTAACCAGAACAGAATGCTGGGAGGAAGAGGAAGTGAGCTCAGATGCCATAGCTCTGCTCTCTGAGGCAGACACGATGAAGCAAGCACCAGGTCAGACATGCTGAATCTTTCCTGGTAAAACTGGTGCTGCACAGATTACTAAATATGGGTTAGGCAAGATAAGTCACCACCTCGTGGTGCTACACACATTAATAGAAATGTGCCAAGCAGTGTTTATATGAATACAGTTTGTGTGTTGTTATTTCGGGTAAAGCTAGCCGGTGGCTGGGGACTGGGCAGCAGGAACATGGCCCTCAGCTCCTTTCAACACTGACTGATGGATGGATGGACAGCAGAGTTGACCTAGAACCTCATGCTGTGCCCCAGCTCCTTTTTACTTTTTTTTTTCTTTACTAAGTTGTCCAGGTTGTTTACTAACTTCATCTGTACCTGAGGCAGGCCAGGAACTACAGGCTGAGGTTGCTGAAGCAATCCTCCCACCTCGGGTTCCAAGTAGATGTAATGGCAGACCTGTGTCTCCAGGCCGCGTTATCTTGAGCAGATACATGTGTCCAACTGTACCAACTTGACTGTGGAAAGGTTGAGATGTCTTTCTGTCTCTTTACTCTTGAATACGTCCTACAAGAAACACCACAGTCAATTGTTATATTTCTCTTATCTCCATGGGATGGTTTTCTTGGTGAGCAGACTAGACTTTCAGTTGTAGTTAGTGATGTTTCCCCAGCAGTTCTTGTGAATTCTAGGAGACAGACAAACTCATAGAGAGTTTCAGCTCAGAATACCAACATAACCAGAGATACACACATCTTCTTAGTGATGACCACAGCATCCCCTCTCATCGCTCTGCAATGCTCAGAGGTGCAAGAGTGCAGAGCTCAATACTTCTGGATCCTATGCAATGACTCCTGTACAGAAAAATGATATATGTTGCTCCCCCAATACATTCAGCACAGCTCTTTTCCATTACTATAGACAAGTGTCTTCTCCAATTGCCTGTTAGTATCTGTGGGCAACTAAGCTCAAGTCTCAGGTGTACATCCCCATAGGATTACCTGTAGGAAAGCTCTGCTTAAACATTTTATCCCTTCATTTGGGAGATTTTGAAAGTACCAAGGCTTATAAATTCATTTTTTACTCTTATGGCTTTTGGGGGGGGGGGATACTATTCAGTTCCCAAATAAATCACACACAGAGATGTATTAGTTATGAATGCCCAACCTTAGCTTGATTTTCTTATCTTATGCCATTTCAAATTCCTTTTCCATCTGGGATTTTAGCTTTCTTACTTCTGCATATTTTTCTTTACTTCTTTCTCTGTGGCTTGTTGTGCAGCTGGGTGGCTGGCCCTGATGTCCTCCTCTCCTTGTTCTCTTGTTCCTTTTTCTCTTTTAGCCCATATTTCTTCTTCTATTTATCTTGGCCTGCTGCTAGCCCCTCCTATTCTTGCTTGTGCCTTGTTATTGGCTGTTCATCTCTCTATTAGGATCATCATGTGTGTTAGACAGGCACAGTAACACAGCTTCACAGAGTTAAACAAAATCAGTGTAAACAAGTCACACACCTGAAAATAATATTCTCCAACAATCCAAGTCTTTGTATTCATCAAACAATTTCAAGAAAGGAGGGATTTGCTTGGTGAGGTCCCAACTTCCCATACTGGTCCTCAGGTTACTAAGTTGTCCAGGTTGGTCTCGAACTCCCTATTGTCCCAAATAGGGAGCCTGTTGAGAAGAAATCTGTTGTGAAGATCATGATACACCTGACAGAAGCTGGGGCAAGATTGAAAGTTCAGGAGTCAGGAGTGCTACACACAAGATGAAACCATCCAGACAGGATGAGGAGGTTCTCAAGGAGAAAACAAGAGAAGGAGTTTTGTAGTGTTTTAGACTTCTATTAAGTGTACTAAGGAAAGGGGCAAGAAAGATAATCTCAGAGGTTAAGAGTACTTGCTGCTCTTGCAGAGGACCCAAGTTTGGTTCTCAACACCCATATCAGGGGCTCACAACCACCCTTAACTCTAGTTCCAAGAAAGCTGATGCCCTCTTCTGGCCTCTTTGGGCATTGCACTCATGCACTTGGATATATACA
This sequence comes from Microtus pennsylvanicus, assembly GCF_037038515.1. Taxonomy (NCBI): domain Eukaryota; kingdom Metazoa; phylum Chordata; class Mammalia; order Rodentia; family Cricetidae; genus Microtus; species Microtus pennsylvanicus. Next base: position 110,531,750 of record NC_134579.1, read on the forward strand.
CATATATAAATAAAGATAAACTCTTTAAAAATCGGGATTACTTAGTACGGATTCCACCAGGGAAGAAAAATAGTGTCAAAAATAAGAAAATTTTATCATATTTAATTTTTGCAACTTTTACATGGTCTTTCCAAAAAGGAATTTTGCTGATCCTTCCCATCCTATAGGCTGTCTCTTTTCCCTAAGTATCTGGCCTTTGGCTATGCAGAAGCTTTTTAATTTCATATAATCACGTTTGTCAATTCAAGACACAAAGCTGTAAACAATAGCAGTTTATCTCTGTGGTTTCAGCTAAAGGATGACAAGGGAACATGAATGGTGGCTTTCAACCCACCTGTCTCACAAACAGGAAGTAGAAAAGAGGGACTTTGAAAGACACGAGCTGATGAGACCTGGTAAATGACAGGTGTGGGCCCATGGCCAGGAGAATGTCAGGCTTCTTAACTCTTCTTACTCTCCCTAATTGGTTCCCAAGAGACAAGAGTCTTTGGACCATAGCTGCATTGTATGTCTATGGGAAGCATTAAGTGCACACACAATGCTTTGTGTCCTAGAGGGGTTAGTGATACACTATGACTCCAGATCACCATGGTTAGGATAGGGCCAATTCTCTGCCAATACCAGCCTTTCCTTGAGCCCGCCAATAGAAGGAATCTTGACTGAAGCTTGGTTCACATCTGAAATCGCTGCTCCAAGGCATTCATGCCCCCATGGTAAACTTATTAATCTCTTTGTTTGCTCTTGGTTTCTCTTTCATTGTCTCTTTCTGTGTGTCCCTTTCTCTGTTATTCTCTGTCTCTTTCTTATCTTTGAGCTCTTTCTCACAGTCTCTCTTTTTCTATCTTGGTCTCTTCCTCCAACATGCGCAAACATTGATACATATACATATTGTGTGTGTGTAGATAGATAGATAGATAGATAGATAGATAGATAGATAGATAGATAGATAGGCAGGCAGGCAGGCAGATATATAGCTAGTTAACTATACTGCATTTACCCTGTGCGCTCCAATTCTTTCCTTGGATACAGTGTGACTCACTACCTCAAGTTCCTGCTAACCATATAACCTGACATGCAACCTGAGAAAGAAGTATAGCAGGTAAGTGTCAGTGTTGTGGCAGGCTTACTTTAATAATCATAGACTACAGCGACTCTTTTGTCTTTTGAAGATATATTTTTAAATTTACGTGTGTGGGAATGTATGTGCATGTGAATGCCGTGTCTGCAGAGGCCAGCAGAGGGCGTCAGATCTCCTAGAGCTGGAGTTACAAGAGGTTGTGATCCTCTCAATGTGGGTACTAGAAATAGAACCTGATACCTCTACAGGAACAATTAACCACATTTAACCTCTGAGCATTCATCGAAAACATCCCTCCTTCTATCTCTTATTCATTGATTTGGTTATTGAGTCTCAGAGCAGAAGAGAATGAAAACTCACAATCACCCTTTCAATATAGATAACGCCCATTTCTGCCACCCCCCAGGTGTGCTTATCATAACACAGGGTGACCGGTACCTACAACAAGCACTGAATGCCTCACAAGCAGGTGGCCAGACTGCTATTCAAGAGTTCAGAATAGCCTGCAAAGCGAAGGCAGAGATTTCCCTGGAAACTGGATTCCACTCTTTTGTTTGCATTTCTGTTTCTGAACACCAGGGACCTGGCTGTCAACCTGCTTACCCAGCATGGTGGCATTCACAGCTTTTTCAGGAGACCCAGAATTGTCTGTGGCTCTCTGCCCAGACTGTACAGCTTCTGCGTAGCTGTCGCATGCCACATTAATAACGAAACTTTAAATAAGATGGAATTATCAGCATTAATAGAATTTACCTTCTTACATATTTCATATTCATAATAATCTTTGAACTTTAGGCACCTTACATGACATCACCAATATTTTTGCTATATTGACTTGCACCATTTATAATATTACTAATCATGAATAATAATAATTTTAAAAGATATAAAAATATTACAAATCATGTAAAAACCCAACAGTAAATTGATTTAATAATTTCTTGCTAAAAACCCTCTTTTAATGACAGCCCATGTTTTATGTTGGTCATTATATATGTTTGTTTATATTTAAAAATATTGACTTTAAAAAGCAAGCTTCTTAGTTTATTTTCAAAGTTTTCTATACGTGAGAGCACACACTGGTCCCTCCAACAGCTCCCTGAAAAGACACATAATAATCTGTAGGATGTTTTCATAGGCACTTAGCCTGGAGCTGTTGTATAGAGGTTGTGTTCAAGACTGTCTGGAGCTTCCACTTTCCCAGCATCCAGTTGAGTAAATTCTCCTCCACAGACTTTATATCAAATGGGCTTTCGAAGAGAACCATCCACCTGACCAGTCAACCCCTCCATCTTCCTGCCAATTGGTTCAGAAACAGTCAGGTGGTCCATTTTGGTCACTGAGATGTGAGGAAAGACTCTCCCTTCTTTATCCTTTCTGAAGATCATTGGAGAGACCTCCTGATCCCTCTAGGATCTCTGGGGATACAGTTTGAAGAGCCATGGGGAGGTGGCAGAGTAAAGCAAAGAAGCCCTGATTTCAAAGGGAATTTGTTTATGCCACTGTGTGCTTCTTCTTTTAGTTTAAACAGCATGTATTAATTATATAAAGTTACTGTCAAGATTAGGGGAAAACCTACCCCACACAGGTGATGACTCACAGAAGCTGTATTCACAACGCTGTCATGACTGGGTGTGGTGATGGCTGTAATCTCATCAATTGGGGGCAGGAGGGAGGAGGCACAGAAGTTCAAGGCCAGTCTCGGATACACAGTGAGTTTGAAGCCAGCCTTGTTTACATGAGATCCTGCCTCAAAAACTATTATAGAGATGATATATAGATAGGTAGGCAGGTAGGTAGGTAGGTAGGTAGGTAGGTAGATAGATAGATAGATGATAGATAGATAGATAGATAGATAGATAGAAGATAGATAGATAGATAGATAGATAGATAGATAGATAGATGATAGATAGATAGATAGATAGATAGATAGATAGATAGATAGATAGACAGAGAGAGATGTAGGTAGATAAATAGATAGATAGATATATGATAGATAGATGATAGATAGATAGATACATAGATAGATAGATGATAGATAGATAGATGATAGATAGATAGATAGATAGATAGATAGATAGATAGATAGACAGAGAGATGTAGGTAGATAGATAGATAGATATATGATAGATAGATAGATACATAGATAGATAGATGATAGATAGATAGATGATAGATAGATAGATAGATAGATAGATAGATAGATAGATAGATAGACAGACAGACAGATGGATAATAGCATCATCCTCATTTCCCAGTGGCAAATTAAAATCCCAATTTGAGGTATGTTATTTACTGAATACAGATCCATTTTCTACCAGTACAAAGTTAAAAAATATCTGACTACCATGAGAGGAATTATCTACAAAGCATCATCTTTTATATGACAAACTCTGCAAGGTGCCCTTGTCAAGGGAACTCAGTCCTCTCTCTAAAACCATTTTTCCCGAAACCCTTTGCAAGCACCCTACACACACAGTGTGCTTAATGGAATGAGGAGAATTACCAAGGTAACTTTAAGTTTTAAACCGTATTTCCCAGAATTCACCTCTTTTAATCAAACACACTCAGCTCTCTGTGGTGGAGCCAGAGTTTCTGAATCCTGTGTCCCCAGATGACTCTGGTTGGTTGCTGTTTGGGGGAACTCATTCACTGATTAGCATGGCCATTCATCGCTCAGGTGTGAACATTCATCATAACAAATCCCTTGTCCAGAGCTGTTAGTGTATTGAACAGAGCTTCTTCAGCAGAGCCAATCAAAACCTACAGGTCCAAAAAGGGCACTGGGAGAGCATTCGCTCTGTTCTGCATGGCAGATGCCTGATGTTCCAGGTAGCTACAGTCACCTGACCAAAGAGGCAACATTAGTGGAGGAAGCCACAGCCAGAGAGACATGGAGATGGGCTATCGCAAAAATGAGGAGTTCTCAGACACTGTAAGTTGAGGAATATTTGTGTATTTAACAGCAGATATTAATTGATGGGACCTGGTGAATTTTAGTCAAGACTCTGACTCACCAAGACCCTAAACTCTCCAAGTTTATATCAGCAAAGAAAGAATTGGTGTTTATGTCTCTGGATACAGTCTTGCCTGGGAACAGTTTTACATACACGTACACACTCATACACACAGGCACATACATATACATGTGTGCATGCATGTGCATACACACATGTACACATTTATGTGTGCATGTACACGTGCATATACAGATGCATGTATGTGTTCACACAATACACACATGCACACATGCTAGTGCACACATGTGCACAACCATACTACAAACTTTGGTTAGGTTCCTCTCACCACATAAATGCTTTCCTTTCTCTCTTCACTTGCATTGAACTCTATCATCATGGTCTAGTGGTTGATGCATGTGAATTGGCACATTTTTCATGCATGTGAATTGGTACATGTCTCCTGGCATTTCTCTCAAGCACTTCTATGTTTCAGGTGTCACTCAGAGGACTCAATAGCTCCACAGTCATGAGACTTTTAACTATCCTCACGCCATTTTTCTCCCTCTGGACATATTGGTATGCATGTCATTTAATCTCTGATTTTTCTGCTGTTCTTTTTCCCAAATGTTCAAGTTATATCATCGCTTTGAGCAAAATTTTACTATCATTTATCTTGTGAATCTTTTATTAATGACATTTGCTATCACAATGTAGATCTCTTTTCTGGTATGTATGTCGTTTCTCCACTTGTCTTTTCTCCTCTTAAGCCCAATTTCTTCACACTGATTCCTTCAACCACCACTTTTTCAGGAGACATTCTTGTCTCTGAAGGTTGGCCATGCCCTCCTTCACTGTACCCCAGGCATTGCCACACAGTCATCCCACAACTGCTTCAGGAAACTTGGCATCCCTTATTTCTCCGGAGTGCTTGATAGTTTTTAGACAAAAAGTTTGCTTTGGGTAGAACAACTTATTTCTAGTATCTTCCCAGCCCATGGATTCTCAACTTTCCTAATACTGAGACCCTTTAACATAGTTCCTCATGTTGATAAATTCCAACTATAAAATTATTTTCATTGCTACGTCATAACTGTAAGTTTGGTATTGTTATGAATTGTGATGTAAATATTGTCTGTGTTTTCTAATGCTGTTAGGAAACTCCTCTGAAAGGGTCATTTGACCCTCAAAGGGATTGTAACCAACAGGTTGAGAACCACTGTCCTAAACAGAAGCGGGATACCTTCCATTCCCCACTGATCATTCTTAGATCTCTCCCTATAAGTGGAGACTGTTTGTTCATTTCCCAATGCTCAGACCTAAATAATCACATAGAAACTCCATTAATTACTGATATAGGTGGGTCTTCTGTCTATGTGTTAATTTCATTGGTTAATAAAGAAACTGCCTTGGCCCTTTAATAGGACAGAACATAGGTGGGTGGAGTAGACAGAACAGTATACTGGGAAGAAGGGAAGTGAGACAGATGCTATAGCTCTCCTCTCCAAAATGGATGCAGGTTAAGATCCTTTCCAGTAAGCCACCACCTCGTGGTGCTACACAAATTATTAGAGATGGGTTAATCAAGATATGAGAGTTAGCCAATAAGAGGCTAAAACTAATGGGCCAAGCAGTATTTAAAAGAATACAGTTTCCATGTAATTATTTCCGGTAAAGCTAGCTGAAACCTGGGCCACAGACCGCTGCTCCTTTCTACAAATTACAACACTGTTTTGGCCAATAGTTTAGGCATATTCCTAGCTAGCTCTTACATCTTCAATTAACCTATTTCTAGCAATCTGTGTATCACCATGAGGCTGTGGCCTACCAATAAGGTTCCAGCATCCTTCTCCTTTGGCAGCTACATGGCATCTGCCTTGACTCTGTCTACTTTATCTGCATCTCTTCCAGCCTGGCTATATTCTGCCCTGCCATAGGACAAAGCAGCTTCTTTATTAGCCAATGGTAATAAAACATGATAGCATACAGAGGGGAATCCTACATCATCTCTCCTTATCTGCTAAATAAAAAGGAAGGGGTTAATTTTAACATAGTAAAATTACATATACAAAACCAATATCAAACAAGAATTACAGTTACAGTATTTCATTGTGAGTATAAAATTTCATACCTAATTTATTTTTTATCGTAACTAAAAAAACTATAACTATATGTCTTCATCTCTATCAGAGACTCCAGAAGGATATAATATTACCTAAGTAACAGGAAATACGTTTTAAGAAACTTCCAAAACTCTAGAAAAGACAGAGACATCTCGCTGCCTGGAAGGTCACCCAAAGTTCTTCTATAATATTGGGGCATCCATCTTCAGCCTACAGGCCTATAGTATCTGTCAGACTTTTCCACAAAGCAGGAAATTTGAAAGACTGTTTTGCTTATATTGGTACTTTGTCAGTAACTTTCTTCTGTGTACTGCAGAATGTCTGGAAGACTCTTTCATAAAGCGGGAACTCTGAAGGACTGTCTCACCTTCTTTAGGCAAGTTCAGTAATTGTTTTTCCTGTGGGTCCTGCATGTCCAGTTCATACATTATACCATCAAGCAGTCCAGGCAAGAGCAGTTTCTTGCCCAAATGGTTAGCAAACTCCATAGGGAGCCTCTTCAATGCCCATCATACCTCATGTTCATCAGCCTGTAAGCTTCCTGAGCCTTGGACTCATGCTGTGAAAGTGGAGGTACTGTCCCTTACATCCCAAAAGGCTGCTGTGCCCATGAGTAATTGAAATGACCAGTGTAAAGAGTTGCTGGGAGACCAGGAACCTGAGTCATATTCTACAAGTTGAATTATTTTTCTTGTTTCCTCATTGCTTAAACAGAAAACAGTTGAAAGGAAATTTTTAATGAATTCTGAAAATACTTTTATGTTTGTCTTCAAACAACCTTCAATTCAAGAGAAGAAATATTTTAGGGTTTATTGTTATGTTTTATGTGTATGGGTATTTTACCTGCTTGTATGTCTATGCCGTGCATGCTTGCAGTATCCATGGAGGCGGGAAGGGAGCATCATATCCCCTGAGACTGGAGTTACAGATGGTCGTGAGTCACCATGTGGGTGCTGAGAATTGAACTTGGGTCCTTTGGAAAAAGAGCCAGTGCTTTTAACTACTGAGCCATCTCTTTAACCCTAAAGAAATATTTCAAAAGTACTAAGCGATGTTTTTAAAAATGCTAACAGGAGTTCAACACTCCTCGTAGTAGTATAATGAGGATTCAGAGCCTGTGGTCGGCTGTGTTTAGATATGCTCTGCTATGTACAGTCTATACAGGACATTCACACAGACATGGTCACAGTTCTAATGTCACTTTGAAATATGTTAATAGCAACATGAAACAGAAGGGCACTGAGGTTTAAATGAATCATGAGATGAAAATATGGATTCAAAATCAGAAGAGAAAGCGGCAAGCTCCTAGGATATATAACTTGGTCCCACTTGCTGACCCATGGCTTTGCTTCCTGTGTGTGGATGAAATGTGATCTCTTTACTTCCTGACTACAATGTCAACTGGCTACATGGCATGTCAACTGCCATGCCTCCCCTGCCAGGATGGCATCTATTTTTCAGAAGAGTCAAAATAACCCCTTTTCATCTTTAAGTTGCTTTTGGTCATGGTATTTTATCAGAGGGATAAAAAGAAACTAATGCAATCAATGCCTACTATTAGTGAGAAAAAAGAAAAAAAAACAATAGACAGTAACTTCCAAATCACCCTATAATTTATGCTTCACACTTTCAGCCAATGATAAGAGAAGGGGAATAGAATTCATGCCTTGGAACTTCTTAGGAGTTTTAGCAATATCTGCCGGGGATACAGCACTGAACCTCTTCAGAGTCTCTGCACATCTCTTTCCAAAGTGCATTACCAATGATCAGGCTCTCTTGGAACGCTATTCTAAACCACAGAGGTCAGATGATCTCATAGGAAAAGGGAGTGTGACACAGATTTCCCTCTTCAGTTTGCACACTGCTGATGGTCTCAAGGGCCTTAGAGATTATTTTTAATATTACTATATCTGTAGCTGAAGATCGATCATCCACACCTTTATTTCTTTTATTCAAATTGCTGTCAGATATTGAGGTGAAGCAAAAATTTATTTGCAGCACTTCTTAGTGGAATGTGCAGCGTTTTATTCTTATCTTGATAAATTACCGGCATTTAAAAGCCAGCAGATAAGAGCTAAGCTTCCAGAATGGCCACAAAAGCAATGAGAACCGGTGAGTGTCAAAAGCAATTTTATCGGAACCGAAAACTAATCAATTATAGTAATCACGATGAGAATTCACAAACGGTGGGATTTGTGGCATTTGAGCTGGCCTGTCTCCATGCCTGCTCTCTGAGCACTGGGATACCCTGGAGAACCATCAACCTTAAAGGCGCAGTGGGGGAGACAACCATCATTGGCCAAGGTGTGCATTTACACTGGGAACCAAGCATGCTTTGATGTCCTGAAGTTGACCTCTTAAAAAATTTTTTAACTTTAATTTTTTATTTATTTTACATCCTAAACACAGACTTCTTGAAGTTTTTGGTGATAAGTTTGTAACTGCTTCTTGGTGAAGGAAGTTTGGCTGGGCAATGGGGCAAGTGTATGAACACTGGATACACACGCAGCATGCTCAAATGCAAAACAAAAAGCCTAGTATTCCAGAAACATGGCCAAGCTGGAAACCTTTAACATCTTATTTTGGCTTTTCTCTAACCCCATGGACCTGCCAACTCCCTGCTCCAAAAGTGGTGACGTGGAGGGAAAGAAAGGGAGAGCCACCCCCATGTCCAGTTTCTATCATCAGCCAGACAAAGATAGACCTACGGGGGAATGGGCCTGCAGGCAGAAATAAAATGAAGCCTGTTGGTTTAACTTTTACATGTGTATTATATGTGTGAATATTTTGCTTTCATATGTTTCATATATTATTGTTTTATATAAGCCTGGTGCCTGGGGAGTCAGATGAGGGCATTGGATCCCCTGTAACAGAAGTTATGAATGGTTGTGAGTCCAAGTGAGGATGCTGGGAATTGAACTCAGGTCCTCAGCAAGAGGACTTTTAACTGCTGGCTCTCTCTCCATCCCCTGTTGGATTAATTGTAATACAGTATTTCCATTGTTCTGTCAGCTTTATAAATATGAATGCAAATTGCTTAATTTTAGAAATTTCCATATACATGTTGAATTTCATTATATCTCTTTGAATATGCCATTATACAAATTGAATATAAATTATAACATCCTTAATAATTTAAGTGACAAATTTTCCTTAATGGCATTAGATAGCTAGTTAAAACATTATGCTAAGCAGAGCCTGGTGACACACCCGAAATCCCAGCACTTGGGAGGCTGAGACATTTTCTAGCCTGGCACACCCAGTGAGATCCTGTATCAAGAGAAAACAAACAATCAAAAGCACCATCTAAAGTCAAAGGAGAGCCATAGACGAGGACACAGTGTGTATATTAGAACTCACGATGGTGGTTTCTCTTATTGTGTGACAGTAGCTTCCATTTCTAGATTACAGGGCACTCTGATAACACTCACCCTGTATCTCCCCTGCGAGTAGACAGGAACACCTGTCTAAATGAGACTCTTAGGGTGCACACACCATAGTCTTTGCAGATGTCACTTGAATGTTGAATATCTTGTTCCTAGTTTGTCCTGGGTCATCTCTAGGTGCATTTCTGCCGACCCATATCTGAACCAATGCCTTTGGTCCTCAGAGAACCTGGCATGAGGTTAAATGCACAATAAACAAATGCTTTGTTGGTGTTTATTCTCCAGTATGAATGCGAAATGCCCATAGAGATGATCATCTTTGCCTTTGCAGTGGGGGATACTGAGACACTGTGATGTGTCTGTCCTATGTCTTCTGAGAATGCTGCAGAGCAGTGGCCACTCCAACTTGGTGGACAGTCCTTAGTTTTTCTTTGTTGTAGGACAAACTAGGGGTCAGGGTTCACACTGATTAATCATTCTGTGGTCCCAACAGGTGAAGATGGGAACTCTGACTGGCCAGTCCACATGGCCTCTTCTTCACCCACAGAACACAGAATAAAGAAAGAGCTTCAGTCCCAGTTGTTCAATCCTGTGTTCTTGTTCTGTTCCATTCCATTGGACTTGAAGCTGGAGATGCTGCAAGCCACGAAAATAGGGGAATGACAGAGAACAAACATAGGGAGGAGCTACATCCCCAAAGTCCTGGGGACCCAGCTTTCCCTCCAGTTATCTGATGTTTTGAGTTCCTTTAACTGGACTGAACAGATTTGTACTGCCTGCAGGCACCCACTACAGCATGGCAGTCATGCATGTCCCACTGCCTACCACCAGGTCTCCATGGAGGGCTCATCTTTTGTCACTACAGGTCAGTGTCTTCATTAGGGTTGCTTTTGCTGTGACGAGACACCATGATCATGACAACTCTTTTAAAGGAAAGCATCTCACTGAGGTTGGCCTACAGTTTCAGAGCTTTAGTCCATTGTCATCATGGCTGCATGTAGGCAGACATGGTGCTGGAGAAGGAGTTAAGAGTTTTATATCTTGATATGTGGGCAACAGGAAGTGGTCTGTCTCACTGGGTGTGGCTTGAGCATATATGAGACCTTAAAGCCCGCTATCACAGTGACATACTTTCTCCAACAAGACCACAACTATTCCAATAAGGCCACATCTCCTAATAGTGCCCCTGCCTTTGGGGGCCAGTTTCTTTCAAACCACCACACTCAGGCCTGACCTTCAATGGATCTACATTCCAGAAAAGTACCTCTTGCCATGTTAGAATTCACTGTACATTCAACTCCTTAAAGACACACATTGGTACAGTAATCATCCTGGCAGGAGAGATCATATTCTAGAAAGATTGGTACCCTTTGCTTTGACTGTCAGACTAATGGAGACAACAGACCCCAAAGGCTTAAAATTTTCCCAGAATCCCATGCTGGGGGCAGGGAGGGCTGAAGCCCCAGTGCCAGCCAGAGGAGAAATTTGCTTCCCAGAGAGGATTTCACAGTTGTGACAAAATATCAGTTCACCTTCCAGGATAGAAGAGAAGCCCAGACATGGGTAGATCAGTGATGGACGGGCCCACACCTTGGCCGGGACTGTTTTACTTATGCCTACCTCTTGCCTTCTCGTTACCCCGAAGCCTCTTATTAATGCCCCTAAAACACCTAACCTTCTTGTTTGTGCCTCTTCCCTATATGACCATCTTGAATAAATCTCTTTTCTCTGCTCCTACTATTTCTTGAGTTTTTATTGGCATATGGGAAACAGCAGCCCAGTCTAGTAGCCAGGCTTCAACCCCCACAGACTTGGGAATCATGGTGGACATTTTTTCCCCCTTGCTCCACATGAACCCATCAACAGCAGCCATTGAATTGAAGCTGCTGAATTTCTCCAGAACACAGGAGGGTAATTTAGGGACCAGCTCCCAGCATCCCTCCAGGCAGAGAGTTCTATTTCTCCTCAGACAGTACATTCATCTCAAGGCCTTCCTCCTTACTGTACCCTGGTGGACCAAGTTTGGAAAGGAGACAGTTCCCTGGGGCTAGAAGGGCTCTAAAATGTTAATGACCCTTTATGAGCCTTTTAGTACCTCATTAGCACTGGGTCCAGCTGATACTGGAAGCCTGGGAACTTAATTACTTCAGAGACAAGTTGGCCATCAGAATCTTCCAGAAGCAGCCCCAGTGTTTTATTTATTTCTCTCTAAGAGTGAGAAAACTCAGCCCCATGCTAATGAGGCTTGATTGGCTTCAGATGTTCCAGAGATGGATTCTCCTTGGCAAACAATCCCGGCTTCTAATCACATCAAAGTCCGACCTCATCCTACAGCCATAGAGAGACTCTCAGAGGATAATCACACCCAGGAAATTGCACTTTTCTTTCTGGTTCCAAAGAAATTTAGGGAGAAGAAAACATGCTTTATAGGTGATAAGGTGGAAGATGTGTTTTGAAAACTTGGGGGAAAAAGCTTTTGTTCTGTTAAGCAGGAACATAGCTTCTCCTACAGGCATTGACCAATGGGCATCCTGGAATAAGACTTGCTTTGGCAACTATATAGTCAACTGTTTTAAATATATCATGTGCGTGTGTGTATGTGTATGTGTTGTTGTTGTTGTTGTTGTTGCTACTGCTGCTGCTGCAATGGGGGTCTGGCCTGGAACTCTCTTGACTCTTTGACCACAGCCTCTGGAGTAGGGGTAGCATAAAAATCAACACACCCAGCCCTATCTCTTACTGTATGATTATTATCTAGGCTGTGTTCCTCAGTTCCCAATGGATGAAAGTGAACTGATGCATAGTTTCAAGTCTATAGTAGCTTCCAGGCCATTGTCTTCCACACCCATGCTATCAGATCAATAAAGCAAATCATTCAGAGAACCGAGAAGGAATCTTTGATGGTTAAAGGATCCTTTTGCTGCGCAATGTCTTCTAGACCCCATAGGAAAGCAGCACCCATGAAATCTCAACAGTAAGGTGGTCTAAAGAAGACCAACTGGCACACTGACTATACCAGTGGATGTGCCAATGAACATGAGAGAAGTCTCAAAAGGCCCCACCCCTAGATAAGAGGTTCAGGCTAGCAATGGCTACTGAGAAATGGGGGATACGTTTTCTCTAGGAATGAGACTCCTGATAAGTTATCCAGTCCCAAATGGTCAACCCTAGATTCTTGTACATAAAAGCAACACTAAATAAACTCTCTAGGTTGTGTGTGATATATATGATCTTCATCATCTCTTACATTATGACAACACTTGTGAGAGCTGAAATTACATTTTAAGTTTTAACTACTGTGACCAAAAGAGCCATGAATCAAAATCCTCTGGTCTACAAGCCCCTTGCCCAAGAACAGATCCTGAAATGCTGGAGGCTATTGTTATGGGAGATAACTAGCTACATGTCTTCATTCCCCTAAACAAGTTTGGTTGACCCATCTGCACCGGATGTGCTTCATCACATGTGGGCAGGAGGTTCAAGGGCAGGAAATACATCAGGATGTGTGCCTGTTCCTAATTGGATGTAGACAGGAAATACATCAGATTGTTCATTTGCCCCTGATTGGATCTGATGGGAAATACTTGAGCTGCAACCAACTGTGACTTGGGACCATTTTCTGGAAACCCAGAGATGAGCCTGGCCAGAGCCCGTCTACCTGGCCAGGATTTAATTAAAACTTGCTTTAAGTTTGGCTTTAAATTGTGGTAGTGGTCTTATTCTCGACTGGTGGGAGTAACACACCCCCACAAACACCCTTTTATTATCAAGACTCTCCTGGAAGGGTCCCTGGCTGGAATGGTTGCTCTTCACTGTCAACCTGACTATAGGTAGTCATAGCTGTGAGAGAGTCCCAGAGAGATTTACTCCCTGGATGTGGGCAATACCAGCCCCTGGTATGGGATCTCAGACCAAATGATAAGGAAAACCCGGGAAAGCCAGATGAGCACCAGCTTCATTTCTCTGCTTTCTGACTCTGGATGCAATAGGATCCGCTGCTTCACCCGCTTGTAATCATAGCTTCCCCTGCCCTGGTGGACCGTAACCTGGAATTCTGAGTAAAAATAGGCTCTTCCTTAAGATGCTTTTGTCAGGCAACAGGAAAATGGGTGAGACAGTTGCTGAGTCAGGATGAGCCCATATTCAAAGCACACACTACCCGCCTTCGTCCTGCAGCCTTGGTGGGAATCCCACCAAGGGAGAGTGTGGTTGCCTGGGTCATCCACCTCATTCTCAATGTTCTGGCCTGTGCCTTGTGGCTGCCTGAGCTTAATTGGATGATGTCACAGTGAAGCTTGACTCAATGCAATTCACAGCCCAACTTGTGGTTAGCTGGAGGACAAGAGACCATAAAGGGACATCTTGGTGTGTCCCCTCCTGCACAGGCAGAAGGAGAGAGAGAGAGACAGAGACAGAGACAGAGAGACAGAGAAAGACAGAGGGAGACAGAGAGACAGAGAGCAAAGTCTTTAGCTGAGAAGATTAGCAAACACAGAGGAATGGAGCCACACAGAGGCGCGACACATAAAAACATGGCAGAAGAAACAGGTTCTGTGGGGGTTACTGCATGACAGCTTCTAGGCTGTGCACAGCAGGCAAATCTCAGCAGCTAATCCCTCCCCTCATACTCTCTCATCCCGGCCTAAACTTCATACCTTTGTATGTGTGAATTTACTGCTGTCTAATGATCACAGCAGAGCCTGTCCCCTCCCTTGATTGTTGCTGGCCCCTCCCTTGATTGTCCCTGTTCCCTCCCTTGAATGACCCCTCCCTTGAAAGCCCTGGCTCCAGGTATTGGTTTAGCTAGTGCATTGTGCTGCTTGAGTCTCTGCCTCTGTGACCCCTCCCTATCCAGCAGCACGGGACCAGTTGCCTGCTCCTCCCCATCAGCAATGCCATTTTGTTTTATTTTCATCACATCACATTCTGAGGACTCTGGCACTATTTTCTCTTTAGCATAGGATCTCACGGGGAAGACATCTACTGGGAGGCTGAAGAGTTGAGTCAGGACCTCAGACACTGATGGGAACAGAAGTGAGTGAAAATAGCAAGAGAACTGGCAAGATGGCTTGATAAAGGCACTTGCTACAGAGCCTGAAGTCCAAGTTTGATCCCCTGGGTAGAAGAAGGAGAAAACAGCCTCTTGCAAATTGTTCTCTAGGCCGGGCAGTGGTGGCGCATGCCTTTAATCCCAGCACTCGGGAGGCAGAGGCAGGCGGATTTCTGTGAGTTGGAGGCCAGCCTGGTCTAAAAGAGCTAGTTCCAGGACAGGTTCTAAAGCTACAGAGAAACCCTGTCGCGAAAGAAGAAGAAGAAGAAGAAGAAGAAGAAGAAGAAGAAGAAGAGGAGGAGGAGGAGGAGGAGGAGGAGGAGGAGGAGGAGGAGGAGGAGGAGGAGGAGGAGGAGGAGGAAGAAGAAGAAGAAGAAGAAGAAGAAGAAGAAGAAGAAGAAGAAGAAGAAGAAGAAGAAGAAGAAGAAAGATTGCTCTCTGACCTCTATGCATGCCTGCTTGCAGATATGCCTTCGTGGCACACACACACACACACACACACACTCACACACACAATATATATATATATATATATATATATATATATATATATATATATATATATATAATGAAAATCCTAAAACAGGTGGATGATAGAATGTCTATGATGGGAGGAACAGATGATGGAGGGTAGCTCCACCAGTCACTGAATCAAGCGGTCACAATTATGTGTGTGGCAAAATAATTGAGAATGACCATGAGTCTCATAAAATACAGTGTACATAAGCAAGGAGGTGGGTGTGTCAGCTCGCTCAAGGCAGGCATTCCACACTGTGTAGCTACAACAGATACCTCAGTGAACCCCAAAACATTGTCATTGTCAGCAGTGGCTCACATTTAGTATCCTCGCCCTCGGGAGTCTGAGGCAGGGGGAATGCTGTGAGTTCAAGGTGAAGCTGAGCAATGCAGTGATACTCTGTTTCTAACAAATTAAAATAACAATCATAAGCAAAATAAAGAAGAAGTTCCCCTGTATAGCTTTAGGAATTAGTGCTCAGTATCAGTATCTCTGGAGATTCAGTGCTGCCAAAATTAGACTCAGCTTCAGCCTGGGGGGGGGGGTAGGGAGGAGTCAGGAGGAATACCCAAACATGTAAAATAAAATAATAATAACAATTGTTATAGATAATTATATATGGGCACTCTGTAGTGATCAGTGTTTACATCGCTAACTCTATGATTTAGCTAAAGTAGGAGTTAGAGAAGTTCTTTATGTGTGTCTCGAAGCGCTCTTCCTTATGCTCGACTGTATCGACTGTAGATGTGACGCCGAGGGCACAGCAGCTGTCTTGGTACCAAGAAGCAACAAATAGGAGCGAAAGGCCGCTAGAGTCTAAAGGGGTCTGATCTTGATATCACAAGACGGAATGTCTTCTCCAAGAGATTAACCTTTCACTGACGGAGGCCAATCAATCTGCCCTGCCAATTTTAATGACCATAATTCTTTGCTATTAGAAACAGAAACATTCCTAACTGAGGAAGGCTAGCTAAGGACAAGGACGAATGACAGCAGGTGCCAATCTCCTAAAGGCATGGAGACGCTCAGGACAGTGGGAAGAGGAGAGTGTTAGGCACTCTGAAAACCCAGACAGGCTAGGGAGGAGAGAAGGCAAACAGGGTGCGGAGGAGGCACGTTCTTTGTCTCTGCGCATGTGCGAGCGTGTGTGGCTGCCTTACCGTAAACCACAGACAACATCTAAAGCAAAGACAGCTGTGAATTGCGCCCCTTTCCCGGTGGAAGTCAAAGTGAACTTTAATGTATTTAAATCAGAATCCTGTATCTCTCTCTACTAAATCCCGATGCATTTTTGATAGCATAAAAAATAAAATAAATCAGCCTCTGACTGCTGCTGCCGTCTGGCTGACTCTGTATCTTCCTAGGTTTTCACCCCATTTTATAATCTTTCCCTGTGAACTCCTCCCCGATCTGGGCCTTACTGTAAAGAAAAAGATGTGAGAAGAGTGTCTTGTTAAAAAATAATAACCGTGTGGCCTCTGGCAGTTGGAAATGCAACGCACACAGTGACTCTTCATTCTTTTTTTTTTTTTAAACTTTATCTTTATTCTTTAATACACAGCACAGAACTATGTGCTTAAATAAAAGTTTTATAAATTTCTCTGTCATTTTTTTTATTTATTTATTTTTAATTTATTTATTTATTAAAGATTTCTGTCTCTTCCCCGCCACCGCCTCCCATTTCCCTCCCCCTCCCCCAATTAAGTCTCCCCCCAGCCCGAAAAGCAATCAGGGTTCCCTGTCCTGTGGGAAGTCCAAGGAACCCCCACCTCCATCCAGGTCTAGTAAGTTGAGCATCCAACCTGCCTAGGCTCCCACAAAGCCAGTGCGTGCAGTAGGATCAGAAACCCATTAGAGAGCACGAGCATGGAACTCAGGACCGCGAGGGGTGCACCCACACACTGAGACAATGGGGATGTTCTATTGGGAACTCACCAAGGCCAGCTGGCCTGGGTCTGGAAAAGCCTGGGATAAAACCGGACTCTCTGAACATAGCGGACAATGAGGACTACTGAGAACTCAAGAACAATGACTCTTCATTCTTGATCTCAACTGCTGCCATCGCTGCAGTTTAATTCTTCCAAGGGTCGTGCTAATTGTTGGCTCTGGTGTTGAAAGGGAACGGTTTCTACCCAGGATGTGTTGTGGTTTTTAATAGCGCGAGACGCAGGACTGGCAGGGGGTTTGACTGGCTCACATTTCTAACGGCCCGGTCATCTCCGGTGAAAATACCTGTTACATTTGTTTTTGCAGGTCACAGATCCATGCATCTGGGCTAGCTGAGGGTCGGATGTGATGATCACTGAACAAGAAGAATGCATTTCAAGATCCAACACTGCAAGAGCTCAGCCCCTACTGACATCGTCATGCTGAAGACGTAACATTGGCTAGTCAGTCACTCGCTCTTCTCCGGGACAGACTGCTTCTCCTGTTCCCTTCATTCCTTAGTTGCCTGTGGTTCTTTGGGTAGGGTAAAGTCCTCAGGAGATTTTCCCTGCCCACTTTGGGATGTCTATTGGTGTCATCCGTGTTCAGCACGTTGGTGATACTTTACAAGTGTAGCTTCTGACATCACTAAGAGACACAATCTCACAGCAAACTCCCTGATCCTTTTGGTCTTACCGTCTTTCTGTCCAGTCTCCCACCAGGGACAGATGTCATGTAGCCCCACAATTGAGAGCCCTAGTAGACAATGGCTCTGAACTATGCCTCACTGTCTGTAAATGCATCAAGGGAAAGACAGGCTGGACTCACTGGACGCCAGAGTGATGACCCAGCACAGCCCCGCCTGCTCTTCTCACACACTGAGGAGAAGCCCACATCCCGTTCCACCCACGAGCATGCCTGTGGGACACAGTGGTGCGCTCGGCTCGTGTAATCATTACATTTTATTCCTTTCTATTTGAAGGGGAAATTGGATGGGTTGTTTTATCAGATGGTGTTAGAAATGACTTTGGGTGCTTGGATGTAATGCAATATGACAGAACAATCGTTGGGAAGAAATGGAGGAAAATGAGAGCTTGTTTCTGTTCAAGAATCTGGGAGATTGAGAAAAGGACAGAAAATCTGTATGTGTGTGCATGTGTGCATATTTTTGCATGTGTGTATCTATGTGTGCATGCATATGATAGGTATAAATGTTTGTGTACAGGTGTGCATGCATGTGCATGCACCCCAAAAGCTCCAGAGATCCTCCCATCTCTATCTCCCCAATATTATGACTACAGGCATGTGATGTCATGTCTGTCTTTTACATGGGAGCTGGGGTTCAAACTCAGGTCCTCATGCTCGTATGGTGACCATTTTACCCACTGATCCATCTTCCCAGGCTCAGTCATGCATCTCTTAGCTGCTTTGGCTAACTCTACCTTTTAATACAGAAGTCTGAGCTCTTTTTCTCGCTCCACCCACAACGCTAGCACTGAGGTACAATGCAGCATCCCCAACTCCTACCTAGACAGCTACATCAACTTCCTGTCTGTGGTTACATCTTGGTTTTTCTTCTGTTCTTCAGAGCAGCAGCTGAGTGAGCTGAGTAAAAAGAAATTTGACATTCTTTCCTGTTCAAACCCTGCAATGGCTTCCTAGTCCCATAAAGAAAAATCACAGCCAGGAAGACCCACAAGACCCCATTTCCACCCCAGATGCAGCCTTTCTCCACCTGGAATCTGGGCTACCCGACAATCCTGAACTCCCTGTGTAGCCAAAGATGACCTTGAACTCATGATCCTCTTGCCTCCACCTCCCAAGTGCTATGGTTACTAATGTGTAACACTACAGTAGGTGTTTTCAGTTCTGGAGCCTCAAACACAGGTTCACCAAGCTAGGCAAGTGCTCTACCCTTGGCTTCAGCCCCAGCCCTAGGAGTTCCTAGCTGACTATTTATTCTCTCAAGAAAATAAATATCTGAAATCAGCAACCAAAACAAAATCCTACCTTGGAGGGTAATAAAGAAAGACATCTAAAAATAATTTGCTGTTTTATCTATGAAATTAAGAAGAATTTTTATAAAGTAAATAGATTTGACTTGGAGCCTTTATTATAAGAATTTTATACATTATCATTAAAAAGTAAATTGGCATAATCATTTACAAAGGCTTGAGGCAATGGATTAGAAAAACTTTAAAATATTAATGTTTGTCAAACTATTTTGCTTGTTGAAATGAACCAAAAAACTTATAAGAGATATGGACAAAGATATATTTTAAGCATTTACTGACACTTAAAATATCAAAGCTCTACTTTTATCCAACAATAAATTAAATAAATTATATATCAGCTATTGGGTCTGAAAAATGAAATGCTGTATAGATTCTATGCATTGCTTGGTATACAAGATCTCTTTTTGTTGTTGCTTTAGTTGCTTAGTTTCTTGACAGTGGATCCCATGTAGTCCTAGCCGGTCCTAAGCACTTTTTGTAGCCAAGGATGACCTTGAACTCCTGATCCTCCTGTCTCTACCTCCCAAGTGCTGTAATTAGAGGTGTGCAACACCACACTAGGTTTTTCCATCCTGAAGCTCAAACACAGGGTCCATACATGCTAGGTAAGCATGCTACTCCGGGCTTCAACCCCAGCCCTAGGAGTTCTTATCTGACTCTATAAATACCTGATGTTCTGTCAATACCCAATTAACACTAAAGGCCAAATTCGGTTGGACCAAAATTTTCTACAGCTATAATTAAAGCAGAAATAGTTACCAGGAAGCTAGCAATGCAGCAATGAAATGCAAGCAAACTTATCTCTCCGAGACCTCACAGAGCACCTGCGCTTCCTCTGGGTCTATTAGGCAAACATAATAGAATGATTCGCTTGTATCACAAAGTGACTCCAGAAGTTTTTGCTCTGTACCCTATTCAGTAGAAAGACCCAGAACCTACCTTTCTGTGGACTGTGTATGAAATAGAGCTGTTTTGCATGTTCGCCCATTTTTTTGTGGACAAAAAAACTGGTATACACACTAGATATTCCTGTCCTTGACAGTGGGGGAACCTTTGCAGGAGTAGTGGAGGCCACCAAGGGTCTAGGTACCAAGGTACAGTGCCACACATACCAGGCTGGAGTCTAGGAGGAAGCTCCAGAAGCATGTCTCTACTGATGACGCATTGTCTCCATTTAAGAATGCGTTCAGCCTTGGTGCCCCATGGCAGCTGGGCAGACACATGGCTGACTTCACACCCAGCATCATTACCCCGCACACTGAGAACAACCTGACTCTATAGGCTGCTGTGGCCAGCTTCTGCACTGACATAACTATGCATAGTTTACTGAAAATGATTTGTGACCGGAAGTATTGAAGGGCCAACTTTTTATGGTAAACTAAAAGGATCTCCGCAACCATAAGTTAACTGGCTATTAGAACATAGAAACATTCCAGAAGCCTCCAATGCTGTACTCAGGTCAACTCAGGTTGCAAAGAAGTGAGGACAGAGGCACCTCCTCAGGAGGCTCATGGTTATGACTCTGGTCTGACCAACTCACCATCCACCTCACCTGGATGGTAACAGAAGCTACTCAAGGAGTCCCCACCTCACATTCCTGTTTCTTTTATTCTGCTTTGCAGTGATAATTCTTCCAGGCTTCCTGTATCTTCCTTCAAATACACACAGTCTGACAAGGTCCCTTCTCTGCTTAGAACCTTCAAGAACCTCTGACTATTGCTACAAGTAGAGTCCAAATTTGCTCTATGGTCTTGGGATGCCCTGTTTGATTGGCATACATTCCATTTTGTATAAAACTTATTAACAATTCCTACATACAAGCCCCACCAGCCTCTTTCTTCATTTCTGAAGTATGACCAGATCTTTCTTCCTCTGAGTTCACACTGGCATACATCCTGCAGCCCTCGGGAGGCTTTTCTTTTTTTTTTCATCTTATAACCTCTCTGTTTTACAAGATTTTGCTCAAAAACGGCGTTTTCAAATTGCAGACGTTTTCTGAACATAAATTGACATTATTATTGAGTCACAGTGCCAACTTATCCAATGATATAAGCAAAGCTTTCATGCATATAATAAAATGTTGTGAGAATTTGTCTTCGGTAGCTCTATTCAACCCTCTGTTAAGCAATCTTCCTAGTCCTCAAGGCATTTACTATCCCTGAGAACTCCCTGAGGACATATATGCCAAAAACAAGAAGGAAGCAACTGGTCAACCCATTGCTTGCGTACATAGACTCCTGAAGTTTCGGTCATGGAAAAGCCTGGAGAAACTCTCCATTTCCTACGTACAGATAGATTGAAGGGAGGAGAAATTGGACAAGAGGGAAGTTGCTGTCAGTCAAGTGATTGTTATACAAGCAATGAGACCCTAAGTTCAATTCCCAGAACCCATTTAAAATACCATCTGTGGTAGCGTTTGCTTGTTTTGCCAGTTCTGGGAAAATGAATACAGAAAAAAGTCTTGCATGGGGACTCATGGGCCATCCAGGCTAACCTGTTTGGTGATTTCTAGGCTAGTGAGAGACATTGTCTCAAAAAACAAGGTGGAGGACCAGTGACATGGCTCAGCAGGTAGAGGTGCCTGTACTAATAAGCTGAATTCAGTTCCTGGAATCCACACAGTGGAAGGAGAGAACCAACTCCCACAAGCTGTCCTCTGACTTCCACGTG
The DNA here is from genome assembly GCF_037038515.1 of Microtus pennsylvanicus. NCBI lineage: Eukaryota > Metazoa > Chordata > Mammalia > Rodentia > Cricetidae > Microtus > Microtus pennsylvanicus. The sequence continues at coordinate 110,553,472 of NC_134579.1, forward strand.
TGTACCATGGAACATGCACATCTATCCATGCATCCACAAAATAACAAATAAATACAAATAAGAGAATCTTTTAAAAGGAGAAAGGGAAACTCACACACTTAATGCACCCACATATGTGTAAATAATCAATGAATGAATACACAGATAAATAAATAAACATACAACACCCGTGAGCTACAGTCTGTTCCACAATACATTGCCCTCCCCACTTTTGCCACCCAGGCAAAGACAATGGAAGCTGAAATGCCATGGCCTCTGCAGGAATGTAAAGCAGGGACTGTAGTTGGCGGAGGCGGGGGGAGATCTCCCTATATCCATTCTTCCCCTAGCTCTCTATTCCTCTCTTGTCCCTCCATCCCTCCTTCCTTTCCATTCATTCCTCCTTCTTTCCATCCCCATTTCCCCCTTTCATCCCTTTGTCCTTCTATCCATCTGTCCATCCACCCATTCATTCTTCCTTCCATCCATCCTCTCTTTCTGTCTTTTGTGTGCATAGCTGTTCTTCTGGGAAACCCTTTCCAGCTCGGAGACAAGGTGACATGTAACAACACAATAACCCAGCAAAGCCCTGGCTAAATGAAGCATTTGGACAGGAGGACACCAGCCCAGGAGTGACAACTTTTCAGAGAAAAATTAGTCTGATGTGGAAAAATGAAGGATGAGTGCTGGTCAAAATTTTAAAATAATAACCAAAACAGTGTGCCATTTTAACAGCTGTGTGGCTGTGTCTCCCTGAGGCGTTACTTTGCCTTTAAGTAAGGACATGATGGTGATGGTGCCCATCTGCTTGCCAGGGATCAATTCCACATGGTCAGATATTAAGGATCAGAGTTACCAATAAAGCCCTTTGACCTAGAACTCAACATTGAAACCATGGGTCATTCACCTCAGTGTGGGAGATGAAAGATGAATAGGTTTTCAGCAGGATGGGAATGAGTGTCTGTTTGAAGGTCCCCCTAATTGTCATTTCAGACCAGCAGCTGCTGGCTCCTGAGAAGCTGGGAATGTTCATGCAATGTGACAACTGATGGGCACAGGACTAATCACAACAGGGCTTCCTAATAGAGGTCATTGGCCTCCATGTTCAGAGGCAAAACACTGCATATTAGGGGGATGGGCCACAGGGAGAGGAGGCTCCTAGCTGTCATGTGACTGCCTGGCTGGGCAATGATCAACAAGTTCTTTCTAGACCCCAGGGAGAGGAAGAAAGTGACGGGTAAAGATTCCTCTCCCCACAGAGTATAAAGTGTTACTGCATAGTTGGTCCTCAAGGATGCTATGCATGTCACAGGGTTTTTTTTTTATTTTTTTTATTGATTTTTATTGAGCTATACATTTTTCTCTGCTCGCCTCCCTGTCTCTCCCCGCTCCTTCTACCCTTTCTCAGGGTCCCTGTGCTCCCAGTTTACTCAGGAGATCATGTCTTTTTCTACTTCCCATGGATTATATTCATGTATGTCTCTTCTTAGGATCCTCATTATTGTCTAGGTTCTCTGGGATTGTGATTTGTATGTTAGTTTTCTTTGATTTATGTTTAAAAACCACGTATGAGTGAGTACATGTGATAAATGTCTTTCTGTGTCTGGGTTACCTCACTCAAAATAATGTTTTCTAGATCCATCCGTTTGCCTGCATATTTCAAGATGTTATTATTCTTTCTGCTGTGTAGTACTCCATTTTGTAAATGTACCACATTTTCCTTATCCTTTCTTTGGCAGAGGGAACTTTATGTTGTTTTCAGGTTCTGGCTATGACAAACAATGCTGCTATGAGCATAGTTGAGCACATGTCCTTATGGCACGATTGAGCACCCTTTGGATATACACCCAAAAGTGGTATAGTTGAGTCTTGAGGTAGGTTGTTTTTTAATTTTCTAAGAAATCACCACACTGACATCCATAGAGACTGTACCAGCTTGTATTCCCACCAACAATGCAGGAGTGTTCTCTTTCCCCCACATCCTCTCCAGCATAAATTGTCATAAGTGTTTTTTATCTTGGCCATTCTTACAGGTGTAAGATCAGATAATTTTGATTTGCATTTCTCCGATGACTAAGGATGTTGAGTATTTCCTTAAGTGTCTTTCAGCCATTTTAGATCCCTCTGTTGAGAGTTCTCTGTTTAGGTCTGTACTCCATTTTTATTGGATTATTTGTTCTTTTGATGACCAATTTTTTGAGTTCTTTGTATATTTTGGAGATCAGACCGCTGTCTGATGTGGGGATGGTCTTTCCCACTCTGTAGGCTGCCGTTTTGTCTTGTTGATCATATCCTTTGCTTTACAGAAGATTTCAGTTTTGGGGGTCCCATTTATTAATTGTTTCTCTCAGTGCCTGTTCTACTGGAGTTATCCTTAGGAAATGGTCTCCTGTGCCAATGCGTTCAAGTGTACTTCCCACTTTCTCTTCTGAGGTTCAGTGTGGCTGGTTTTATGTTGAGGTCTTTGATCCACTTAGCCTTGAGTTTTGTGCATGGTGATAGATATGGATCTATTTTCATTCTTCTACATGTTGATATCCAGTTATGCCAGAACCATTTGTGAAATACGCTTTCTTTTTTCCATTTGATATTTTTTGCTTCTTTGTCAAAAATCAGGTGTTCGAAAGTGTATGGATTAATATCCGGATCTTCAATTCAGTTCCATTGGTCCTTCTGTCTGTTTTTATGCCAATACCAGACTGTTTTCAGTACTGTAGCTCTGTAGTAGAGTTTGAAGTTAGGGTTTGTGATGCCTCCAGAAATTCTTTTATTGTACAAGATTGTTTCGGTTATCCTTTGTTTTCTGCTTTTACATATGAGGTTGAGTACTGTTCTTTTGAGGTCTGTGAAGAATTTTGCTGAGATTTTGATGGACATTGCATTGAATCTGTAGGCTTTTGGTAAGATTGCCGTTTTTACTATGTTAATTCTACCTACCCAAGAGAATGGAAGATCTTTCCACTTTCTGGTGTCTTTTTCAATTTCTTTTGTCAAAGATTTAAAGTTCTTGTCATATAAGTCTTCCACTTGTTTGGTTAGAATTACTCCGAGATATCTTATGCTGTTTGTGGCTATTGTGAAGGGTGATGTTTCTCTGATTTCTTTCTCGGCCCTTTTATCATCTGTGTACAGGAGGGACACTGATTTTTTTGAGTTTATCTTGTATTCTGCTACATTACTGAAAGTGTGTATGAGTTCCTTGGTAGAATCCTAGGGGTTGCTTATGTAAACTATATCATCAACAAATAGTGAGAGTTTGACTTCTTCTTTTCCGATTTGTATCCCCTTGATCTCCTTTTATTGTCTTACTGCTCTAGCTAGGACCTCAAGAACTATATTAAATAGGTATAGAGAGAGTGAACAACCTTGTCTTATTCCTGATTTCAATGGGATTGCTGTGAGTTTCTTTTCATTTAGTTCGATATTGGCTTTTGACTTTCACATATTGTTTATGTATTGTTTAGGTATGTTCCTTGTATCCCTGCTCTTTCCAAGACCTTTATCATGAAGGGATGTTATATTTTGTCATAAGCTACAAATCAGAGTTCTAACATGGCAAAGAGGGTTGATGTGTAAAGCAGGCTGGGTTGCCACTGAGAGGTATGGTACCTAAAGGTGGGTTCTGGAGATGGCCATTGCCCTGCTGGGTGATGTTAGCAAGCTCTGTCTATGCAGCAGGGAACAATCCCACCTACTCACGAGACATTAATAAAACATAGGGCAGGTAATACATGTGTGTGCAATTATTGTTGCAGCCACAGGGGGCACAGTTCTGTTTGAATAGACACCACATGCTAGTTGTCAGCAGGAAAACCCACCTACTATTGGCAGAGAATATCTCTCCCCTTCCTTGTCCTCCTCCATCTCCTCCTATGTCTCCCTTTTCTATCTACAAATCATCTTACTTTCTCCATCAATTCCCCCTCTGTCATTTCTTCCTCCTCCTATTCTTCTCCATTTCTTCTTTTTCTCATTTCTATCTTCTTCTTTTCCTCCTCCTCCTCCTTCATCTTTTAGTGACATTCTGGAAATGGTAACCACAAGTAAAATTTATCAAGAATTGATACTTGAGAATTAAATATAAAACTATCAAGCACCTTGGTGGTTGTTATTTATGTACTCTTGCCACAGGTTTGCAGATGACATCAAACACAGGGTCTAACAAGCGTGCATGTCACAGCTCCAGAGTCACCATAACTTCTGCTTCATCCCTCTGTTACCCTGTGTGCTGGCTGTGTGCAGGGAGCTCTGAGTGGCTCCACTCCTCAGCAGCAGCATCTCCACTGGGCAGATATGGAAATAGAGGCTCAAAGGAGTCCAGGAATTTGGCCAAGGTCACACAGCCAGAGAATATAGAAGCCAACCATTGCCCCAGGTCCAACTATTTCAGGGCAGAGACAGAATAAATGTCAATCTTCTCATTATATGTCTGGCTCACCCATCTCTTCCTCTTCCTGCATGTGGAGAGACAACTGCCAAATGAAAATGAGTCCAGATGTCTACATGCAAAGCTGAACAGCCTGGCCAGAGGTTGACAGACATCACCTCAGGCAGGAACATCAGCTGCCTACCCAGCCTCCCTTCGCCTAGCGTGCATGGGAATGGCCAACATTGAAAGAGATCTGAACCAAGGCAGTTTATTCTGGCTACAATCCTGACTGAGCAACATTAAGTCATGACTGCTGTTTCCCCTGCTGATGGTGCAGTTTGGGCATCTATGTCTCTATTAGAATACCATTCAATTCAGTATCCAAAGCTGGATCCAAACATCGTCTATGACTATATGGTTATGACTGCCCATCTTGTGCACCCCTGTGGAAGATCCCAGGCTGGTGTGGACCACACAAAGATTATCCATCCCACCTACCGAGACTCAGGGTGGCCAGATTAGAACTTGAGAAGGTGTGGTCAAAGGAGTTTGGGACTTCTCACAAGCTCCCACGCTCTTCCTCTTAAGAATCCTAAGCCGTTCCAGGAAGGGTGACCATGGTAGCAGATGGACATGTGACTTCAGCAGCTAGAGCAGAGAATTTGGTCAATGACAAGTTCCTTTCCAGGGATCACTCTAGTAGCAGGATGATCGGCCAGGATACTCAGTGTCTGTTTGGCCGAAGTACAACCTGTGAACTTGTCACAGACGGATCACAAGGCAGTGGACATGAAGCCACGCTTACCCAGAGACTTAGGTCCAGACTATGTTTCAGCTGTGCTGTTGTCTGGAGAAAGTTCATATTCTGTTGAATGTGTTTGTCTTTGCTTTGAATGACTTATCCTATTACAAGATTGGCTGCTCGCCCTAACTAGCTGAAGGCAGGGCAGAGAGAAATGAAGCCTGGACTGAGCTGGAAGTTTCTTCCACAGTGGCTAGCATACATTGTTCTGGAAGTCAAGTATGGGCTGATTCAGGAGAAAAGTCATCAGTGGCCTTACCCAGAGAGCTGCAATAATGATTTCATGTGTGATGTGCCCACAATAGCAAATGCTATAATTATGGGGGAATCTTAGTTTACTTTTCTATCACTGGGGAAAAAAAATCCCTGACAAACAATGTTTAAATGAGAAAGGTTTACTGTGGCCTACAGTTTGTGGACACAGACCACAATGGCAAGGAAAGCCTGGTAGGAGGAGCATAAGGCAGCCGGTCACATGACATCCACAGTCAGGAGGCAGAGAGATGGATGTTGGTGCTAGGCTCACTTCCTCTGTTCTATGCATTGTAGAAAATGGCACCGCCCAGTTTTAGGATGGATCTTCCTGCTTCAATTAACCCAACCAAGGTAATGCCTTGTAGTCCTTGGAGGAGACTAACCTAAGACAGATAATCCTCCAAAGGTTTCTTCTAGGTGGTTCTAGATCCTGCCACTGCAGTGGTAACCAGCAATATTTTGCTTGGATTTGATGTCTGCACCACTGGAGGGATTGTCACACTTGGTACAGTAAATCCAGTCAAAATTCTGTGACTGGACCTGTAAGGAGCTGATGACTGATGTTTTACTAAATAAACATGTTTTAAAATTGCTTTTTAAACAGTTTCTTATACATGTCGATCAGTGCTGCTCTCACTAGGGAAGTTTCTCTTGCGATGGGTAGCCACGAATGCAGAGACTCATAAAGGTTCTAAGTGGTGTGAATAAGTGAACATTAATGCTAAACAGGACATATGCATCGTCCTCTCTGAAGCCTGGGGAACACTGTAGAAGGAAGAGAGGAAAGAATATAAGAGGCGGAGGGTGGGGCGCTGTGAGATGCTGCCTTTCAGACATGACACAGCTTTCACATTTGGCACTCACAGCAAGCTGCAGCTGTCTGAACAAGGACTGCAACAAAAATGGCCCCATCAATGGTCCATCCTGAATGGGGAGTGGCTCAGGAGACCCTACTCACCTAAGGACCTACAGAAGCCAGTGGTTGCTGGTGGGGCAGAGACATATTCTGTAGCCAGTGGTTCTTTGTGTTTGATTAAGCAAATAGTCCCGCACCCTTATCTCATAAAGGAAATCTTAATTAAATGCTGGGGATCATTGAGGCAGGAGGGAAGATTCAGAGATTAAAAGCACATAAACTCCTGTAGAAGACCCAAGTTCCCAGCTCCTAACACACACATCAGATGTTCACAACCACCTATAATTCCAGCTCTGGAGATCTGGATGCACATATACACACAAGGACAGGTGAAACAGCTCACAAAACCATAAAGGCGTGAAGATAGAACAGGGTATTTGGATGAAGGGGGTTGGTAGGAGGGGGAAAATGAGAGAGGATAATGGAGGGTATAATCAAAGTACATTATATATGTACAAAATCGTGAAAGAATAGATTTAAAACCAAAACAGAAAACAACCCCCCAATGTGTAAATAAATAAACAAGTTAACAAACTCTCCAACTGTTTAAACTTTCAAGGCTACCTTGTGAATGGTGTTGATGACAGAGGTCCCATCAATTGTTCTTCCATCAGAGATCCATACACGCTCGAGGGCCAGTTAGGTCAGTGTGGGACACATAAAGATTTCTCCCAAGATAACAAACATCAAACGCAAAAAAAAAAAAAAAAGATGAGGAGGAAGAGAAGGGAGAAGAGGAGGAGGAAGAAGAATAAAAGGAAGTAAAAGAAAGGATGATAAAGAGGAGAAGAAAGAAGAAGGAGAAGAAAAAGAAGAGAAGAAGAAGAAGAAGAAGAAGAAGAAGAAGAAGAAGAAGAAGAAGAAGAAGAAGAAGAAGAAGAAGAAGAAGAAGAAGATAAAGAAGAAGAGGAGGAAAAAAGAGAAAGAAGGAGGAGGAGGAGATAAAGAAAAAATAAAGAAGGGAGGAGGGAGGAGGAAAAGTCACATTACAAAAGAAAAGACCTTCAGTTTGATATAATTAGTATCCTGATGAGGGGGAACACAGACAGACACACAAGGGACATCTATACAACCAGAAAAGCATAAGAAGTCATGAAGAGGTGAAGATCATATTCTCCTGCACACTTTAGAGGAAGGAAGTGCTATGCACATCTTGGTTTGGAAACCAGAAGCTCTAGAAGGTGCAACAATATATTAGAGCTTGGTTTTAAGCATTTATTTTATTCTGTGTGTATTTATTTATGTGCATGTGCATGTATGTATGGGCACCATGTGTGTGTATTGCCCACAGAGGACAGAAGAAGGTGTCAGATCTCCCTGAAACCACAGTTGCAAGTGGTTATGAGCTGTCTGATGTCTGTTTTGGAAACAGAACCTGGGTTGTCTGTATGAGTTGCCAGTGCCCTTAGCCACTGGCCCATCTCTCCAGTCTCTTTGATGAGGATTTCAAGTCACAAATTTGTAGTCCTTTGTGGAATGGCACCCTCAGGAAAGCAATATAGCAAATGACGTCATACTTATCTATCAGAATTAAGAGTTATGCGAAACCCCTCTGGTCAAACCAGAAACCAGCAGCTTAGTGTAGCATCATGTGTGGTTATAAAATAACAAATATTAAATCTTAATGTCTGGAGAACACAAGTCTGGGAATGTCAAAGCATAAGATCAAGGGATTTGGACAGAGAGAGGATTCAAAGACCAAAGAGTAGGATTCCATTTGATGATTTAAAACACAATTCCTGCTGAGAATAATCAATAGCAAGAGTGAAACTTGTCTGGTGCTGAATAAAATTGTTGAACACACATCTCTGTAAAGGTGATTTTTGTGTTAGGTGTCTGCTCTAGTTTGCTTTCTGTTACTGTAATAAACACTGATCAGAGCAACTTGAGGAGAAAGGGGTTTATTTGACTCACAGGCCATATTCCATCACTGAAGAAAGTCAGGTCAGGAATTCAAGGCAGGAACCTGGAGGCCAGAGCTGAAGCAGAGGCTATGAGGGGACACTGCTTACTGGCTTGCTCTTTCTGGTTTTCTCAGTCTGCTAGTTTATGTACCTACCCCAGGACCACCTGTCCAGTGTCAGCACCACATCAATCATCAATCAAGAAAATAGCTGCAGACATGCATAAGGCCAATCTGATGGAAGCAAATTTTCAATTAAGGTCCCTAACTGATGTGTTTTGAACAGAGATTGTATTTTTCCCTTCCAAGTCACCCAGACCTGAATAATCGTACAAAACTATACTAATTACAACACTGTTTGGCCAATGACTCAGGCATATTCCTAGCTAGCTCTTACACCTTAAACTAACCCATTTCTATTATTTTATATTTTACCATGAGGCTTGTGCTTTTTGCCTTTTGCTTCTTGGGCATCTACATGATATCTGCCTGACTTCTTCTTGGTGTGGGAGAATTGTCTGTATTCTGTCAATCATGTTTTAAATAAGTGCTGATTGGCCAGGCAGGAAGGATAGGTGGGAAAACCAGACAGGAAGTAAAAATGATACAATGAGAACGGGAGAATTCTAGGAAGAAGGAAGCTGATTCCCCCCACTCCTGCCCAGACCACCAAAGCAGCAGGATATGATCTGTCTCACTGAAAAGGTACTGAGCCACATAGCTAACATAGATCAGAAAAAAATGGGTTAGTCAAGATGTGAGAGTTAGCCAGTGAGAGGCTAGAGCTAATGGGCCAATCAGCTTATAATTTATGGATACCTATGTGTGATTTTTCTTTGGGGCTAAACAGTTGTGGGGTATTGGGTGGGACAAAAACCCCAACAACAAACAAGCCAGCCCTCGTGTTACATCTTCTTTCCTCCTTTATCTCTTCTTGGATTTCCCACTTATATTCTGCCCTCCAATAGGTCAAAGTAGCTTCTTTATTAACTAATGGTAATAAAAAAGTATTCACAGCATACAGAGGGGAATCCGACATCAATGTGTCTATGATCTCTTTATTTTGATAAGAACTATGACAATTGTGGTGGTTTTTGTGGCAAGCTGATGGCCCCAGCATTCTTCAGGAGGGATTACCAACAAGCAATTGTGTGTGTGACTTCTTCCCCCATCAGTTCTTGGAGTCACTGCCTTTGTTTTGACAAACATGACTTCTTTTTGATTCTGATGTCAAGGTTCCCATTTCCTTCAAAAAGTGTAAAATCCTCTGGCTCCTGCCTCCAGAGAAAGGACGGCAAAGATGACCAGGAGTCATGAGGCAGGCTGCATTCCTTCCACCTCAAGCCTCCCCTTCGCAAAGTCAGATTTCTGCCCTGCTTGTTGTGGTTGTCTTCTCTGCATGAACAGCCAGTTCACTTAACCTTTGACATCTGTATAAGTTAGGATTCTCTAGAGGGAGAAAATCAATGGGATATATAGACTTAAAATTTTCAAAGGATTTTATCAGACTGTTTTACACCCTGGGAGGTTGGGCAGACCAAGTATGCTTGTCTGTATGCTGGAGAGAGGAAAAGCATAGTAGCCACTGTGCCCAGGAATTTGGAAGACTCACTGTGGATAACAAGAGGGGGCCATATTGGATACAGACTTAACCCAATGCTGAAAGCTTCCCAAAGAGTGGTTGCTATGAGTCCACATAGATGGGTGAAGACACTGGAATCTGATGTCCATGGATGATGGCAGTAGTAATAGGTGAACTTTCGTCAGAAGAGAATGTGCTGAGTGTCTTCTTCCATGTGCTGGCTTCTCCCATTGTCTACATTTATTTCATCCCAATGCCCAAAATACTGACAGCATTGAGGGAATATCTGCCCCACTAGGTTGTTGTTCCAACTGTCTATCCTCCTTGGGAATGTCCTCATAGATATCCTCAGTTATGAGATGTACTTGGCATCTGTCATTCCAGTCACCTTGGTCATCATGGTTGACCATAACACATCTCACTTCTCCAGGTAATGGTCTTGTCATGTGTCAGTCAAGTGGGACCGTGTTGGGGATACCCCACACCTTTGTTTCCCTCACAGATCAGCAGAGCAGTGTGCTCCTGGTACTGCTGGGACAGCCAGCCCCCTGCAGATCCAAGCAGTCTCACAACCATGCCTCTTAAATAGGAGTTCGCAATAGCGTTCGAGGGAGCCCCAAGTGGAAACTCTCATCAAATATAAAATTGTAAGATGGCTTGGTCTCAGAAAATGACTGTGTTCTGTCCCATTAGGTTTTCTACTGCCTGGGCAGCTCATTGTGCTCAGTGACCGTCTTCATCTTCGAGCTCTTGTCCCCTGGAGGGAAGGCGGCCTCCTAGTCATCAGTAGGAGTGAGCTGCCTCATCAGACAAAGATAAATATTTCACAGAGTTAGATGTTTCAGGGGAATAGGGGTCAGAAAAGAAGAGCCTTGAGGTCTGAGGTGGTTCTTCACGTTGTCTTTTCAATTTCATCCTGGTCTTTTCTCACGCCTTATTAAAAGCTTTACAGCTTCCTTTACCTAATCTTGAATAAGCAACTTCCCTCCAGGGTATCAATGTTTTAAGCTTGCTCTGCAATCACAGAGTAAATCCTAAAGGAGATTGCATTCACCAAAAGTGTGCTGAAGATGTCTTCTCCGTAATTTTAATGCTCTGTTAACACGTTACTTTCCCAAGCAAGTTCTAAATTCCCTTCTAATTAAAATAGAATACAGTGAGTCTACCATGAATTTCTCCATGTAACCTGTGAGAAAGGTTACCAATGGACTCTGAAGACTTCAGCTCTTGGGGTTGGAGTGGTAGAGCCCATGCCACACAGAGAGGCCATCTTTGGATGCTTTGGACAATGGCACCAGGTGACCACCAAGATCACTAGATCTGTGAGTAAATGAACCTTCTGGTGACTTCTACCATGGCTGCTTAGTCACTATGTCAGTGAAGGTTATCCAGAGAACCAGGAAAGATAGACTATCTGTCATTGCAAGAGGGGCTCAGTAGGCTGGCTCAGAAGATTTCATGGGCTGCAAAGCTCCACTGAAGTTATTTTCTTGTTAGAGAGACAGTTATAGTATTTAACTCAACAGTCTGGAAGCCTCACATTTAGAGAGAGGATGACTGCATGGGACCACAGACTGAGGAAGGGGCTGAGAAAGGCCTTGGGCTGGTGCCAGTGTCCACCGCACTCAAAGGATGAAGTCCCCTCTGTCTTAATTTCTGGAGGTGACAACAGAGCAAAAACTAAGTTTACCCCAGGAGGGTTGAACAGACATGACAACTATTAAGCTCCCTGCTTTTCCCTTGTGTCTGGCCTCAGCCTAGGGGATGCAGGGTTCCTGCTGAGAAGTAGTTTTTCGCTCTTGGTTTGCTGAAATTTTCACGGGTTTTCTCAGGAAGCACCCAGAAACACACATTGCCGTTTCTCTAATCATCCTTCAATCCAGTTATAGTGACACCCGAGTTAACCATCACTGTCACCTTTACCTCCACCAATCTTGAGGGATTCTTAGAGACAGCCCAGGATCTCAAAAAGTAGAAAGTACCAGTTCAGTTGCTCACTTTCAAATTGAAAATTCATGAGCTGAGTAAATAGGTTCTCTTGCTCTAAACTGTTAAATTTTGTGGTGTTCTTATCACATGGAGATGGCTATCCAGAGCAAAGGCCTGTAGCTCCCATTAGAGCAATGGCCTTCGAGAATGAAGGCAAGTCAGCTTGTTTTCAGAACACACACCCTGGAGCTACACTGAGCTCACAGTGGGGAACTCTGGGAACCACTTCTTCTCCAAGCTTAGCCAATATATCACCACAGGGCACATAGGTCACAGCCAAGGACTGAATATCACAGTGTCTGTTCCTCAGAGCTGTATGACAAGTTGTTGTTTTAAAAATCAGAAGAGGATAAGGCCAGAGAGTTGGTGGCTAAGTGGTTAACAATTCTGGCTGCTTTTCCAAAGGATCCAGGTTTGATTCCCAGTACCATATGGTGGCTTAGACTGTCTGTCACTTCAGTCCAAGGAAGCCAGCGCCCTTTTCTGACCTCCAAAGGCACTGTCCACACTTGACACCCACACTGCTCCCACCACCCGCCACACACACACACACACACAAAGGAAAAATAGAAAGTGTATTTGGGCTCACAGATTAAATATAGTCCATCACATAGAGAAAAAGGATGGTGGCAAGAGCAGCTTGCAGTGTGGCTCACTCAAAACAGAAAGCAGGGAAGTGGGACAGATGTACGGTGCCTACCCGTCATTTTCTTCTACTTTTGCCCTGCCAGCCCTCAGCCCACGCAGTGTTGTGTGCAACTCTCCTCCCTGCCTGCCCAGTAGTCAATTGTCTCTGAAAACATCCTCACAGACTCATCCAAGGTGTGCCTCATTAATGCCCTAGGCGTTTCTTAGCTCCACCAAGCTGATGATCCAGACCAACTGTCTTGGTGCCATCAAGGAAAGTGAACAGTGAAGAAATGAATTTAGAGCCATGAGCATCACTTGTATTTGCAAAGGGAGAAGCTAGAGACGTTCTGTGGATGGTGGAGAGCAGGCTATAGCATCTATAGCTAGAAGGTCAGGAAGTAGTGATACATGGGTGTGGGCACGTGGATTTCCGGGACTCCAGGTCTCCTAACAGTGAGGGTACTTTTCTGCGAGGAAAACCCTGCCCTGAGAACCTTTTAGAGCAGCTGTAGTATAGCACAGTAGCTGAACCCCCTTCCCATTATCCCTTTGCCTCCACAGTCAGCACTCACCCCCCAACCAGACAACATGATATTAGCTGATGTGGAGGTGGCTACCCTGGCTGATTTAAAAGTACATCATAAATATTAATGTTATGATGGCATCTCAAAAGATGTGCCATGTCCCACTCTTACCATGGAAACACCCAGAATTCTGCTAACGGCTGAAGAACAACAATTTCTCTTGAAAACTTGCCTATCTGAGAACGTTTCCTGGCTCTCTCAGGAAGCTGTGTGTCAGGACAGGTTTTCCTGACAGCATGCAGGCCCACCGAACCTGGCACTGTATTCTTCCTCTTTTATGTGTCAACTGTCTCAACTCTGATGGCTGGGGTCAATTCTGCTGTGTTTTATATTTCTCAGGAAATCACAAAGAATATTAGTCCTGCTTTCTGGTTACTGTAGGAATGAGTTTGTGGAAGATGCTTGTTGGTGTCACACACTACAATAATGCTCAGTTTAGTGATCTTAGAAGGGTTGCCACTTGCCTCACGGTGAGCACAGACAGTGGCATTGACATAGTACCTGGTTTAATCCTACCCTATGGAGAATGCGATTTCTGGATCCTGGACCACCGTATTCGCAGTGCATACCTTCCCTGTAAACGTTTCGGCCCAGAACAGAATGGATCAATTAGTTAAAGTCATTTGTACATAGCTGAGCAGACAACTCTAAGCAAATCACCTTGCCCATTCTAGCCCACACAAAAGCACAAAATGTCCATTTGCATGTAGTTTATTCATTCTGAAACCAGCAACCATACAGCCCTCTGCATATAGCCTCAAACAAAGACAAGCTGATGATGCCTTGGAGCATGAATCTGCAAAAAAATCATATGACAGGAGAATTAATCATCAGAGATACAGAAAACCATTCCTTTCCTGTTAATGCTCATGCCCGTATGCAGCAGGAAACAATCACATTTATTCTCAAGAGACTTTAAACCTCACAGAATCAGAATTCTGTGTTTCAGGTTTCAATGTGAAATCTAGACAGTACAGACATTTAAGCTAATCTCCCCAGACCTAGGAAGTCTGTCCACAGTACACATAGAATCTATCCTACTTTTGTATACCAGGCAGACATCACCAGTCGATCACAGAATTCTAATAGATGCCAACTTGGTCATCAGGATAACTTCTGTTATAGAGCTTTGGGGATGCATTCATCTTGTGGCATAAAATCCATTTTATACCTCAACTGAACCAGGCTGTAAAGACTGCAGTGGGAAGTTAAACCTAAAAACATAAATAACCAGAAAGTTCAATGCAAAAGGCTAAATAACATATTTAAATATCCCCAATATGGAATACTATTTGGCAATGGTCTATGTTTTTAATCCCAGCATTCAGGAGGGAGAGGTTAGTGATGTGATTCTCCATGAGTTTAAGGTAAACCTAAAATACATAGAGAGTTTCAGGACAACTTGAACTTTTAAAACACATATTTTAATTTTTAAGAATTTCATAAATGCATATAGTGTGTTTTAATCAGTTCTATCCCAACCCCTCAACTCCATTTCCTCCCCTATTTCCCCATTGTTTTACCCTCTCATCTTTATTAGTCTATTTTTAAAGCCCCTGAATTCACTTAGTGCTGTCTGTAGATACAATAGCATAGGATCATCTGCTGGGCAGTGAAAGCAAACTTTCCAGCCATTGCCCGGAAGCCATCGTTTTCCAACAGTCCCTCAGCTAAGGGGTGGGACTTCAGGAACCCCTCCCCCATCCATGCTAGGAATTTGTCTGACTTAATCATATACAAGCCTTGTGTCTGCAGTTACAGACTCTGTGAGTTCTTGTACAAAGGCTCCAGCAGTTGTGTCCAGCAAATACTGTTTCTCTGCAGACATCCGCTCCTTATGGCTCTTAGAACTTTTCGGTCCCATCCCCCGAGATGATCCCTGTGTTTGTGAGGAGAGATGTGATACAGACGTCTTATTGGGACCCTGAGCACTTCCGAGTTCCTTATCCTTCACACTGTCCAGTTGGGTGTCTCTGTCAAAAGACGTTTCCTTATTGGGGGTGAGAGATGCATTCATGTCTGGGAGGACAGCTTGTCACAATGCGCACTTGGCAGGATAGTAGCACCAAATTCTTCCCCAGGGCTCATGACCTCTGAGTACATTCTCTAAGGCACTGGCCTGGAGTCCCAACAGTACATACACTAAAATGCACTTGTTTTAAAGCACACTTGCATTGAAGACAACCCCATGGATATTTAAGCAAGAGTGCTGCGGTTAAGAACATCCTGCAGAGAAAAGTAAACCATATCAATGTAAAAGTCCCACAATTAAAACACTGAATAATTTTCTGAGTTTGTGTTTGATAAATATAACTCAGTAAAGGTGGGAAACACTGCATGGAGTCATCGTTTCCTGATCATTCATTCTTGTCTTCATAAAAAGTTGAACCACATAGTTGGCAATTCTCCATAGCTCACCCAGTGAAGAAAGCCCAGTGTTGAGAGTAATGTAATTCCAGGAGGCTGTAGATGTGAGGGTGTGTGTTGTTCAAATTAGCCTAAACGAATTAATCTCCTTCCACAGACTTTCAACAACACTGCACATTAAATGTTGATGTGCTACAGAACCGTATCCAACTTCATTAGTCAGAGTCCCCGCAAATAGCAGACTTTCATTTGAAATCGCTTGACTGAAATGATATGGGAATTATTTGCCCATGGGAGCATTACAAGAGGAGACAATCCAATGCCTGGGAGCTATGTTTGTCTGAGGTAAGCCAGGCATTGGAGGGGGGCATCTAAACTCAACTTGACCAACTTGGTGATGGGCAGGATCCTTAGAGGAGCTACAGCTCTCTATGGATGCCAGGAGTGTGGCCAGAAGCCAAAGGCAGGGGAGATGATGGACCTGTGTTCTCTCCAGCTCTCCTTCCACAAAGCACTTTAGAGATCTAAGCCTGTGCTGAGCTGGTCAGCACCTGTAGCCAGTTGGGCAGGCCATGGGTTCAGGTCATTAGGTTATACATCAGGGAGGTAAAGAGTAAGCATGGGTCCTGTTTAAGGAAACTTTTCTTCTTACTTTGGGTCATTTTTCCTACAAAGACCTTCCCAAATTCTGTAACAAAATGAGCAAATTTTCTCTCATATTGTCGGTGAGACTGCAATTTAGAGCAACCTTATGAAACGATACTGTTATATGACCCATGTGAGTCCCTCTGCAAGACCATATGTGGCCTTGCAGAAGCCATGTTGTCAATGGTATTGGTTGTATATTTATTTTCAGTGGTTAACAATATATGCTTAGATGTCTAAGTGTGGAAGAATTGTTTTTAATAAGAATAATGTATGCCCAGAGAATATAATGTTATACATAATCTCAAACTATGTGGTGGGTCTATTTGTAAAGACATAGAATAAGAAAATGGTTTTATTAAAAAAGGAGCAGAAATAAATAGAATAGTTTAATGTCAATTTAAAAATACATGAAGAGGAATGCTATTCAACCTATTCCCTCTACAAGAATATTTCTTACATTTCATCAAAACCAGCACAGGATCTTGGGGCTGTTAGACTCCATCAGAAACACAGAGGGGCTGTTCTCAGCTCTACCAGCTGTCCTAGGTGCAGGGCATTTGGTCATTAGCTGGGGTCTGTGAGCAGAAAACAACATGTACGAGGGAAGGATAAATGAGTGTGCATTTGTGGGCAGAGAATCAAACTTAGAGAACAGATCTGATCTTTTTCTCTATGATGTGAGCTCTGCCCATCCATTTTTGCAGTCTGTTTTGATGCTGACCAAACTCAAAACACCACAGGTTTAATGACTCCGCCATATTTTTCCCTACTACGGTAGTGGAGAGCACAGACACTGGAGAAAGCTCTTTTCCAGGTTTTTGAGCAGCAGACATCTTGCTGTGTCTTCACGGGGGTCGGGGTGGAGAAAGATCATTTTAGCATCTTTTTGTAAAGACAATGACTTCATCAGACTAGTCCTTAATCCTTCCTCATGTAACCTTAATTACCTCTTACTGGTCTTATTTTTAGATATATGGTCACATTGAAAATAAGATTATCACCATGTGAATCGTGGGTGGGGTGGCAGCAATCCTGTTTCTACTGAAGGACAAGATTGCAGGGTCCGTCAACTTGAGCAGGCTCACAAGCTAAGTCTTTCCTGTTACTCTTCTTTCTCAAGCATTGCTGCTGAACATCAGCAAACTATCCAGGCCACCTTGTCCACTAAGGCTTCACACTGTGTTCTGCCACCAATGTGACATCTCTATCATTCGTTCCTACAGGGCTCAGGGAACACAGTGAAGAGGGAGCAGAAGGGTGGTAATAGCCAGAGGCTGGGAGGACTCCTGCAAAGCGATGTAAGTCTCATCACGACAGGACCACTGCACTCAGGAATGTGCAGCCGCTGTGTTTGCCTGTACAAGTCAAGAAACTGCACCATGGAAGAGGGAGGACCTCACAGACTCTACTCTGGGCTGAGAGATACTGGCGGTTGATGGGTTCTGGGGGAGGGAGAGCTCATTTTCTTCAGGATTGTGGCCTCTCTTGTCTTCTCCATTCTCCACAGAATGAACCCCACACCCATGAGTATACAGGAAGCTGCAATGTGACTAAGTAGGTGTTTTGTTTTGTTTTTAAGAGAATGTGAAGCTGGGAGGGGATTATAGAGAGGCCTGGGAGAAACTGGAGTGGGGTGGATATATCATAGGGCTATACCATACAAATGCATAAAAATTTTGAAGACTTTTATAAGTAAAACTAAAAAAATTTAAAGAATAATGTTAAAGTTTAAAGGCGTAATTGTTGAATAAAACAAAAAGAAGTGGCTCCATCGGAAGTGAGAACTCATGCTAAGGGACAGATGGTGGATGGTCTAGTTATCTGTCTAGGAGGGAGGAGGCTTCGGGAGTGTTCTAGCGTGGGAGATTACAGAGCCACACGGGAGATGAGCTGCTATCACTGCACTCTCATTGGCTGGTCAGAGACCTGACAAACCGTAGCTAGAGAACTGTTCTGCACCCCAGTGCCGTGGGGAAGTGTGTCAAGGTCTGAGAACCCTCTCATAAACACAAGTTCCTAGATACTGCAGCTAATGCTGCTTTTAGACCAGAGGCTCATCGCTCCTTCTTGGTTGAATCTCACTGTCTTGGTAACTCTCTGTCTGTCCATTCTGTTTGCTTTTCAAGTGGCTCAGCGGCCCTTTCTGCAGCACAGTTAAAGCTCCCCCTTTTCCTCTTGATCACAGCTCACAGAGAAACATATGACCTTCCCCGTCTCAGATCCTTGAAAGCGGTCCACTTGAAGTAGTATGCTGTTTCTCCCAAGGTAGGGTAGGGGAGAACTAGCTCTCTGTGGATCCTTGTGGTGTGCTATAGCCCCAGAAATACTGGGAGGCTGTGTTCAGACAGGCAGACTGCTGTTGACTCTCACATCAGCTTGTCAGAGGGATGAACACAGGAAGCTTCTCTCCAACAGAAAAACTGAGGGAGTAGCCTTGCTCTCTGTGTGTCTCTTAATGGCCAATGTCATGCAGAAGGGAAGCTGCTGGGCACAGGGTTCTCATCTTTTGGAGAAGTGATTTGTGACTCAAGATCATAGCGGCTCGCAGTGGGTTTTTGATCCTACTGCACGTACTGGCGTTGGGGGAGCCTAGGCAGTTTGGATGCTCACCTTAGGAGACCTGGATAGAGGTGGGCGGACCTTGAGCTTCCCACAGGTCAGGGAACCCTGATTGCTCTTTGAGCAGATGAGGGAGGGTGACTTGATCGGGGGAGGGGGAGGGAAATGGGAGGCGGTTGCGGGGAGGAGGCAGAAATCCTTAATAAATAAATAAATTAAAATAAATAAAAAAAAGATCATAGCGGCTCACTCACCTCTTTGTTGCTGCCATATGCAAGAATTAGTCTGGTCAGACAAGACCAAGCCAAGCTGGCTCTTGTCTTGTCAGTAAGCATTAGCTGTTGGAGCATCTTCCCACCACATCTGTTGCTTGGATGTGTTGCTTTTCTCATTGTAGTGACAAAAGTATGTGACAGAAGCAATGCAAAGAAGGGAAAGTTGATTTTGGCTCTGGGGTTAAAGGGATTTGCGGAGCTACAGTGACTACAGCTTGAGGCAGCAGGCCACATTGCGTCTGCAGTAAGGAAACAGAAAAAGGAATGCCAGTGCTTGGCACACATTTTGTTTGTTTGTTTTTGTTGTTGTTATTTTGTTTTGTTTTTTAAAATTCATTCCTGGACTTCAGCCCAGAGGATAGTGCCATCCATATTCAGAGTGGGTCTTCCAAGTTCAGGTAATGGTTTCTAGAAAATCCCTCCTGGGCACACCCAGAAGTGGGTTCCCACAGTGACTCAAAATCTCATCCAGCTGACAGTGAAGATGAACCATCAAGCTGCTCAGTGACTGTGGATGTTTAAATTAGCTTCCTGGGATCATTGCTTTATCAAGGAAGTCATGATTACATAATGGACCCAAGACTGCAGGGCTGCAGGCTGGCATTGAGTGTGTTTTAATCCTACCCCTGCCTCATGTTTGCTCTTTGACTACTTAACACCTCAGTCTTCCCATCTGTCAATCGGGGATTATAAAACCCATGTGCCCTTGTTTGGGTTGCTATTGCTGCAATGAAATATCATGACTAAAACGCAAGTTGGGGAGGAAAGGGTTTGGCTTACACATTTCTCTATCACTGTTCATCTTCAAAGGAGGTCGGGACAGGAACTCAAACAGGGCAGGGACCTGGAGGCAGGAGTTGATGCAGAGGACATGGAGGGGTGCTGCTTACTAGCTTGCTTCCTCTGGCTAGCTCAAGCTGCTTTCTTTTAGAACCCAGGACCACCAGCTCAGGGATGACCCCACCCACACTGGGCTGGGCCCTCTACCATCAATCACTAAGAAAATGCCTTATAGCTGGGGAGGCATTTTCTCAACCGAGGTTCCCTTCGTTCAGAAGACTCTAGCTTGTGTGAAGTTGACATAAGACTAGCCAGCACAACATGTAACCCATAGTTAAAGAACTCAATTCTGTCAGAGGTTTTCAAACCTGACTATGCATTAGAATTTCTTGGTGTGATATGAATTTACAGGTTTTACATGGTCTTGGCAACAGCCTAAACCTTGGAGGCTTAAAAATCTCTCCCAGTGACCCTTAACTAAAACTGAACCAGGAAATCAGCAAATAAGGTAATTCATAGAAAGTTGCATTCTTACATCATCAGCCTTGCTCAGACTCATGGGACAAGTTTTTAAGAGCCAAGAGCCTCAGATTCTGTAGGATGCTCCGTGTGCTCAAGATTTCCCAGGGCTGGGCTAACCCAGAGGCCTCACTTGGAAGAAGGCTGAAAAGACACATAAGAGGAAGCATCTTTTTTTAGATGTAATCAGAATTCATGGTTTTCAAATGTCAATCTCCTGGGGATAGACTCTAAAACACAATAAAGGCTTCTTGACTTATGTCATTGGCCACCAAGAGGCCACTTAGGAACCTTGGCTAAAGAATTAATTCCTCATAGACCACTGAAACTATATGCTTACCTTTTACATTCTGGTGTCTAGCTCTTTAGTAGAACTTTTGACTTTATGAATTTGCCCATAGCGGCGTTCTCTCTCTCTCTCTCTCTCTCTCTCTCTCTCTCTCTCTCTCTCTCTCTCTCTCTCTCTCTCTCTCTCTGTGTGTGTGTGTGTGTGTGTATGTGTATGTGTATGTGTGTGTGTGCACGTGCATGCATGCAGGCACACAAGCATGTATAAATTAGTTATGACCACTCTGCTCATTCCATCCCCATATTTACCAAAGAAAATATTTTAACAGAACCCCAATGAACACAGATCTATTAGCAAATATAAATATTCAAGTCTTTATTTTAAAAAGAAAAATAAATAAAAAGTCTATAGTGTCCCTATGGTTGTGTTTGAATTTCCTTTCAAAGTTCAGAACATTGCTTGGAAAAAGAACACTAAATCTGGGTTCCAGAAGAAGCACACATGGTTTGAACACATGCAGATACAGGTTTCGCTGACAAAGGTCAGTTAGAGGCTGTGACACATTGTCTGCTTCAGCTGTACAATTCTCTGTGAGTGACAAGGGAGGAGATTTGGTGAGGCAGAAAGAACATGCACCATTTAGGACTGGAGGAAGAAGCTCTGAAATGAAGAGCATGCATGCCCTTGTGGAAGGTCACAGTTGGGTTTCCATTGCCAAGTCGGGTAACTCCCAGCAGCCTCTAAATCCAGAGCATCTGGTGCTTACTCACAATGTCTGCAGGATCCTAAATATATGAGGAACACGTAGAGAAGAAAAACAGAGAGACAGACAGACAGACAAAGAGAAATACAGAGGCACAAATACGCATAGATAAAAACAAAATATTTTAAGAAAAAAATACATAGCATGAATCCAAATAACCACACAATAACAAAATCCCTTTGACGCCACTTTCCTCTACCATCATCTTTGGTTAGAAACAGGATGATCAGTCTTGGTTTTGTTTGTTTGACACAGGTCTCTATGTAGTCCTGGCCATCTTGGAACTTGCTCTGTAGACCAGGCTGGCTTTGAACTCACAGGGATCCTTCTGAGAAGGATAGAAATTCAAGTGTAGTCCAATACCCAAAGAGAAATATGGAGTTGAGGCCATGATGACATGACCCTTGTGTGAGGCTGGGGAGTGACCACCTCCGATGTGGGTGGCGATGAGCCAACATCAGAAAGGTTTCCTGTGTCCTCATGCAAGAGGACAACACATTAGTTACTATCCCTGTGATAAAATACCCTAATGAAGGCCACTATGGAAGCAAGGGTTTATTTTGGTTCACAGTTCAGAGTATGGTCCATCATTAGGTCAGGGAGGGAGCGATAGCAGCAAGAATATGAGGCAGCTGGTCACATTGCATGGTTAAGGTGGGTCTTCCCTCCTCTGTTAATGGAATCAATACCTAGAGACTTGTCTCAGGGTGATTCTATCATGCTGACCATATTAACCACACAGGGAGGTTATGTCCCCTTTCCCCAGGCCCACTCAGAAACCCCCGGACACAGCACATACCTATCCACTGGCCGGGTAAATGCCAGTGGATGGGAAAATTATTATGGTTTTTGTGCCGTACAAATCATTTTCAGACAACCTGAGGCAGGTAATTAGGTTAAATTCTCAGTATCCCTCCAGTCAACGTGGGCTGTTCAGAGGGCTTCTGAAAGGCAGTGGTGTGCTGATTTTTCATAACAACTTTATAGACTATTTCTTTCTGTGCCCCTTTCCCTTCCAAAACTAAATAGGTCCTTATTTCCTTTTTTTTTACACTTTCATTACCCACCTTTTCCAAATCTTACCTCAAGCACATAATGTATGATTGAAGAAAAGGGTATATAGAATATTATAACATTTTTATGTTACAAATCTAAAAGCCAGAACCAAGTCAATTTGTGAGTATTTTATATTCAAGATTTATGAAAGTGATATTGGAGAAAAAAGTTTGATTCATGGCTCGGATGAAACAGTAATGCTCCAAGGACATTTAATTTCCACCATCTGCTTGGCACAAGAGAAAAAAAATCATATTCTCATCACAGCTGATGAAAGGTACCAGGAGAATTGGGCTATTTCTTGACTCTTTATTCTCAGCCTGATAAAGAAAGTTTGGAACTTTGGTGGTTGGAAGTTATAAAAGTAATAATGTCTAGCATGTTTTAACTGCCAGCTAAGTATCAGACACAGACCACACTGGGCGTCCCATAGGCCTTCACTCCGTCATTAATGTGCTCCTTTACTTCCTGGATGTGTGTGTGGATAGCTTTGCACCCCAATGTTTTCTGTTTATAACATCACAGTCCTTAATTCCCACATCTGTTGCCATAGAGTGTGAGCCAATGTCTCCTACTCAAGGGCCTTTGGATTTGGGGCTTGTGGTTGAGCTTGATTGTCAGCTTGAGGGGACTGAAAATATCAAAGCGTAGTAACATGTACTTTTGGAAGTGTCAATGAAGTGTTTTCAGAGATGACCAAGACACCAGACAGTAACAACTTAGGAGGGAAAACCTACCTTGAATGTGAGTGTCCCTAGTAGTCTGAAATACTGGATAGTGAAGTGTTGGGAGAAGAGGAAGAAATGATGCAGGTAGGCTCCACGCACACAAGTGAGCACACTCCCTCCCGCTGCCTTCCCACCTTAGGGAAGTTTTGACTTTTTAGCATGGACTTAACACGAGAGACTCTTCTGAAAGCTTCCAGGCCTTCAGTGTGGGGCTGGTGCTGTGGAGGCTTGTGGTTTCTTGGACAGAACAGTTTCTAGGTTCGGTATCTCTCTCTCTTGTGTGCAGAAAACCACTGTGTCTGTTGTGTGGGCCTTCAGGTTATTTGTTGATGCTCCAGTTCAAGTACTTCCTAGGTGTGAGCTCATGAAAGAGCTGTTTACTCTGTTTACTCACCTGCAAAATGGCACTGAAGGAGACCAGGCGGGGAGGGGATTGGCAAACCGCCTGCCTCCATCTGAGGTCTTTGTAATAAAGGCAGTACTATTGTTAGCCTCAACACTCCTCATCAGGCCATAGTGTCCCCAAGAAAACAGGACAAGAAAAACACTAAATTCGTTAACTAGGTACTCTGATATTTAATACAGTTCTAAAATTGGTTAAGTTGGATGTCTGTAGAAGAAAATCCATATTTGAAGCTTATCTAAAAAGATGATCTATGAGTTTTTTTCTGTTATGTGGCTAGAGGAGGCTCATTTTCTGATTGTATCAGCTTCTCATTAAAGACAAAATATTAGTCTGAGGCGTGTGCGTTAAAGTTGTCATTTAATACTTTGATTTATATGACCTAAGTAAATAGGTTTCAGTATGTTAGACAATATTCCTTTCAGTTACGCCATAAAAACCCATTTTAGGTTAAAGTAAGTTCATTTAATTTTCATTGCTTTTTGTAAATTCATTTGTAAGAAAATAAAGTAATGACAAAAGACTATGAATTTGAAAGAGAGAAAGGATGAGTATATAGGAGAGGTCAGAGGGGAAAAGAAAAGGGGGAATGGAATAATGTAAGTACATTATAATTTCAAAATTAAAAGAAATGATTAAAGAAATAAATATGGTAATCACAAATGCTTTTATTTTATGTTTGTTTTTTTTGTTTTGTTTTGTTTTTTTGGAGTTTTGAGACAGGGTTTCTCTGTAGCTTTTGGTTCCTGTCCTGGAACTAGCTCTTGTAGACCAGGCTATCCTCGAACTCACAGAGATCCGCCTGCCTCTGCCTCCCGAGTGCTGGGATTAAAGGCTTGTGCCACCACCGCCCGGCTTATGTATTTATTTTTTTTACATAGTTTGTATTTATTCCCTAACACTTTTCTAACCATTTGTTAGTTTGATAGCAAGATGGAATGTTCTAGGTATTTCCTAATATCCCCATTTCTTGTGGTTAAGAAGGGAACCCAGATGCCAAGCAGCCTAGCTCACCTCTGTGTCTCTTAGCTTTTATTGTTTATTATGAGCTCAACAGAAAACAAAAAAGCAGTAAGGACACCTTGATGCCAATATGCAGGACGTAAGAAACCTTATTTCCATATTATATCTGCATCACTTCTATTAATGCTGTGAAGTGATGTAATATATTGATGGATAGGTATATAGAGCATAGATATGTATGTACATACATATATACATTCATACATACATAGAAACAGGTAAATACATATAAAGATGCATAGATATGTAGATGCATGGAAAGTTGTTAAAAATGATAGATAAATATGTGATAGATGAGGGATAGATAGATAGATAGATAGATAGATAGATGATACATATGTACATACATATATACATCCATACATACATAAAAACATAGATAAATGTGTATAAAGATGTGTAGATACGTAGATGCATGGATAGATGATACACAAATGATAGATAAATATGTAATAGATGACAGATAGATAGAAGAAAGAAAGATATATATATATAGATAGATAGATAGATAGATAGATAGATAGATAGATAGATAGATACAGATAGTATATGATGAATAAAAAGATAACAGACTAATTCATAGACAGAAAATAGAGGACAGGTAGGTGGATAGATACATAAATGGGTGGATATATAGATACATAATAGATAGATAGATAGATAGATAGATAGATAGATAGATAGATAGATAGATAGGGGCAGCGGGGGAAAATAGATAGATAAATAGATAGATAGATAGATAGATAGATAGATAGATAGATAGATAGATAAATAGATAGATAGATGACAGATTGACAGGACTGAGCATATCAGGGCTTCAGTGTTAAAAGCTGAAGCTGCTCTTTGTCCATGAGATGGCACTCTAAAATAGGGATCCAATTCTTCTGGTGCTCATTCTGCCATTGTGAACAAGACAGGAAGAGATGATCATTTTTCTACATTGCTCCTCTATCTCAACTGTGGGCCTGTCCATGCACCTCTGCAGTAGCAACAAAGTAGCACAGAATAATAGGATGTGGTATTACTCATCCACTAGAAAATATTGAGCATGTGTCTGCCACCAATGACACAGCAATGAGAAGAGTAAAAAATTCCAAACTATTATTGTCTAATAAAGTGAGGTGGACCACACTGAAAGAAATACCCAACATGTCAGATGGAAACACATGGAGAGTGTGAGGGATAGACAGCAAAGGTGAACTATGTTTTTAAGAAGGATGCACAGGGGGCAAAGATGTCTTTACTGAGGTGGCATTGATGATGCTTATTCTCTGCTTGACTAGACTGAGAAACTCTTGGGTGGTGTGGGAGGTCCTTCTGTCCATGTGTTGCTTTTATTGGTTAATGAAAAAAAGCTGTTTCAGCCAGTGGGTTAGCAGAACAGGGCAGTCAGAAATGAATGAGCAGCCTCCGACTACACCTGGGAGGTAACTTATGTAGACCTCCAGGTGTGTCTGTAAGGGGGCATGCACTGATTAGTCTTTCTTGTCAATTTGACATGACCTAGGCAACCTGGGAAAGAGGAACCTCAATTGGAGAATTGCCTCTATCAGATTGGCCTGTCAGCATGTCTATGGGCCATTCTCATGATTGCTGATTGATATGGGAGGGTGTAGCCCACTGTGGGCGATATCACTCCTGGTCAGGTAGTCCTAGACTATATTAAAAAACTGGCTAACAAGGAGTCATGGAAATCATGCCATTAAGTGTACACATACACACACACACACACACACACACACACACACACACACACACACACATCTTTCTGCTTCCAGTTTCTGTCTTAGATTTTCTCAGTAACTTACTGTAACCGTAAGCCAAGTAATCTCTTTCTTCTTTTTTTCCAACTTGTTTTCGGTCTGCATTTTGTTGCAGCAATAGAGAAATGAAACAAAGACAACGTTTAAAATGAATATATAAAATAGTATATATGTGATATTTCAAAGTTCAAAAAAAAATAACCTGAGTGTTGAAACATTTCTGCATACTTTCACCTGCTTCTGTTTTTCTTGCACCCACAATAGTATTGACCTACTGAGTCAATGGATCTACTCAGTAAATGGATGACCTACTTGTTTTATACATAAGCAAGCTGGAAGCAGAGTGATGTGTTCGTCGTCAAAAGTCATGTAAATACTGTGAGAGGAAACTCAGACCTGCTAAGGATCATTACCCTGTTGAATTCTGTTTTCTAACCCAGGTCAGGAGTTGTGGTATCTGGATGCATAGTGGCCAACATTACTCTGAACACTCATGTTTTGGTCATGTAGTTAGGTGAGAAAAACATAAATACAATATGTCTGTCTTGTGTGGCCAGCCTAGCTTTGTCATCCAGGAAGAGCCCTTCTCCTCCAGAAGAAGCTTTGGTGATGTTTTCTCATTTCAGGGGATATTAATAATTTAGGGAGTTGGTAAAAATAAAAGGTTCTTACTGCCTGTACTCATAAGTCTCATTAAGAAGGCATGTAAAATCTGAAAATCCAAAATTATATCTCACAGGAAAAAAATTATTGGGATGGAAACAAAACATGTCTGTGTTATTTAGAGAAATGAGCAATCCTACAATGCTCAGGGGCTTTGCTAATCTGGTACTTTGAGTGGATATTAATCCTGCTTCTTCTGGAATTGAATTTGATTACCATACGTCCAAGACCAAGCCCAGGATAACAGAGTATAAAACACACACACACACACACACACACACACACACACACTTATATATAACCTCAGTAACCTGTCTTTAGAGCTGAGGCTAATGCAGCAAATGAATGTGAATCATACACAGGATGCCATTAACTCAACAGATATTGAGTAATATCCATGTCCACTCTACATAAGGAATGGGGAAGATCCATGTCCCACAGTAGAATTTACTAAATGTGGATATCACTAAGAAACAAATGCAATCTTGAAGCCAGTATCAAATGTGCTATCTGAACAAGAGCTAATTTACATTGCAATATTTAGATCAAATGTGGCACACCCAGGGAAGTCATATTTACCTCTTCTACAAATTCTTATTTAAAAAGGGAGCCTGGCTGAGGATCTAGAAGACCTGGGACCTTGTGAACAATAAAAAAAGAAAAAGAAGGGGGGAGGACCTTGGACTGCCCACAGGGCAGGGAACCCTGACTGCTCTTCGGACTAGAGAGGGAGGGGAAGGGGAGGGAGGAGTGGGGGAAGGGGGAGGGAAAAGGGAGGCAGGGAGGAGGCAGAAATTTTTAATAAAAAATTAAAAGAAAAAAAAAGAAAAAGAATTCATATATTTTGGAGATCAGCCCTCTGCCCGATGTGGAGTTGGTGAAGATCTTTTCCCATTCTGTAGGCTGCTGTTTTGTCTTGTTGACCATGTCCTTTGCTTTATAGAAGCTTTTTAGTTTTAGAAGATCCCATTCATTAATTGTTTCTCTCAGTATATGTGCTACTGAGGTTATATTTAGGAAGTGGTTCCCTGTGCCAATGTATTCAAGTATACTTCCCACTTTCTCTTCTATGAAGTTCAGTGTGGCTGGCTTTATGTTGAGGCCTTTGATCCATTTGGACTTGAGTTTTGTTCATGGTGATAGACATGGATCTATAAAAAATGGAGTATAGACCTAAACAGAGAACTGTCAACAGAGGAATCTAAAATGGCTGAAAGACACTTAAGGAAATGCTCAACGTTCTTAGCCATCCAAGAAATGCAAATCAAAACAACTCTGAGATTCCATTTTACACCTGTAAAAATGGCCAAGATTAAAAACACTAATGACAACTTAGGCTGCGAAAATGTGGGGTAAAGGGAACAGTCCTGCACTGCTGGTGAAAATGCAAATTGTTACAGCTCTTTGGATGTCAGTGTGGTGATTTCTCAGAAAATTAGGAAACAACCTTCCTCAAGACCCAGCAATACCACTTTTGGGTATATATCCAAAGGATGTTCAATTATACCACAAGGACATGTGCTCAACTATGTTCATAGCAGCATTGTTTGTCATAGCCAGAACCTGGAAACAACCCAGCTGCCCCTCTACCAAAGAATGGATAAGGAAAATGTGGTATATTTACACAGTGGAGTACTATAAATAATGACATCTTGAAATTTGCAGGCAAATGGATGGAGCTAGAAAACATCATTTTGAGTGAGATAACCTAGACCCAGAAAGACAAATATCATATGTACTCACTCATAAGTGGTTTTTAAACATAAAGCAAAGAAAACCAGACTACAATTCACAACCTCAGAGAACCTAGACAACAATGAGGACCCTAAGAGAGGCATACATAGATCTAATCTACATGGGAAGTAGAAAAGGATAAGATCTCCTGAGTAAATTGGGAGCATAAGGATTATGGGAGAGGATTAAAGGGGAGGAGAGAGGAAGGGAGGGAAGCAGAGAAAAATTTATAGCTCAATAAAATCAATTTTGAAAGAGGAAAAAAATCATAATCAAATCCAACCCTTAACTTCTGTTGTTTTTTCCAAGGCTTTCTTTTCCACAAAGATGAATTCTGAGGGAAGGGGATCAGAGGGTTTCTGATTTCTCAGGAGTATTAAAACAACTTGTCAGTAGTGAAAGCTGAGAATGCTTTCTTGAGACTAAGAGGAAAATTAAAAATGTAAGCTAACACTCGCCATCCCATCTACCTCAACTCCCTGAAGCAAAGCAGAGTCTAAGTCTCATTGTGACAGTCTCCTTTTTCAACACGCAGGATTGGATTTCAAAAGAACATCGTCCTCTTATTAATTTTCTTATATTCACTGAGTTATGGATTTCTCCAGTACAGACTATCACACTTATGTAGAGAATGTTGTTTTCAAAAGCTACAAGAAAGGAAAGTAGTCAGATGGGAGAGGGCTGGAGAGGTGGCTCAGCAGTTAAGAGCAATAATGGCTGGTCTTCCACAAGACTTAGGTTCAAGTCTACCATCTACATGGTGGCTCACAAAAACCTACAACTCCTTTTCCAAGGAATATGACACCCTCTTCCAGCCTCTGGGGGCACCAGGCCTATAATACATAATACAGAGGCATGCAGATAAAATACACATACAAATATAATTTAAAAGTGTCTTTATCATTAAAAAAGAGCAAAGAACATAATCCTGAAATGCTTGCCATCATGTGTACACATTCCATCCTGACTAATTCTTACTATAATTGTTGTTGATGTTGTTACCCAGACTACAGTATTAATACTGGCAGTCTATTATTATGCATTTAAATAATATTCTTGAATATATATTGAAATAGGTGGGGCATGACATTCACATGATCAAATTTCAATCATGTGAGAAGAAATGTGGGATTGAACTTTTAAAGGAAAATTCAGATTTTCAACACAAATTCAACTCTAATCCTGGGCAGTTATAAACAAAGGGTTTGAGGTCTTGGGAAAGAAGTTGGAGGCTGCCTCCAAATAATCACTGCCACCAAGGGATGCTTGGTGTTGGTATGGGACAGATCAGTCTTTCTTGAAGAGAAAGTGTACTGGGACCAGAGTGTAGCTTAAAGGTACAACTTTGCCTATCATGTGTGAGGGTTTGGGTTCAATCATTGGCATATAAAAATAAAAATTTAAAATACTGTTTTATTGGTAGTAGTCATGTCTGAGAGTTCTCAAGAGTTGTGAAATTTGTCTGTTTCCCTCCAATGGCATTAAAATTAATGTGTGAACATCTGTAGATCAGTATCCACTCTGAGTTCAGTGGATAACAGTGTTAGTGCCCTGGGAGATGCCTGTTCATCCTTCAACTCTGCGTGTGTTGTTAACCATCCAGGTCTATTAGTTTCCTTCCTGTTGTTGCCATAAACACTTTGATTTAAAAGAAAAATCTCAGGGAAGAAAGGGTCTCAGTTCCAGAGAGATAGAATCCATCCTGATGGGGAAGGAAGAGCGGCAGGAGCATGAAGCTGACCAGACAATAAGGAAGCAGAGAGATCATATTTTCATCCATACATAGGAAGTAGAGAGAACAGGAAGAGGGGTGAGAACACAAACCCTCAGAGCCCACACTCAGTGACATATTACCTTCAGCTGGTTTCCATGTGCTAAAGTTTTCTCTTTTTTTCTGAAGCATGCATGGGCAGCCGGTCTGTGGTGGTTCTGTTGAACTTGTCCATATTGGGTTTCATGGTCTAAGTTGATAAGGACGACTGAGCAGGTCTCTTCCTCAAAAGGGCACCAGATCTCATTACAGACACTTATGAGCCACCATGTGATTGCTGGAAATTAAACTCAGGACATTTGGAAGAGCAGGCAGTGCTCTCAGCCTCTGAATCACCATTACCTCCTCCAAACACCACCTTCTGGGAACCAAGTGTTCAAACCATCATTCTAGCGAAACTGATGTTATATCCACAATATTCAAGATTCCTCTGTGCTATGATCTAGAGTGGATTTTGTGACAGGCCACTCCTTCTCCATTCTATACCTTTTTATAATAAGATAGCTTCAGATTTATACTCAAAATGTAAAATAGTCCCATTCAGCCTCACCTAGCTCTCTACAGGTGTTGACCTAACACAGCCAAGATGCAACAAACAATATCAAGAATTAACATTGGTATGTTATTATAAATTACAAATCTTAGTAGAATTGTATCACTTTGTGTTTATTTTAAAGATTTTATTTTTAATTTTGTGTGTGTGTGTGTGTGTGTGTGTGTGGTAGGGAAGGGGATGCTCAAAGAGATAAGGGGCTCCGATTCAGATGCCCCTGAGATGGATTGTGAGCCTCCTGATGTGAACTCTGAGAATTGAACTGAGGTCCACTGGAAAGAGCAGCAAGTGCTCCTCACGCCTGAGCCATCTCCCCCCCTCTACCACAAACACTCCAGTATATGACATCATGCACTTGTTTGTCCATCTGATTTAATTATTTTCCATGGTAAATACAGATAAAATCATAACACACTGCCCTGTAAATAACTATTTTTAACTAACATAAAACTCAGAAAAGTAAGCTCGAAAAGTAAATCTTGTAGTAATGCCTTCTATTTATAAATTACTCTAGTTTTGTATGCCTGGAATATAGTTTATATTGTTTTGATTTTTGGAAGACACTGCCTGGGTAGAATTCTGTGTGCCAAGTTTATTTAGTTTACACTTTGGCTTTCAGTACTGTTGAATTGTGTTGCAGTGGATTTTTGTTTGCAACATTTCAGTTATTAGTCTGCTATCCAGGGAAGCCAATACAAGGACACCAGTCAGTGACTTCCATGTTTCTTTCTTTCTTATCACTGCTTCAGACTTCATTACGATGAGTCTTATAAAGATTTCATGTTGTTCAAACCTTTGTACATTAGTCTTTTTAGATTTGGAATTTATTATTTTTTTTAATTTGAACATTTTCTGTGTATTATTCTTTCAAATACCACAGTTTCCATTACTTCTGAGTCACTCCCTGGAACAGTTGCAGGATTTACTCAAGTGCATCACTGTCTGTAAACTTCCTTGCATTTCATGTTAGAAGATGTATGTTGTTAGGTGCTCAAGTTTATTCTCTCATTTTTTTCTTGACTTTTTTTTCCAAGACAGGCTTTTTCTGTAGCTTTGGAGCCTGTCCTGGAACTAGCTCTAGTAGACCAGGCTGGCCTTGAACTCACAGATATCCACCTGCCTCCACATCCCGAGTGCTGGGATTAAAGGCATATGCCACCACTGCCTGGCAAGTTTATTCTCTTTGATTCTGTCATGTGTGTGAGTCCATTAACTGCAACTATTGTATATTTCACCTCATTCATCAATTTTTATAATCAGAAATTAGAATTGAGATTTTTAAATAGCTTCCATCCCTTTAATTAGATTTGAAATGCATTGAATGATAAATATTCATCTGCCCATTATAACATCCATGTTATTTCCTGCTTGTTTCCCCACCAGGTTTACATGGGGTAAAAAGATACTGGAGGAAGTAGAGATCAAGATTTGCTCAGGAGTGCACAGCTGCTGGGTAACCCATCACTCCAAGCAGACTGCACAAGTCATTAGTCTGTTTCCAGGCCTGCAGGTCTTGATGTAAAGCTAGAGCCGCCTTTCTGACTGCAGGTTGAGGCATCTGTAGGTCAGCCCTGTGCGATCTCATGCCATTGTGTAGCAAACAACCTGAAGTAGCAAATGGAAAAGGCAATTACGCGGACCACACATCTACCCATCATATTTTTCAGAATCCAATTAGCCAACGCAAATCACACAGAGAAAAGCAAATCAAGACTATACTGCCCATCAGATGGTCCAGTATAGATGCTTGGATAAATCCAAACATCGATTCAGCGAGGAGATGTCTACTTTTTATTCCAGTTTTAGGAGCAGGAAACCATGAAATGGCTTAAAACGTGAAAAGCAACACTAATTCATAGAAATGTGTTCGCAAGGGATGTTAAGATATTTATGAATAGGTGAGATATTAAGATGGGTAGAAAGAAAGCGTGAATGAGTATGTTATAAAATAAAAGTGCTATGAAAACCTTCAAAATGCGCAAAGAGACGTTTCGCCAGATCACAACAGACTGGAATGATTCCTGGCTCCTTTACACATCTTTCCCTACAATGTAAATAAGCAGATTTCTCTGTGACTAAAATATTTTAGTTCCTGAGCTGTGAATGAGATGTTTTCATTTCAAACTCCTTTATTGGAAATGACGGTATGAGAAAAACTTAATTAATCGACACATAGCATCGGGGGCTGGCACACGGCCATTAGCTGTGTTCGTTTTCCCGGGGTGGTGGGGGAGGGGTGATGACTGAACAACCACGTGCAGGTTTTCCTGCCCTCTTTTGTTGCATAAGTAGCTGCCACCTGCAGGAGCAGATACAGTGAACCAACCTGGAGTCTTTTGTGGTTTTTAATATTACATACTAAGCCAAGATGCATTAATTTTTGTTTTCTTTTCTATTTTTGTATATATGTATGTATGTATGCATCATTGTGTATTTTTGCATGTATGTATGATTTGATGCACATATATGGCACCCAAGGCTGATGACACTGCCCTTCTAGCGTATTCTTTGAGGCAAGGTCTCTTAATCAACCTCAGAGATCCTCAAAATGTTGACACTTGTAGTCAGCTTGCTCTGGGGATCTCCCCACTGGCTCTGCCTTCTGAGGCTGGAGTTTCAAGCCGGACACCAGGCACACCTGGCAGGTATGTGAGTTTCTGGGGTCTGAATGTGGGTCCTTTCATTTGCGCAGCAAGTGCTTTAGCCACCGAGGTGTCTCCTCACATCCCCAAAGAGGCTTCTTAGAACCATCTAGTAACAATGGCATTTGGGATATTAATTTCTGAGTCCACATTTGACCATAAAGATTTATAGAAACGATCTCTGTGTCAGACCTGTGTGTATGGAGGAGAGGTTGCTCCTCAGGAGGCCATCCATCTTGGTTTTGTGACAGGGTCTCTCACTGGGCTGGAACTTGCCAGTTTACATAGGATGGAGGGCAAGTGAGCTCCAGGGGTCTACCTGTCTCCAGGGCTGGCTTTATAAGGGCACAGCATGGGTCTGGAGCTGAAGACAAGTCCTCAAGGCAAGCATCTCACCCCTAAGCCTCCTGACTTGCTGGCCCTAAAGCCCATGTCTGGTCTCTTCAAAATCTCTAGATGCTGGCCAGTGTGGAGAGATGCAAGAAGATCTAAGAAGACCCAGGCACTTCCTTGATCTACAGGTTGTTGTATTTCCCCCAAAAAACACTTCCAGCTTTTAAAGGCATGGAGACTTTTATACAAAATATTCATTATAATTTGTCAGAAACTATGTCCACATTTCTCAGCATGAAAGATTAAAAAATGCTTCTACATTTGTTGATCAAAGCAGAGAAGAAAAGAGAAGCCTGTGTTTTTATCCGGCTCGAGTGGGGTGGGGTCCCTTAGGACCTACACTGAGATTAGTAGGATATTAGTAAACTTCTGCACAGAAACTGCCTTTAATGTTTCATTTCATCTCTTTAAAGACCATTAATTAGGTATCTTTTCCCTCTCTAGACTCCCTGTTAAACCCTTAAAATACGTGATCATAATTGAAAACGTACATGTGTGTATATATGTATACTCCCGTATGTACCACGACCTGTGGAGGTCTGAGAACATTCCCCTCATTGCTGCTTCTCACCATACAACTTGATTGAGACAGAGTCTCTTCTTTGCAAGACCCAGGAGCCTGGGGGTTATTCTCCTGTCTCCGTCTATCATCTCACAATAGGAACACTGGAATTACAGAAGTTTGCTCGCCTGCCTGGCTTTACATGGGTGCTGGGGACTGAACTCAGGTTCTCATGGTTGCATGGTAAGTGCTTTACCCACTGAGCCTTCACCCCTGCCCTACAAGGACATTTTTAATAACTACGGCAGATTATATAGGACGCTGAGACTCATAAGTGTTGGCACCCAGTGTCACATGAACAGGATTTGAACCAGCTGAATCTGAATGTGGCCTTCCTGATTTCTCAGGTGTCTGTCACCTTCCAGGCCTGTGGACAAGTCTGCAACATACCTGAAATTTTTACAACTGCGATTTCTTCT
The DNA here is from genome assembly GCF_037038515.1 of Microtus pennsylvanicus. Lineage (NCBI taxonomy): Eukaryota > Metazoa > Chordata > Mammalia > Rodentia > Cricetidae > Microtus > Microtus pennsylvanicus. The sequence goes on from NC_134579.1 coordinate 110,588,391, forward strand.
TTGGAAGTTATAAGTAGCCTCTATTTTGAATGAATCATGTACACACACACACACACACACACACACACACACACACACACACCACAGGTATTTTTTCTCACAATGTGAATGGGGACAACCTTTTTATTTCACTCCAAATACATATTTATCTTTCCCATTTTATTCACTGGCCAAGGGAAACCTCAGCGTCCACAGCCAGTATCCCCAATTCTGGAAGAGCAGCCAGCCTCATCTGTGGGACCACCTGCCACTGTCTCCCTGTTGAGACTTCACCAAGGTTATGGCCATTCTTGGTGTCAACAGCCAGTGCAAGCAGGCCAGGGTTTTCAGATGTCAGACTGTCATCCCCTTTTCTGAACATCCTAACTTCCTTCCTTTCCCCAACTCGCAGCAAGTTCAGTGACCCTGCCTGATTTTCCTCTTAGAAATAGCAGCTTGAAATTTGTGTGTTCAAATCAAGAGTTCAAGATGAGACTAATCAACAAAGGTAATTTTTTAAAGGTTATCCTTGACCTCAAATTCCAGAAAGCTATGTGGGGCTATGCAGCCATTTGCCCAGACAATTTTTTTTTAGAGGAAAATTTTAACTTGCTTTTCTGTGACTTCAGCACCTCCCACTTACTTGGGGAAATACATTTGAGAAGTGGAGAAATAGTCACAAACATTTCATTTGATCAGTAGTCCCCAGGGCTGGATTCTAATAGTCCCAGCTCACCTTGAAGAATTCACTCTCTCTTCTCTGGAATTCTGTGCTGGTCTCATCTGTCCGGGGGGGGGGGCACCAGAGACCTAGAGTCTCCAGCATTTGAATGAATCATGGCCCAAGTTAGATGGAAACTGGCTGGCTTTTTTTTTTTGATGTGTTATTCACCAAAGGAATTGTAAATATATAAAATCAAAGAGTCAGAAAGATGTCACTTTGCCTGTGAGAATGTCCCATAGCGACCAGCACACTAGAAGATAGCCAGATCTGAAGATGTGACCTGCGGATGACAGGAAACGTGAGCGAAAGCTTCTAGAAAAATCTTCACCGTACACTGCATCGCCTGCAAGGCCGACTAACTGCTAAGGAGGCACGATGACTTGGTGGGGAAAGGAGCTTGCTGCACAAGGCTGAAAACCTCAGTTCCATCCCCTCATCCCACACCAAGGTGAAAGGAGCGAACCAAGCCTGCAGGGTTGTTCTCTGACCCCCATATGCATACCATAGCATGTCCACATGCTTACAGGCCTGTGGATGCACATGTGCAATACAAGCACATGCAATAATAATAGTAATGATGATGATGATGATTAATGATAAACACAAAACTAAGGAAAAGTAACTTCAGGGATGGAGACTGGAACAGTACATGCACACAGCCTAATTGGAAATTGCCTTGGGTTCCCTTTACCCCTCCCACAAACAGTCATTCTTTGCCCACCTCTGTGTTATCTTGGGACTAAGAATAAAACCTTTGGGATGTGTTAACTAAGCAAACCACCAGCTTCCATCAGTCAAAAGTCTGAGTCTCATCAGACAGCATCTGAGGCCTAAATAGAGATCACCCCTCTTGGCTGTAACTGCCTTTGACACCTCCATCAATGCTCTTGTCTTCTTCTGTTTTTTATTTTTTGCTTTATTTCATTTTTTATTTTTCTTTCTTTTTATTGCTACAAAAACATCATGAAACTGAAAACTGCTTGTACCTTGGAGCATGGAATTGGGGGTAACTGCATCTGTGTTCCCCAGTTGTAGTCAGTGATATTTGGCTTCAGAATAAATCCTCTCTTGTTCTGTTTGCAGTCAGAACTGTTTTGTGTGTGGATAAAAAGAATTGAAAACTTCTACTTTTGGAACCACATACAGAAAATGTCTGGCAACATCTGACTGAGCTGAAGGTACACACACGCTTTGACTTGGAAGCCCATTTGTAGATACATTTAACTGCACACAAGGAGACGCATAAACCATGACTGCTTAAGAAATTACCCATCTCACCTGCCTGGGAATAACAGTGTCCCTGCTAGGACCTCAACAGCTAGCTGATGCTTGCCTGGCTTTTGAGTTTGCTTATTTTCCCAGTTTCTTCTCTCCTCCTCCCTAATCACATGCCTCTCATCTTCGTTTTGCACATTTCCTACTAATGAGCATTTAAAATGTTTTAAATTAAGACCCTCTCTGTCCTTCTAGCCCAGTGCACTGGGCCCTTACATTCAACAGCCTTCAGAATTCTTATCAGAGTGTTCCAGGCAGCTTGTACATTATATTCTATTAGAGCAAACCCGCCCAAAGTTGTCAGAATTCAGAGACCGCAGGATCTGTGGGACACTTTTGTTAGGAATATATTCATAGATTCGCTTTACTAGTCATCAGAGACGTCCCACGAGGCTATGTTTAACATCTCATTTGGTAACATAATTCAACAAAAATGGTAAAAATAGGTAATATTTATTCATACGGCAGGCATATTAGATAGACACATGCTAGCTTCTCTACATTTGAACACACACAAGGTCAAATGGAGAAATGGAAATAACAAAAGAAGGGAGAGACAGAAATGAGAAAACTCCTAACTATGTGAGTTTCTTATATAAAAGTACTCTTCTCTTATGCAATCATTCTTATCCCTTCTAAAAATAATGAGAATGTTATTCTCATAAAATAAAACAACCACCATCTGTGCTCTTCGTACAAATTTAAAATCTCATCCCTTGATCCAAAAGTTTGAAAAATGTGCATCCCCTAAGATCCACAGATGTTTGTGAGAGACCCAGACTGTGATTTCTGCAGAGGCCAGGAGTCGCAGTGTGTTCCTCTGCGATACTGGGGCCTAGAAGAAATGGATGTCTAGGGTGATCCACCCTTAGCCTGTCCCCATCTGCATCCACCCACCACCTACCTTCAGCTTCTCTCCACACCTCATCCTCTGCATTCATGAGCCTGCTGGACTCTGGTAACTAAGGCCCCATGGGGCATGGTAAAGAATATAAGAAACTACACCAGAAGGCACTCCTGGATTAGGAGCCACTTACAGTTGAAGGTTGTTCATGGAGGGAGAGTGATTTTTCTTTGGTTGTGAGCACTGCTGGGGTGGCCATTCCCTGACAGATGATCCCACATCCATGCACATACTGGTAGAATTAACTACACTCAATGATAAATCTTTTTAAAGAGAAGGTGAAGTGGGGAACAAGGGGTAGCAAAGGTGTTAGGGGGTTCTTGGGAGGTTGGAAAGAGGAGCAAATAGGATCAAGAATGCACTGGGATGGAGAGACAGTTAAGAGTGCATACTCCTTTGTCAGGGGACCCATGATCTGCTCATAGCATACACATCAATGGCTCACAACATCCTGCAACTCAAACTACAAGGGATCCCATACCCTCTTGTCTCTGCAAAAACCTGCATTTGCATGGCATAAACACACACACACACACACACACAAATATTTCAAAGAAAGAAAATACATCAGATTCACAAGGCAAGTTCACAGTTGAGTTGGAACCCAGAAAGTCTCGTTCTTGGACTCGCATTGTAAACACAATAAAAGAAAGGCTATAACCACAGTGACAAAGACAGGTGTCAAGCTAAATATGGTATGCCACTGGCCCCGGGGTACCATGGCTGTGCTTTCTGTTGCTGTGGTTTTTGTTACTGAGAGTAACAATGATTCAACTCTCCGTGTTACCACAAAGTGTCAACAGTGCAAGACAATGGACCCATATGTGTTGTGATGGTGGCATCACATTTTCATCTCCGTGAAAACAGAAGATGCAAGACAAAAAAAAAGCAAAAAACTCCAGCTAGTGTGCTGTAGATGACGACACATACAGATACAACTATTTAGAAAAGCGATTGAGAGAAACAAAAACAAATTTGAATTGCCTTTATTTTGATAGGGATGTGAGACACAGACATTGCCACCTTCATGCTGCATTTACCAGCAGATGGTGCCAGGGAGGTGGGAAGAATAAGCAGCAAACAGAAATGAAGGGAAGAAAACTCCTGTGTTTTGTTATTGGAAGTGTGACAGGAAACCAGATCTTCAAGAAGTTATTCAACTTAAAAAATAAAGTGTGTGCATTCAAGTGCAGTGCCCACAGGGACCAGAAGAGGGCGATGAGTGTCCCAGTTCTGGTTGTGAGCTGCTCAATATGGGTACTGGGATCTGAACTCCAGTCCTCTGCAAGAGCAGCAAGTGCTCTTCATCACTGAGCCCTAAGAAATTCCTTAACTTTTAAAAATTTTTAATTCTTATTTTTTTATTATTTATTTTTATTGATTATATTGAGCTATACATTTCTCTCTGCTCCCTTTCCTTCTTCTCTCCTCCCCTTCAACCCTCTCCCATCGTCCCCGTACTCCCAATTTACCCAGGAGATCTTGTCTTTTTCTACTTCCCATGTAGATTAGATCTATGTAAGTCTCTCTTAGGGTCCTCATTGTTGTCTAAGTTCTTAGGGATTGTTATTTGTAGCCTGGTTTTCTTTGCTTTTTGTTTAAAAACCACTTATTAGTAAGTACATATGGTAAATGTCTTCCTGGGTCTGGGTTATCTCACTCAAAATGATGTTTTCTAGCTCCATCCACTTGCCTGCAAATTTCAAGATACCAATATTTTTTTCTGCTATATAGTACTCCATTGTGTAAATGTACCACATTTCATCCTTTGGATATATACCCAAAAGTGATGTTGCTGAGTCTTGGAGAAGGTTGTTTCCTAATTTTCTGAGAAATCACCATACTGATATCCAAAGGGGCTGTACCAGCTTGCACTCCCACCAACAATGCAGGAGTGTTCCCGTTATCCTCATCCTCACCAGCGTAAGTTGTCATCAGTGTTTTTGATTTTGGCCATTCTTACAGGTGTAAGATGGACTCTCAGAGTTGTTTTGATTTGCATTTCTCTGATGACTAAGGATGTTGAGCATTTCCTTAAGTGTCTTTCAGCCATTTTAGATTCCTCTGTTGAGAGTTCTCTGTTTAGGTCTGTACTCCATTTTTTAATTGAATTATTTGTTCTTTTGATGACTAATTTCTTGAGTTCTTTGTATATTTTGGAGATCAAACCTTTGTCTGATGTGGGGTTGGTGAAGATCTTTTCCCATTCTGTAGGCTGTTGTTTTAACTTGTTGACTGTGTCCTTTGCTTTACAGAAGTTTTTCAGTTTCAAGAGGTCCCATTTATTAATTGTTGCTCTCAGTGTCTGTGCTGCTGAAGTTATATTTAGGAAGTGGTCTCCTACCCAGGATAGCCAATACAATCCTTTCCAATAAAGGAACATTTGGAGGCATCACAATCCCTGACTTCAAACTCTACTACAAAGCTCAAGTCCAAATGGATCAAAGACCTCAACATAAAGTCAGCCACACTGAACCTCATAGAAGAGAAAGTGGGAAATACATTTGAACACATTGGCACAGGAGAACACTTCCTAAATTAACTTTTCTTATTATTTCAGAAAATAAGAATGACAATAACACTGAATTTCAGGGGATGTTACAAGCTTTGGGCACACAACACACAGATTCTTAGACGGGCCCTGGAATGTGTCGTGTAGGGTTAAGCCAGCCCCTTTAGGGGGCGGGTTTGCCTCGGACGAATGTATATTGATAAATCAGGCACGTGGGAGGCTGCTCGGCCCTTTTCCTGCTTCCTGTGCTACAAGGGAACCTCGGTTCTGTAAGTTTATTTAACCATTAAAGCTGTATATATTCTTTACTATCTGCCTGCATTTATTTACGCTGCTATAGTGTCAACTGCCTGGGAAATCACAATGGCCTTTATTTCTCCAAGAGCAATTCCCACATGCACTCTCCAGAAGTCACACCATCAGTCACACTGGTCTCCTCCATGACAAGTGTTTTTTGTTTTTTTTGTTTTTTTTTTTTTTGCCACCCCTTGAAGCCTTTGAGCTCTGACCACCTCCCCTACAGTTCTGATGCAGGCTGAGGAGTTAATGATACTCTTGAGTAGGGCTGCAGGCAGAGATGCCTTCTGCTTCACAGCACTTCAAAGGAAGATGAAGTGTATTCCAGGGGAACCCACACTGTGGCTGGCTTATGGGAATCGTGATAACCATTGTTTGGTCTGTAAGGTGCCAGCTCTTGGGGCTGGAAAGACTGTTCAGCCATTAAAAGCATTTTGCTGATCTCCCAGGACCCATGTCAGGTCACTCACAGCTACCTATAACTCCAGCTCCAAGGTATCTGATACCTCTGGCCTCGAATACACACACACACACACACACACACACACACACACACACACACACACACACACACACAATTAAAGTAATAAAAATAAAATATTTTATAAAATATTTTTAAAAAGATGTCATCTCTCTCTGGATAAGGTGAATCTGTATCCAGAGCCACCCAACCATGTGGGTATCACAGGGATTTAAGGAGTTCTTAAAATGCAGGATGTGTGTGCTCAATGGGGGACAAGACACTAGAGGAGTCGGTTTAGCTCAACGGTCATCGAAAGAACCATGCTGGGAGCAGGGGGACATCGAGATGCAATGTACCAGGATTTATCAAACTCAACATGATTGTTTGGCAAGCAGGTGAATTGCACAGATTTCCAGCCTGGATACCCAGAAATCCTTATTCAGATTCTCTTAGAAAAGTCCAACCTCTCCATCTCCTCAGGACTTTGGAGTATCTTGAAGCTATTTAGCTGGGTTGGTATCCTACAGAGAACAGAGTCCCTGTCACCATATCTTCCCTTCCCCCAAGGAAAGTGACACACTGTAGCATCTGGCATTTGTCAGACATTCTGAGATATTCCAGCCCTGGGAAACAGAGACACTTTTAAGGGGTGTGATTAATGACAACTATGAAAATATATCTAATTTGGATTCCCAACCAAATTAGTCTCTGTGATAAATTAACCACAAGGAGAAAGAGAAGGATGTGAAGTCAGCAACTCCTCTGGGCAGCTGAGGGCTGGAGTAAGGGACACTATCTCAAAAACAAGATGCACAAGGCCCAGGAAGATTCCAGAAATGGACTTTGAGGGTGACCAGGGCAGAGCAAAAGAGTCCTATTTCTGTGCCATTAGCACAGGCCATACCAACCTAGTCATCAGTGATTCCAGGTTCTGGTTTATGAAAGTGAACCATCTGGAAAGAAAATTTGAAAATGCTTAGCACATAAACTTGCAAGGAAGAAATGAAGCATGATATAGTAGTGATTCCAGTTCTGAGAGCATTTGATGTTAGGAGGCGGAGCCCAAAGCAGATGGGACTTCCTCAAACACAAACCTTTGTTTAGCAGAGATGGCATTCTAGTTCGCTTCCTGCTACTCTGATAATAGCCATGACCAAAAGCAACATGGAGAAGAAAAGGTTTGTTAGGATTTCACAGCCCCATTACAATCCATCCTGAAGGGAAGTCAGGGCAGGGACCTAGAGGCAGGACCTGATGAAGACTATGGAGGAGCGGTGCTTACTGGCTTGCTCAACCTGCTTTCTTAGAGCTCCTAGGACCAGCTACCCAAATACAGCACCACCACAATGAGCTGGATTTCCCCTTTCCTGTATCAATCATTATAATCAAGAAACGGTCCCAGCCACATGTCCATAGGCCAATCTCATAAAGGCTCCCCCCCACACATACCAAAGACAGAGCGTCACTGTGTAGCCCTGGCTGTCCTGAAACACACTCTGTAGCCCAGGCTGGTCTCGAACTCACAGAGATCCACCTGCCTTTGCCTCCCAAGTGCTGGAATTAAAGTCATGCACTGCCACTGCCCAGCTGAAGGCATTTTTCTTAAATTAAGGGTCCCTCCTCTCAGACAACTCAAGTTGACAAACAAAAAATTAAATAAATAAATAACCAGCATAGTTTATGGCTTCCTCTTGTTTAAGGACGGATCACATTTTATCTACCTATGAAAGATGAATGAAGTTCTAGGATACACTTGTAATCCCAGCACTTAGAGGTAGGAAGCTGAGGCAGGAAGTACAAGACCAATCTTGAGCTACATAGCAAGACCTTCTTTCCACAAAATACTGTAAGGTGTCATGATATGGAACCTTATCGGGAAAGGCAATGAAATAAGACAATGTATTTACTAAAATGAGCCACACAAATGCAATGCTACTGATAGAAGGAAGTCTATATTTTATAGAAATTATTCCATTTATGCAGTTTTTGAGTCATGCAAAATGGTTTGAAGTAAAAATACACTGATTGTGCTATGTTCAAACATCCTATTGCTGTTCTTTAAACACAGTTTCAAACATGAGTAAGCGCAGTACCCACCTATACAATTTCTAAAAACAAACAAAAACCCACTTAAATTAAAAAAGAGAAACACACAGGAATGATAGGCATTGTGTATGACTGTGATTTATATAACAGGAGCAGTGATGGGTGTGACCACTGAGGGCCATGGAGGCACAAGTAATATTTTATTTTTTTAAGCATCGTAGTGGCACATATATTGGTCTTCACTATTTTCTTACATGTCAGATTTTGCATCATAAAAAATCAGGTTTATGTTCTCACTCATAAGTGGCTTTTAAACATAAAACAAAGAAAACCAGCCTCAATTCACTACCCCAGAGAACCTAGACAACAATGAGGACCCTAAGAGAGATGACATACATGAATCTAATCTAGACGGAAAGTAGAAAAAGACAAGATGTCCTGAGTAAATTGGGAGCATGGGGACCATGGGAGAGGGTAGAAGGGGGGGGGGGAGGAAAGGAAGGGAGGAGATTAAAATTTATAGCTCAATAAAATCAATAAAAAAATTAGTATGACTAGGCTCACAATCAGATAGCTACAGTCCATAACTATCCTGCAAACTTGTTATGCCATGGATTCCAGATGCCCCGTTTCCAACTTTCCATCCAAACCTCACCAGCACCTGAGACTTGCAGAAAAAAAATGCTGGGATTTCTGCCCTGGACCCTTTGTTCCTATCAGTTTCATACACCCAGTCTTAAATATGTTTTTCTGGTCACAATCCTAATCAAAATGGCAAAGAAAGCCATGCCTAAGTGATAGTGAATATAAGCATACTCTATCCAAACTAGTTCCCGAGGCTAGGACCATAACATTCAAGGGCTTCTGTTTCTTTTCTTGAGAGGCATTTTCTCCTTCAAAATAGGTTATTTTAGGCTTTTACCTAAAATGACTGTATCTCCCATAGTGGAGTTCTAAGATTGAATCTTGCTCATTCCTGCAACTTAATCTCTTGAGAGTCTCCCCTTTGTATTGTCAATTTGAAGCCATCTTTCAGTTCTCAGCCTTTGGAAGGGAAGGCCTGTACCTGTGGAGAAATGAAAATGAACTGTATTTTCTGGTGTCTTTGAAATAAAAATGTACCGGCTGCTTTTGCAGAGGACCTGAGTTCAGTTCCCAGCACCCACATGGTGGCTCACAGCCATCCACAACTTCAGTTTTTTGGGATTTGATGCCCTCTTCTGGAGTCTTCAGATAATACAAGCCATGGCTAGCATACATGCATGTACCCTAACACTCATGCTAGTAAAATAAAAATTAATAAATCTTTTTTAAAGCACTCCTTTCTGAGCTTAGTGGTTTATGCCAATATTCCTAGCACTAGAGATGCTGAAGCAGGAGGATTGCTATCAATTTGAGGCTAACCAGGGCTCTCTGATCTGTATATTAAAATTTAGACCAACTAAAACTACACAGTGAGACATTACCCATCCCTCTCCCTAACCAAAAAAAATCAGTTCTTAAAAGTGATTAAAATCCATATAATTGTTACTTGAAATCACCTATAGTGTTGAACAGCAGTGGACGGGTCAATTCAATTAATAACAGTGTTGTGTGAGAGAGGGGGTGGAGAGAGAGAGACAGAGAGAGAGAGAGAAAGAGAGAGAGAGAGAGAGAGAGAGAGAGAGAAAGTGAGAGAGAGAGAGAGAGAGAGAGAGAGAGAGAGAGAGAACAGTTCACAGGAGAAGGAACATGTGGAGAACCTCAGAAGATTTCTCTCTCCAGAGAGAGAACAGCTGCGTGATTTTTCCACAGTGAAGCCATGATGAATTCCTGTCTTGATGTGAATTGAAGACTGAACTTTAGGTCAGTTCAAAAGGATTTTCTCTCTCAATGGAGGCTTTCAGTTTCCACGTTATCTTAATGGCTGGTTCTATATCATCAGAAGTTACTTTAGTAAGTGTGGTGGAGTGTTATTTTATGTGATAACAGCCCATGGCCAGCATGTAATATTGGGGAAACCTCACGGCTTTGTATTTAAAGGCTGGCTTGAGTCCTGAGGCTCCCTTATGGAAAATGGGATCTCTGCATGTCCCCTATGACAGCTCTCAGATAGATAAGGTCCTGGCAAGGCACATCTCTATATGCTGATGATGGTCCCTTGGTACTCAATCACCAAAGCAGACAGAAAGGCAGAATTACGAATGGAACCCCTGGAAACTGCCTAGGTCGTCAAGCCATTGACAAACGAGCAATATAAAATCTGAACTGTGTTGAGCTTCATTTAGTTTGAAATGTCATATCAACAGTGAAAGACTCTGCATGACCCATAATTAACCCTGAGAAAAGTTGCCAAGTTACAAATGAGTTTAAAGTGTTATCTGCCTAAATAATCGTAGGCAGTGTGCTGATATACGGTTTTACTTCCTGTCTGTCACTGGTTGCTTTCTGTGGGCAGCCATGGCCCAAACCCGGTTCTTAACTCTTCCATTTACTTTCCTTTTTCTTTTTAAAGACAGGGTACCACGAAGCCCGGGATGACCTCAAACTCTCTGTGTAAAGGGATGACCTTGAATTTCCCATCCCTCAGTGGGCAGCGGTTTATGCCAGACTGGCACAGAGCCCCAGGCTTCGTGCTATGCAGTTGTTCTAACACCTGAGCTTGACTCCAGCCCTTGCCTTCAGTCCCTTCTCTGGGTAAAGTGGGACAGACTTCTGAACCTTTGCACCCCGGGGTCTTGTTTACCTTCGGCTGTGGATCCAGCATCCACACAAACCTGAGGGCAGAAAGGCTTGGTGAGGCGTGGGGGCGGCAGTGCCTTCCACGGATATTTATTTCCAGGTCTCCAGAAAAGGTTTCAAGAGACGAACAGCTGAGGGCTGAAATGATGGCTCCCTAAGCCAAGAGCGCTCGCCGCTCTGGCAGACGACCAGGTCCATTGCCAGCACTCACACGGTGGCTCCCGGTAACTGTAACGGCCAGCGCATCTGTGGCACACATAAAATCACGAAAGCGAACACACCCACACGCCCATAAATAAAATAGTCTTTTTCAAAAAGATAAATATTTGCTGTGAAGCAGAACAGGGATCCGGGAGCAATCCAACCTATCCACTGACAGCCACAGAGCATCAGGACAGGGAAGAGCAACCTCAGGACTGCTGGCTTGCTCACAGGTTTTGGAGCCCAGAGAGGTTTTCCCTAGACAGTCCTGCTCTTGGGATGATCTTGATAGGGGAGCTATGTGTAGTTGAAAAGCTTCTCCAGAAACCCCTGTGTGGAATTCATGCCTGTGTCTCATTGGGCAGGCTCGTCAGGTACTCACAGCCCACTGTGACATGTGTTTGCTTTTTGTTAAGCTTGCTGTGTTGGCACAGGAACACAACCAGGGCTGTGTCCTCAATGATAACGTACAGGGACAATCACATGGCATTATGTTGGTCAGTTTGCTGCCCACTTAATTCCGCAACTAGAATTTATCAGAAGGATGGAAGCACAGACTACATACACAAAAACTTAAACATGAAGAGTTGTAATAATTTTAATCATAATACCCAAGCCTGGAAACAATCTAAATGCTTATGAAGACATGAAGGACCAATAAATAACCTAAATGCTTATGAAGACATGAAGGGCCAATAAATAACCTTCAATAAATACCCAATAATAAAATGCTAGTCAGATGTGAAAAGGGAGAGTGAATTTCCAATTCATGCCATGATTTTGGTCTGGTGGTTAATATTGATTGACAGCTGTATAGGACGCAGAATGGCGCAGGAGACAAACCTCCAGCAGTCTGTAAAGGGTTGCCTAAATGAGGTTAGCTGAGACAGGAAAGCCCACCCTGATGTCGTGTGTCACCATCTAATAGGCTGGGGTCCTGAACCAAATAAAAGGGAGAAAGCAAGCCGGGCACCAGCATCCATCTCCCTCTGCCTCCTGACTGTGAATGTCATGTGACCCGCTGCCTCATGCTCCTGCTGCATTGGCCTCCATGGCATGATGGGAGTCCAAATCAGATCCTGCAGGCTGCAGAGACGGCTCAAAGGTTGAGCCCCCTTACTGTTCCTTCTGAGAACCAGAGCTTGATTCCAGCTCCCACATGGGTGCCTCACAAATGCCTGTTACTCCAGCTCCAGAGAGTCTGGTGTCTCTGTCCAATGCCCTCTTCTGACCCCTGAAGGCACCAGGCCTCTACGGGCACCTGCAATCGTGTGTACGCAGCCACGTACATGAACACACGCACATAGTTTAAAATAATAAATCTTCTAAAATAAAAAGAAATCCTCATTATTATTCCTTAATTTGCCTTTGCCAGGAGATGTTATCGCAGCAGCGGGAAAAGAGACTAAGGTGCATGGATAAGCCTGAAATTGTGTCCAACAGATATTTGCTCATTTTCAGTTCAGTATATTTTTCATGCAGTTTAAAAGTCAGGACACAAAGTGTCAGGTTTCATGACGGCCTGCCCATGCATCTAACTCACTATATTTGACTTACTTACCCCCTCCATCATCACCCCTCCCTCCTCATGTTGGTCTCCTTCCTCCTCAGCACCAAACAGTCTTTCCTTCTGTGCCTTGTCATCTGAATCCCACATCCCCTCACCTCTGCACACACTTCCCTCTCATACTCCTGCCTCCCCCAATATCTCTCCCCATCTCTGTCTCTGTCTTTGTCTCTGCCCCTCCCGCATACATACCTCAAGATTCTGCAGAAGAGAAAACAGCTAGTTTCCCACTTGACACCATTTGCACAGTAAAAGAAGTTAGACAGCTCTAGTATGATTCTAGAAAGAAAGAAAAAAAATGAATTCAGATGGCCAGAAACCAAAGCAAATGTTTCTGTGGGAGGTAAGGCTGTGTCACGTGTGAGAGAACATTGATGGGTGATGGGATGCTCTATGCTTTGCTGTGACGGTAGCTTTGCTGGAGGAAGGACTACATATCCACATGCATTTAATCTCTACAGAGTTGGGTTTTAAGTATACCTATGACTTGACAAACACAAAACACACCCATCTTCTCCAAATAGAACTCTGTACCCGCCCCTGCTCTTCCCAGAAAGCATTTGGAGCCTTCAACCAATCGTCCTCCCTTCACTCTTGGTCTCTCAATGCAGCTAAAACCTTTAAAAAGGGACCTAGGGGCTGCAAAGATGGCTCAGTTGTTAAGAGCACCAGCTGTTTTTTACAGAGAACCCAAGTTCAATGCCTGGCACCCACATCATCTGTAACTCTAGTCCAGGGGATCATCTGGTGCCCTCTTCTGGCCTATCTGGGTACCAGGAATACATGTGCACAGACATATACACTCATACACACAAATTAATTCATTAATTACACTTAAAAATCAAAATAAGTTCTGTCCCTAAATCACCTCATGGTATAGGAGTCCATACCTCAAGTCATTACATCCACCTTCTAGCTACTAAGAAATAATGAAGGCTGCACAGCCCCCACCCCACATATTAAGAAAACACCAAGAAAATTTGAGTACCCAGGAGCCACACCCTACAGATGGAAAAGGAGGAGGAGGGGGGAGGAGGTGAAGAAGAAGGCAGAGAAGGATGAGGAGGAGAAGGAGAAGAAGAAGAACAACAACAACAAGAGGAGGAGGAGGAAGAGGAGGAGGAGGAGGAAGAGGAGGAGGAGGAGGAGCTAGGGCATTCGGTCATATTCTGAGACTAGAAATCAAAGTGTCTGTACCTGAGACAGGCCAGAGATAATGGTCACAAGACAAGGTGGGGGGGGCAGATCTCCCTCCCTCTTCCTTCTCTCCAACTCTTCTTTAGCATGCCAGGGTTTTCCCAGTTGCCCCATCCCCCATCCCTTACAGCTTGTCTTTCCACCTGGGTGGGTCTTCTGACCTTCAGTCCTGTCTCTCTGATCCAGCTTCAGCCTTGTGTGCTCAACCCCTTGAGTGTTCTATCCATTCCTATCACTTTATTCTTCATGAGCTCAGAGAAATCTTTCTTCAAAAAGGAAGGAAGGAAGAAAAGAAGAAGGGGGGAGAGGAGAGGAGTCCGATCTGCAAACACAAAGCTCTATCTAACCGGTGTTCTGAAAACCTTCCACCTAAAGGAGGATTCTCAGAGGTGCCTAATGACTTTACTAAGTCAAAGCAACTATTCAGCATCACTAGATTTTTCAAGGCATTTAAAACTTTTCTTCAGGAAATGACACAGAATGATTTGGAAGGCAGGGAATGTGGTTCTTTGTCCTGAACCTGAAGGGAGCATGTGTGGGGCAGGAAAGAGTTCCCCAGGCCACCTGCTGGGGACTCCAGCCCCTGCTTGTTAGAGTCACCTGAGAATCTCATAAAGACTAGAATGACAGCCAGCCAGTCTAGCTTAGAAAGTGCCAGTGTCCCCAGTCAGACCCTTAATTTCCCTTAACGCTCGCTCCGGTATGGAGGCGGGATGGAGTGACAGGCTTCCAGGAATAGGACTTTGTGGGAAGTTCAGTTCCTTCTTTGTCCTTCCAGGAGGACAGAGATGGGTGGGCCAGGGCCCAGGTGCCAAGAACAGGAGCCTGGGATTTGACCCTTCCCCTTCCCAGAGTTACAGTGCGACTCACTGTAGGTCAGGAAGCCAAATGAATAAAATGGAAAAAAAGAGGCTTTTCCTTAGCCACACCTCATGATGCTGAAGCAACCATGTTGCGCAGGGGCTCACCATTGAGTGAAACATCCCAGTAAGGAGAAAGGATGCGATCAGCTCCCCCAGCCGCTGTTCCCCCCTCTCCCATCAATCTAGGTGCAGTCTGCACCTAGGACACACCTAGAGAGCCCGACACATTTCCAAAACTGAGACAACCATTTTGTTGTTTTCTTTTTGCAGAAAGAAAAAGGATCCCTGTGGTCCTTAGCCGACCCTGTCCCCGCACTCACCCTGCCTGCACCTCACACTGCAGGTCCCTAGGCAGCCTTGGCTCCAGGATGCACCCAGACAACTTTCCAAACCTCTTCTGAGCTCTGGCTCTCGGTTCCGTCCATTCCAGCCCACTCACCCTATATCCTCCCAGAGGTCTGGAGACCCAGTCTCTTCACTGGACCACCTGCCGCCTGGCACACACACACACACACACACACACACACGCACACACACACACACACACCACGATAACTTGCTGTTCATTAAGTATAACCGGACTGAGCATCTTTCCAGGTGAACCAGAAGGATCCCACAGCCAGGAGGGTTTCCCCGCCTCCCAATCAAACACCGCAATGACAGGCAGGCTAGAGACTCTTACATCATCTACCTTCTCAGCAGCCAGGATCCCTAGGGGTCTGAGGTCCACACTATAGACTCACCTTTAGGCCACACCCTGTTAGGGACAGAGGAAGAAAAGAGCCAAGCAGCTTCTTATGGAGAGATCTAACTTCATTTTAAAATGAGGGGAAACAGGGCTGGGAAAAATAACACTGGTGCATATTCCATATTAAAAGTTATCATCCATGCCCTTGGGAAAACCAGACCATAAAACAGGAGGTTTTGTTTATTTTTATTATGGTGTTATTCATATTTATCAATCCATAAGCATTCTGTCCTGTCTTATTTCTCGGTATGTATGCACAGCATAGTCAGGAAAGTTAAACACCACATTAACAGGTTAGTCCCTTTTCTGTGCAGAATCAGGAAAAATCCGGTGTCCTCCCCACCCACCACCAATCCCTGCCTTTCCCAGCACTGCCCTCTGATGTCCTCGTGCCATCCACTGATATTTCTAAGCTCCCTGTCCCTGGAGTTGGCTGTCTCTTCTCGTGAATGGGATTCTGGCCCCTACCTTCCAGAATTCCCTGTGTGAGATTGTAACTGTGGGAATCTAGAACCCTGAAGAAAAGGGAACCCTCAGACTGACCTGAATTCCTTCCCTGGGCATAAATTAAAACAGTACCTCTAACATGGTGTCTCTCATAGGACTGGACAATGGTATGCTTTTGATTCTGCAAAGTAACCCCAAGGCAAGTAGTACAGTTAGTCACTTCCTTTGGCTGGTGTGGACTTGGTTTGAGGGATCAGATCAAAGATCCATCCTGACTGGCTTTGTTCTCTTAAATAATTGTGTAGCAGTTTTCTCCAAGATATAAACATTCCACCCTACACGGAAGTTTATTCTGCCCAGGGGATAAACAACTCAAAGCCTTCAGGAAGTTCCTGAAACCAGATCCACTAACCTCTTCTGTCCCCAGGTATACATAGGCGTAAAGATTGATGAGAGGCCGTCTTAAGCAAGCTGTGCCACCTGGAAGAAACAGAACATCAGCTGGGCTACCTGGAAGAGCCTTAGCAACTGAGTGTTCAGGAAAGGACACTTGTCAACTTGCCAGGCTGCCTGCAGGCTGTGCACTGTGCTCCAAGTCCCTGGTCACCCATGCTGGGGTGGACTATGGTGATGTCGCTGTCTTTGAGTCATTTCTGCTCCTGTAAGTAACCCCTCACCAATATTATTGTAAATAACCTTGATAAACTCATTGGCTCCCTTGGGTAGATTTGGGTAGTATCCATGCTTCCGTCTGTCACGGTTCCCTATCTGGGGTGAGTAGGCATTTGTTCATGTGACCATGGAAAGTGTCACACAACAACAATAAGAATAGTCTTTTCCTTTGGAAACCCCTAAGCAGTTGCTGTATTAATTACTTGACCTTAACTCCTGATCAGACTGGCAATTAAAACATGCCTTGACCAGCGTCCCTATGAATGAAAGAGGAAGGAAAGCTGGCTATGGGTTGAGACAGCCCACAAATGCATTCCAAGATGGAAGGGACAATGAGCCAAGGAATAACGGTAATCTAAAGGACCTTGGGGAGGTCAGGAAGCTACCAAAAAGGCCAATCTTGCTGACCTATGGGACTTGGCTCAGTAAGGCACCACTTGGGATGGTAATCATAATAAATTCTCCTTGTTTTAAGTCACCTAGCTTGTAGTAACTTGAAAGGGCAGCAAGAGGGAACTGATATGCATGTAAATAGCCATATCACCTCACTTCTCTCAGGCTCTGGCCATCAAAATGGCTAACAGGGATCTCATTGCTAGGCCCATTGTCCCTGTCTACACGTTTGCTGCTCTGTGATCATTGTTTTTGAAGGATGGTGCACCTCAGTGAAGAGTGGCTGCCCATGAATCTCTCCCCACTTCATGTTAACATTAACTGACCTTATGCAGGCAGCTACAGCGGCCATGTCCCAAAGATACTGTTTTGCTCTGGTCACCCAATCTCTGGCTTGGACAGACTTTGTACCCTCTTCTTCTGTGCTGTTCCCTGAGCCGTGTTTCTGTGGTGTGTGTGTTTGTGTGTGTGTGTGTGTGTGTGTGTGTGTGTATGCACATGTGCGTGTGTGTGTGTGTGATATGTGTTTGTATGGTGTGGGGAGGATGTGGTGTATTTGTGTGATGTGTGTGTGTGTATGTATGAGTGCGTGTGTGCGTGCATATGTATTACAGATATTCTATTTAGGGCGAATCGCTACACACACACACTTATTCTCTGCACTTTGGCCAGTTGTTCCTGTGTTAGCCATTGTCCACTGCACAAAGAAGCTTCTCTGATAAGCTCTGTGTAAGCAGGCACAGCAAGAAACCACAGAACAAGGCCACTCCGTGGAGAGAAAAGTAGTTTATCAAAGATAAACTGCCGGGATGCCTCAGAGAATAGAGAACAGCAGCTGGGCACAAAAGCCTGCTGGGTTTTATGTGGGTAAAGGACAGGGGGCAGCTAGAGAGCTGGAACAGCAAAGGGGTTAGCATGGTGACTTTCAGGCGGGGGTGACATTTGTGGTTAGAAACAGATAGCCACCTGTGAAGGACTTCTGAGAAATGTTGGGGTTTAAATTTTGGGTTTTTAGCTAAGACCATCCCACGTGGAATGAAAGGCATCATCTTCAAACATCACCTTTGTGTTTTGTGACGTAAGTCTGACAGTTGTACCACAAGTAGAGATACAATTTTTTTGTTTGTTTGTTTGTTTGCTTTTTAAAGATGAGGTTTCTCTGTGTAACAGCCCTGACTGTCCTGAAACTAGCTCTTATAGGTCAGGCTAGGCTTGAACTCACAGAGATCCGCCTGCCTCTGCCTCCCAAGTGCTGGGATTAAAGGCATGCGCCACCATGGCCCAGCTAGAGATACAAATTTAAAGTAATTTGATACAACACACATTTAGCAAAATAATAGTAATGGATTTAGCCTTGGTGCCTGTGAGCACCTCTGCGTTGGATTCTTAACCGGATGTATGGTACCTGATGTGTTTTTCTTCCTGTGTAGAAAGCCTTAAATCCAGTTGGAGAACTATGGACAGTTGATACATTCTGTGGGAGGGAGGGTCAGTTTTCATTAAGGGTGTGGTTCCTGCTAGCTCAATTATGCTGTAGTTGTGTGACCTCATACTCAGAAGTATAGGAAGGGCACAAATTGGAGATTGTAGGATGTTAAAGTGTGTGTGTGTGTGTGTGTGTGTGTGTGTGTGTGTGTGTATGTGTGAGTGTGTGTGTGTGTGTGTGTGAAGAGATGACTCAGGGGTTAAAACCACAGGCTACTCTTGCAGAGGACCTCGGTTCAATTCCTAGCATCCGCATGAGTTACAGTTCACAGCCATCTGTAACTCAAGTTTCAGGGAGTTACACTGACACCTCTTCTGGCTTCTGGGGACACATGGTGCACAAATACACATGCAAGCAAACCATTCATACACACAAAATAAAAATACAGAAAAATAGTGACTCTTACATATAAAAAAGGAGAGGATGTGAATTGAGGGGGTAGAGGGGTGGGTGGGGGTATCTGAGTGCAGTTATGAGGAAGAGTTGGGGATAAATACCAAAATATATTTATAGAATTCTCAAAGAATTACTTTAAAATTAAGAATTTAAAAATACTCACTTAAAGGGCGCTATACAAGGAAATTTTGATCAAACTGTGTGGCCTGGCACTTACCATGAGATAATGGCGTTTTCCTTACCACCACCCGAGATAACTGCTCCATGTAGTTGCATCACGGTGGACAAACGCGTCTCCTTAAACTCTGTCTCTGTGTTAAGTGCTAGAAGTTACCACAAAGAAAATAAAGAACAGTTCAGGTTCCCCCGTAAAGGCTGTGCCCTATGCTAAAACGACAAACAAATCAAAGTGGTAGCATGAAGTCCAGCAGCCATGAGCGCTTTTGGGGGTCATTGGGAAGAAATACTCAGCTGCTGCTGGCCCCTTTGCTACCGACTTCCTTGAATTAAAAACTGTGACGTACTGAAGTGATTTTTTCTTAAGCATTGCTTTAATAAGTGGGGTTAAAGCAGTGACCTAAGGAGCCTGGGAGGTGGCCCTTTGCTCTTCATGGCACAGTGTATGGCTGGGAATGTTCAATTCTCTGCAGCCTGGGCCAGGTGGGTCTGGAGGAGGGGTGTCTAGCGGTGGCATCGGGGTTCTGCATACCCGGTTCCCTGGCACAATGGATTGAGGGGATGGACTATTAGATGGTGGTCGTGCCATCATGTTGCTTGGGTTGGACCAATAGAGCAGCTATGGATAATGTGAACTAAGATCAACCAGCAGGAGTTAAAGTTCCACTGTGATGAGGAAATCCAATGGTGAAGATGGCAGAGCAGAGAAGACTTGGCGAAAGTTCTAGCAAAGCCTCTGGAGTGGTCAGGCTGCATTGCTGCAGGGGTAGGAATGGCGGGGGAGGTGATGGATGTCTCTCCTCTGCGGGTACCAGTTTTGAAGGTCTGCAGCCAGGTATCCAGTGTTAAGAAGACAGCAGGCTGAAGTACTGACTGTCCACCCCACTGAGGATGAGGTCAAGCTGGAACCCACTGCCATTTGTCTGTCTGTTGCTACTGTAGCCCGGTGGACATCAGAGATGAGGCAGCTTGACCTTTAGTCTGTCTTATTAAGCATTCACAGCATCCTCTTAGCCTGAGCATCACAGGGAAGGAGATTTTGGGAAATAAAATCTCAGCTTCTCCAACTGACACAGGGCAAACAGCTGCCATCGCCATAAATGAATGTTTAGAGACGTGAGATGCAAAGACCATCCAAAGAAATACCTGGCTTTAAAAACTAACATGAATAAAGATTTACTGTCATAAATAAGAGATGGGTTAACGATTAACAACACAGGCTGCTCTTCCGGAGGGCTAGAGTTCGATTCTCAGCAGCCACACGATGCCTCACAACCATCTGTAACTCCAGTTCCAGGGGATCTGACTCCCTCTCCTGGCCTCTGTGAGCCTCAGGCATGCACATGGTACACAGACATACATCCAGGTAAAACACACACCTTAATTTTAAAGTAGCATAAATCTACGATGGATACTTTTGTAGTGGTGGAGTCATGGTTCTGTGTGTAACTGTGTTTCTGCTGGGTTCTCAAATGCTCTTCAAGAGAGACATGAAATTCAGCTTCATCTGGTCAGTCCCAGGAAGATAGGATCAACAAGAGAAGAAAGCAAAAATCCAGCCAGGCTATAAAAATCATCGCAGTGGCTGAGGGATGGACACTCCAGTGCAAGCCATTCTAACCAGCTTTATTAGTTCACGCTCTCTTTAGAAGGGGTAGCCAGTGCCAGGTGGTGGTGGAGCATGCCTTCAATCCTAGTACTTGGGAGGCAGAGACAGCTGGATTTCTGCGAGTTCCTAATGAGCCTGGTCTACAGAGTGAGTTCCAGGACAGCCAGGGCTTCACAGAAAAACCCTGTCTTGATAAATAAATAAAGAAAGAAAGAAATAAATAAAGAAAGAAAGAAAGAAAGAAACAACAACAAAACCCCCAAAATTAAAAATGTAAATAAAAGAAGAAGAGGAAGAAGAGGAGGAGGTAGTCAAATAATGGGTTAGAATTATGGTGCACTTATTGGGATAGAGTTTAATGGGTATGTGGGTGGGATGGAGCAGAGAGAAGAGAGACAGGATGATGGGAGCCAACACCTAAGAGAGACCAGGAGCGGAGAGGCTTTGGCAGAAATAGTCTCAGTTAAATGGGTGGAAAAGCCTTGCTTTACAACGTGAACGATACCAGGTGTCCCTAAACCCTCACATATGAGGATTTGCATCTACCTCTGAGAGGCCGCTGGCACTCTCTGAATATGAGTCTGGGTGGAAATCATTTTAAAATAATTTGATTGGGTCTCTGGGTACCACGTGGTCAGCCTCAGAGAACTGAGAGAATAGAGTTCGTCTTTGCAATATTGTGAGGGAGAGGAGACAGCTGCCTGATGGATGCACTGTGGCAGCCAGCAATAAGCTGCGAGTCGGTCTGTACTTTAAAATGCCATCAGGAGTTCTAGCAAGAGGCCGTGTGTGAGATTTCCTGAGCTAGATTGTACGATGCGTCATCCAAAAGGTCAGCAAACGTTCAGACTATCTGACAGAAAAAGAAACTGGGAAAAACGACTAACGACAGAGGAGAGTGGGCGAAAGCCAAACAAAGACGTAAATAAAAGTACTTGGGGGCTGTGGTGAAAGTGCTCCCTGTGTACGAATAAGGACCTCAGCTGAAGTCCCTAGACCCCAAGTAAGCTAGGAGCATTGGCCCCTGTCTGTAAGGTCAATGCTCCTACTGCGAGAAGGAAGGAAGAGACGGGAGAATCTCCAAATGCGGCTAATAAGAGCCCCTGTCTCAGACGTGGTGAGGATCAGTCCCCTCCACTGTACTCTTACCTCCACACATGTGCTATGGCGTGTGCCTGTCATCCTCCCCCCCCCCCGCCCTATAATATACCTGCTCATATAAACACTCAGGGTGAAGAAACTGAATTTGTATTTTTAATAAAATAGATGTTTTAAAATGATTTGTTTAAATAATGAATTCTAAGTTAATATAACGTATTTATTGAGAGGTGACAAGAGATCTCAATGGGTGGAAGAGCTTGCTGGGCAAGCCTGAAGCCTTGTGTGTGCTCCCCAGAATCCACTGTGGAAGGCTTGGCCCCAGAAAGTGGCTCACTGAGTTCCAAATGTTGTTGTATGCTTGTGCCCACACTCCACTCACATACTCATATTGCATGCATATACTCATGATAATGGCAAATAAAATTAAATACATTTATTGAAAAAACAAATAAAATTATGTGTTTAAAATCAAAGCAGGTTTGTTCTTCCGTAGGTTTTTATCATCTGTGCAGTGTTGGGAAAGACACCCTTACACTTAGTGCTCTTTATTTATGTGTTTGCTTATGTATGTTTTTGTTGTGTGTGTGTGTGTCTGTGATGGGGGGCAGGTGTCTGCAGAAGTCAAAAGAGGTCATTAGATTCCATGGAGCTGGAGTTCCAGGTAGTTGTAAGCCACCTGGCGTGGCCTCTCATCGGTCTATGTCCATGCCTCCAGATGGAATGATTCCGTTGACTCAATGCAGTCTTGGCAAATTCCATGAGAAACTCAGATATCTTTAGACTGTGGGATGCATTACCCTCCCCCCAAGCCAATACTATAAATGAGTATAGTTGTCTACTTTACCTAATGACAAAAACATGTGTATTTGTGTATGTGTGTGTATGTACACATGTGTTTCCAGCCATGTATCTGTTCTACATGTAAAACCAATGAGTGTCAGGTACAGTTGGAAGTGTGATACTACAATCCCTGACTTCCATAGGTAGGAATGCCTCTCTGGGGAACCTTGGAGTTTCTCTGTTGCCAAATTTCTATGCCACTTGTATGTTATACCTGGTTAGAAAGTTTCTCAACTTCTTGCAACCCAAGGATATTCTAGCAGCAATATGCCCTTGTGCGTCTTAGTTAGGGGTGACACACTCCGCCTGGGTTTTATAGCTCTGCAGTGGGTGTCTTGTTTTTCAGAGTAACTCCCCTCTTTATGGCCCACTGTTTAATTTCGCTGCTGTCAAAAGGCAGGATTAAGTTATCCCTCTTTTTTAAAGAATGATGTAAGTGGGGAATAATGAATGCAAAGCACTGTAGTTAAACATCAGCAGATGAACTGATGGATCGGCTGTCACTCAGATTATGCTATAAATGGAAAGAAAGTGATATTTAATCATTTGCAAAAAAATAAAAACAGTGTTGATGGATTTGGTGAGCTTGGACTCTGAGTGACTCGTTATTGCAAATTGTTATTTTCCAGTTAATAGAGAGAATAAAAAGGGCAGTGCAGGGCAAAGCCATCACTTTCGGGAGCAGGGCAAGCCTCCCCGCAAGGCTGAGATGTAGGAAGTGTTGCCAGCCCCATGAACTGCCAGCCTCAAACAGCCAGGAATGGGACTGAATTTGGAGAAGAGTGCAAGGAGGTAATTAAAGTTAAATAAGGCTGGTATGGTAGTCCCAACCCAATCTTAATAGTCGTTATAGAAAGAAGGAGGTTAGAACATGACCACTATACACACAAACGCAAGCACACAAACACACACATCATGC
Organism: Microtus pennsylvanicus; assembly: GCF_037038515.1. Lineage (NCBI taxonomy): Eukaryota > Metazoa > Chordata > Mammalia > Rodentia > Cricetidae > Microtus > Microtus pennsylvanicus. Next base: position 110,611,928 of record NC_134579.1, read on the forward strand.
ACATATGCAGACACACACAATTCACACACATATCTTATGCAGACACACACACACAATTCAGATACACACACGCCACACCGACACATAGATGATACGTATACCATATATATGTATACATAAACACATGATATTCACATACTATAAGGCAAACACATAAAAATGTGTATAGATATCATAAACATACACATACAGCACACCACACATATATGCACATATGCATGTACATATACCACACATGTTCATATGTGCATACACCATACACACACATAAAGCATGCATACACATCATACACATACACACATCATATACAAACATAAATGTATACACATACCATCCATATACACACATGCACACATAATCACATACTTATACAATCCCACATACATATACACACATACATATGAAAACATGTAGCATGAATGTACATATACACATATCATTCATCACACACACAAACATATACATATACTAAACATTCACACACCACACACAACCATATAACATACAGCTGTATACATACCAACATACGAACACATACACATATGCATGTATTTGCCATATATGTATATTCCATGTACATGCACACATGCAAATTCCACTTACCATAATTATACACAATACACATATGCACATGCATACACACATATATGTACCATGTACTGCACACATATATACATATGGTGCACACATAACCGTTACATACACTCATATTGCTGCACACATATACATATTGTACAGACATAATTACACATACTCATAAATGCACGTCCACATATACATACTACTCATATATCACCAACTCATATACACACCATGCACACATATACATATATATGCTCACATACACACACATTGGGCACATTTGAGGACACAGGGAAGGTAGTCATCTGCAAGCCAAGGAGAGAGGCTTCAAAAGAAACCAACCTAAGGACAAACTGACTGGTGCTTTGCTTCTGGAGCCGTGAGGCAGTGACTCCATCTTCTCTCCCCTCTCCCTGGCTGTGGAAGCGTATGCAGTAGAACTGGCTATCTTATTCAGCAGATAAGCCGGAAACTGTGAACCTGTTGCAGCATGCCTACCCACTGCTGCTATCGTGGTCAGGTTCAAAGTTTGGAAGCCAGGAGGCTGGAAGTGCTAAGACTTGAGAGGGGTCTGGATAGGGTGAGTGTCTGTGAATCACCATGACTTTGGAGCTACATGCAGCCATGTGAGACAGATACAACCTCCCCCCCACCCAAAGCCTCCTCCAACCTCAAGAACAGAGTAGGCATTTGTTGACTATTATCTTGAAGCTGAAGGGGTCTGTATGTTATATTTATAGTGTTTGTGACAACCACTTTACCTGTGTGTGTGTATGTGTGTTATATGCTGATAGCACTACACTGCCTCCATTTCTACTATCTACTCTCTATATCCCCCTCCTAAAGACATTTGTGATAGCATCAAGGACTATATGTTGTTCTGTGACTGAGTTAGCTTTCTATTGTTGCAATAAAATACCTAAAATAACAGACTCTAGAAGAATAAGAGAGTGTTGTGGCCCTCAGTCTTGGAAGTTTGGGGCCACGGGTGGTACTGTTCATTTTCCCCGCGACAGGCTAATACACTATACAGGGAGAGCATTGTGTATAGTTTTTCACCTCTCTGTGAATGGGAAGCAAATAAAATTATAGAGACGAGGGTCCCAGAAGCCTCTTCGAGGGCATGCTCCCAGTGACCCAGCTTCCAACAGCTCCCTGGGCACCCTACAAAGCCTTTGTAGGGTGTTCCAAATCCAAAAACAGGTGTCTGTCAGTCAAAATGTCAGAAGCATGGAGGCTTAAGCAAAGTGAATTTGTTCCCTTATAGTTCCAATGGCCAGAAGTGTAGTCAGGCTGTTGACCAGTCTTGCTTTCATGGAAGTCTCTATGGAGGATCTTTCTTTGCCTCTCCTGATTCTGACAGCTGTCCAAATCCTCCATAGCTGTATTACTCTGATCTCCACCTGCACCTTCCTGGGGCTGCCCCTCCCTTCACAGCCTTCTCCTTTCGTTATGAGCCCGCTCACTGGGTTGAGGCTTCATCGAGTAAACAATTTCATAGGAAAACATCCCTAGGACCTATTCCTAAAGAAAGGCACACTGATGTTTCTGGGATTTGGATACACTGGGGGTCCTCTCTTGACCTACCGTGCCTCTCAATAGAGCTGCTATAGGGATCACACTCACTCATCTTCATGAGTGCTCAGTGATGTCTGGGAAAGAATAAGTAAATCATGTGTGTCGAGAAACTCGGTGTTATCTTCCACACCTGTATCATTTGCTTTTCTGTTGTGATGAAAACAGAAGTCGAAACCCAAACAAACAAAAACCAAGTACAGAAACAAATGAAATGACCAAAAGCACCTTGTATAGGAAAGAGTTTGTTTGGTTTACAGTTTCAGAGGAATAAGAGTCTGTCATGGCAGGAAGGCATGGCAGTCAGACCAGGCAGTAAAGAACTCACATCTTCCATCACCAGCAGAAGGCAGAGAAAGTGAACAGAAAGTGGGGCAAGGCTACAAATCCTCAAAGCACACCCCCAGTGACATATTTCCTCCAACAAAGCTTGATCCCCCCCCCCCCCGCAAGGTTCCATACCTGTCCCTCAAACAGTGCCGCCTACTGGAGAATAAGTGTTCAACTATGCCTGTGGGGGATGATTTCCCATTCAGAGCGTAACAGTTCTGCTCAAAACATAACACATGAGAGGCTTATCTAGCTTAAGATAAATAAGAAGGAACATGTCTACATAACAAAGCATAATGCTGTTGAGATGTATCTGGAAGGCTTTCCCACGGAAGGAACAATTGAAATGGACTTCTCTACCACTGTGAAAATACATAGAGAAAGGGTTTCATAAAGAGACATAATCAGATGACGATAAAGATTAGAATTAAAAAAAATTGCACACTTGAGTGAGGTGGGCACTGCTTTATGCACATGCAGTGGTAGCTCCTCTGGACAGCCAGTCCTGCTACTGAAGACATCTACTGGCCCCCTCATGTGCTTGGATCATGGTACCTCTGGCCTCATAGTAGGATAGCATGGAATAAGATCAGTGTGATCTGGACTCTTTTTGGGACCATGAGGAGGAGAGCTTTTTAAGAAGCTGGCATAGCCTGGGATCCACAGACAGACAACTGGATTCACTGATGGAATCTCTGACCAGTAATGTGACTTGAGTCACGTGAAAAACTACCTCCAAAGTGCTTCTGTAAAAGCTGGATTTAGCTGCAAACTCATGCATGTGAAATGAATTAATAAATTAAAAAGGAAACCAGCTCTTTCAGGCTTGATTTTAGTGCTTACTTATGGATATGTGTTTCTGTACATGGGCAGTATACAGGGAAGCCAAAAGAGGGAGCCAAAACCTTTGAAACTGGAGTTACATATGTTAGCGAGTCACCATGTGGGTGCTGGGAACTGAATTCAGGTCTTCTGCAAGAGCAGCCAGTGATCTTAACCTCTCAGAAATCTCTCCAGCACTAAAGGTAATTCTTCAAAAAGCTGCTTTTTGAAAAATGCTATTAAACACCGGAAAGTATTATCACATACATTTAGAGAGTAAGAAATGCTGTTAGTGTACTCACTGTAGAATAACCACATCAAGCTAATCTCTCCTCTCTAATGTCTATCGTTTCTCCCAAACATTACTTCAACTGATCGTGGTCCACTCTCCTAGTCCCTGGTGACCTCCATTCTATCCTTCCGAGTGTGTTGTAGTGAAGTTACAGACTCTGCCTGACTGTCGAAAGAATAAAGACAATGTGAGCTATATAGACAACACAACACTATTTCACCTTAACAGAGAGGAAGCTTCTGTCATTTGTAGCAGCATAATTGAACCTGAGGCAGGGAGGGGCTAGGCATGCAGCCAGATACATGAGGACAAATATTGCATGCTCCCGTGAACCTAAATTAATTGTTCTTACTCGCTTCTTTCCACAGCAAAAATCCAAACCAAAGACTTGAAAAGGACTTGGTTTCAAGTACAATGTGTTATTTTTCTATTTAATTTTGATGTCAGCTAGCAGATGGGTTCTGTCTCTTTTTTTTTGCCCTGTCAGTTAATGAATGAAAAGATAGGAAAAGGGCCAAGGAAAGATGTCTACTGGGAAATGTTACAGTCTTCTTAGGTTTATAAGGGACCCCAGAGCTGGGGAGATCCTGGGACACTAAGGGGCTTGCATTTTCATTTGGCTTTAGGGCTATTGTCTTCCTTCCCTCTTCCCAGTGGCCTTTAGGTGTCTATGCACCCTTCTATAGCAGGGGTTGGGCCTCTGTCTATCCACAAGCATGAAAATGCCTGAAGTGTTCCCTGGCTGGGGTAAGAGTGGGCACTCTAACCTCCACCACTCTCTTTGGTACAAGAGGAAGTAGACTACATTTCAGAGACACAAACTTACTGCTGGGAACAATGACCACAAAGAAATGGAAACTTAACTGCCTTTCTCCAGGGCAAAGGACATATACAATTCAAATTGGGTTTTTCCTGTTCCCCTTCTTCCACCCTAGTGGCTCATGGCTTCATCTTCTCGCCTGAAATTGGGAGAGTTAGATAGGCTTGTGATTACAGCCAGCCATGACGGCGTGTCTGATGCTGTCGACTTTTAGAAGTCTGATGGGCATCCTACAGGGAAAGAGACTACCCCTCCAGTTATGTAGGACAGAGGAACTCCCTCACTCTTTCAGGTTTCCAGTGGACTGAGCAGGCTAAGTTCCACACCGCATTGACCTAGCCTCTATGCTGAGAGTCAGCTGGCAGAAGAAATGATGTAATTATATTATACTCTCAAATGACAAAATAATTTAAAACAAAGCATGAAGTTGTCATTCAAGGTTGTCTGGCAGCTGTGAAACAGAGCGAGAGAACTGAGGAATTACCCAGGGAGAGAGACTGCAGGGAACTATGGCCTGATTAGGGGGCATGAGGAAGCAGCAACCCTAAGATTTGTGAGCTCTAAGATCTGAGCCGGGTATGTGGTGGATGAGGCTCCCAGTGCCGCCTCACTCAGGACTCTGTCCGCTCTTCCTGTATCATGAGGCTTCCCTTACCTGCTATTCAGTACCTGAAATAGGGTGCTGTCTTCCTGCCAGTCTCGTTCTGCAGCCTTGGAGCTGCTGAACTGCTTCTCAGGGCAATAACACCCTCCTGGGGTGCTTCTCACATTTTCTACTCTCAGAGGCAGAACGTGGGTTTTGGTTGACTTTCCATCGGTTTGTCCATGATGCCGGGCCTAAGCGTGCCACCCGGAGAGGACCCCTGAGGTTTCAGAGAAGATTAGTTTTGTTATCTGCCATGGCAGGGGCTGGAGGAGCAGCAGGCAAGGGTATATAAGTTCAAGAACACCTTGAACGTAGATTTTACTGGGAACAAGGTTTGGCACAGCAAGGGCCTGCGGTATGGTATCTTCCTTTGTGAGCTCAGCTGGAGAACTTGGGGTGGGGCAGAGGGCAAGGATGGAGGGCAGTGTGCTGATCTGGTCTCTTCTATGGTTAAATGTTAAGTCTCTGAAACAGTTTTAAATGACAGCGGTGGGTGTTGGCTAGGAAGAGCTGATGATGCTCTCCTCTAAGAAGGCTTTAGGGAGCTAGATCATGCCCCCCCCCCCTTGTGTACTTTTCCACTCAGCATTTGGGTAATAGTTCTCTTTTAAGATGGAGAGTGGATTTATTTTAAACCTAAACGGCAATAAATTACAGTTAAGGATGTTCAATTAAAGTGTATTTATCACAAACCTGGTTCCATCTATCACCAGGAACAGCTGCCACGGCCAGCCGTGTGATGCACCCCTGAAGCTGCAAGAAAAATATCTATTATCTGTTGATAACGGCTGCCTTTGTTTCATTTGTTTTTCTCCGGTGCCTCGGTGACAATAGAATAGAAGATGATCACACACTGCGAAATTGAGCTGAATTGGCGAGAGCAGAGTTCATGGAACGTGTTCGTCTCCCGCCTCCTGGCAATGCATTGAAGTTGTCTTCTCATCACTTGGGAAATGTTCCCTATACTTGTGCTGTTTTCCAATTTGGAGAAAAATCTCTTCTTTGCTAAAAATACCCTCTCCTCATTTTGGTTCCTTAAAGGAGAGATTGGGTAACGGCTCATACATAGTATATGCACAAGGCTCTAATCTGTAACTGTATAGTGTAATCCCGGTTACTCAAATGAATCCTCGCTCTTGCCCATGCTTTGATTTTGGAATTAGTGTTCATTCTTTATTCGTGTGATTTAAGGACTCATTACGGGGGAAGGGATGCTGGAGAGACGACTCAGAGGTTAAGAGCCCTTGCTGCTCTTGCAGAAGAAGACCTGGGCTCAGTTCTCAGCACCCACATCAGGCAGCTCACAGCCACCTGTGACTCCAGATCCAGGGCACCTGACACCCTCTTCTGGCCTTCACTGACCTCTGCACTCACATGTCCACATACATATGCATACCACACACACACACACGTAATAAATAAAAGAAAAACTTTAAGAATCAATACAGGTGCCACACAGCCCCCAGATCCTACTACTGGCCGTTTGTTGCAGGAGGATGAAAATGTCTGTCTGTGTGCTAAGCAACTACCAGGTTCTCTGCCTCTCCAGTGTACAGAGGTAACTGTTGAACTCCCCACCCTGTCCTGTAAACCAATCCATTAGCCCTGCATGCACAATAAAGCTAGTTACCCGGAAAGGTATGCCTGGATGCTTGGGACAGCTGGGTTATAAAACAATGGTATTTACTTCTATGGTTTGGAAATTTCATGCATGTGTATAATACATTTAATCAAACCCACCCACCCCTTTCTCTCCTCTCCAGTTCTTCCCTTACTGCCCCACCCCAATTTCATGCTCTCTCTCTCTCTCTCTCTCTCTCTCTCTCTCTCTCTCTCGCTCTCTCTCGCTCTCTCTCGCTCTCTCTCGCTCTCTCTCGCTCTCTCTCGCTCTCTCTCGCTCTCTCGCTCTCTCTCTTGTTCCATGCAAGGCTGAAAGGAACCAAATGTACCTCTGTTCTTTAGATAAGGCTTCTGTCTTGGAAAGGTGGCCAGAACGAATCCCCGAATCCCCAGATCCCTCCATTTAACCCTGCTTTCATTGACCTCCAGCTGTGTACTCCTAACTCAGCACTTGGCTGATTTTCCACTATCCCCCTCCCCTCGCCCCCGGAGCTTTTCACACGTGTCCTGCACAACCTGGGAAGCAGAGGCAGGGACTACTGGGAACACTGTGTGTAGGGGCCTTGTCTCTGAAACTGATCTCAGCAGGACTGACTCTTCCTTGCTCCACCCCAACCTCCTACTTAGAGCTTTGTTGTAGTACAACGAGACTTGGCCTCCTGGAAAGACGTCCTCAAGACTGCGTTTGAATTGTCTTACTCAGATGTTTTTCCTCTGAGTCACTCTGTACCCCCTCACCCTTGCTGCCACTGATCTGGAATTCAAGGTCTGCTCTGCTTTCCCTCTGCACAACTGGAGTCAAAGGCTGAGAAATGTTTGCCTTTGGGGCCTGCTGAGAATGACACACAGTGGGATCTTCGGAACCACAGAGACCCACACAACCTCATCTTCAAACAGTGAGTTTTATTCGTGGCTTTTACAGGAAACTATGCTTGTTCATTTTGTTTTTTGACAGACCAGAAAACTGTGGTGACAAGTTGGTAAAATAGGCAGAGGGGGAAGATTCACCAAAACACTAGCAGATGAAGGCAGATTGGTAACGTCATGGCTGGCAAGACAGTAGAGAGCCTGAACCCAGGCCTCCAAGAGGCTGCTTTTCTGGAAGGGTCTATTCAGGGAGTCAGGCAGCATTTCAATGCCAGTTTGGGCTGTGGTTAGCCTTCCTCACAGTGGTAAAAAAGTCTGGTTTTGAGGCAATGACAGTCTTGTCCTAGGTCAGTAATGTCCCAGCATGGCCACCTGTCTTCAGGTGACATCTCCTATCTCTTTTAAATTGAAAATTTCCGTTCTCTTTCAGATGGAGGCTCTTGTCTGAATTCACTATCCCATCCCCTTTGTATCTGCCTTTTTTTTCATCTTGGGGACACCCAAACCTTCTATGGGGCCGGAACCCCTCCCCCAACTTACAGCAAGAGTTGACTGGGAGACCCCCAGTTGACGTCTCTGTCTTTTGCAAGCACCCCCTTCTGAAGAACAAGCCGTTCTGTGGTCAGTGGGGGCTTGTAAGTCCCTTGTTCTGATGACAAAGCTACACAGAGACTGAGTGACAAGGCGGGGGTGGCTGAGGAAATGTGTCTCCTGCCACCCATTCCTCTGCACGCTTTTCTCAGGGACTCTAGTTTCCCATCAACACTCTTTTTCATGTTGCTAATTTAGTCTAGCGGGATTGTTGTCCTGTGCTCAGTCAGCACAGGGCTCTGCACTCTGTTAGTTCAAGTTGCTCTTGTATCCGCCTGGGTGTCATTCAGCTCAGCCAGAGAGTGGCAGTTAGTACAGAGTGATCACTGCTGGGTCCTGGGGAAATAAAAAAACGCAAATCCTGCTCTCTTCGGGAGCTCTGTGCATGAGGAGAAATTTGGAGATGAGAGAGCGATGGGTTTGGGTTGGAGAGGGCTGTGAGTATGCAAAAGAAGCAGCAAGGAGAGGAGGACTGAAGGAGAGCATCTCCAGGCAGAGCAAGGTCTAGAGAGAAGTCACACAGGCAGACAAGTGCTGCATGAGCCTACTGTAAAGGTCCAAAGGCATGCAAATCTAGTTGAGCATTGCACAGACGTCTACCCCTGTGTGTGTGTGTGTGTGTGTGTGTGTGTGTGTGTGTGTATGTGTGTGTGTGTGTGTGGTGTGCATCCAGGTGAGCATGACACAGAAGTCTGCCAGTGTGTGTGTGTGTGTGTGTGTGTGTGTGTGTGTGGTATATCCATGTGAGCATGACACAGAAGTTTGCCAGTGTGTAGATCCACACAGGCGAGCATTGCACAGAAATCTGTGGGTGTGCAGGTCCAGGTAAACATTGCATAGAAATCTGCCACTGTGTGTGTGTTTATGTCTATGTGAGCATAACACACATAATCTGCAGGTGTGTGGGTGTGGGTGTGTCCAGGAAAGCATTGCACAGAAGTCTGCAGTTGTGTAGGTCAAGTTGAGCATTGCACAGAAGTCTGCAGGAGTGTGTGTGTGTGTGTGTGTGTCCAGGCAAGCATTGCAGATAAGTCTACAGGCATGCAGGTCTAGACGAGCATTGTACAAAGACACGCAGGTACACCTGCCCAGGTGAGCATGATGAAATCTTACAGATGTATCTATCAGGAATGTAATGGGAGTGTCAGAAACCAGGCTTTCATAGGTGGATGGTGACAAGGTGACCCAGTGACCTCTTAGGAAGAGCCCAGTTGCTATTTGCACAGGGGTAGGGGTGGGGCTGAGGTTGAGCTCCATGGAGTGCATCTGAGGAAGGTCCCTTGGAGGTGGTGTGAAGAGCAGGAGGCAGAGGCCTGTTGTACAGCAAGTCAAAGACATTGACTTGTGGAAGGAGGAGGTCAGAGAGTCAAGAGACCAGTGTGGCTGGAGCTGGCAGGACTCGGAGTCCACGTGGGACGTAAGCGGAGTGAAGAGCAGTAGGGAGTGAGAACAGAGGTGCCCCTGGGACAGAGACTGGAAGGCTGGATGGAACCAAAGGCCCAAGTCCTGGTCACAGGTGTTTATTTAAAGGGCAGTCCACAGGCTTTGCCCTTCCTGCTCTAAACAAGAAGAGACTGGGCAGGAGTGGGGAAACATCTGCACTGAGACACTGTTCAGGCTGGGCTGCCCAGGTCAGAATCCCATGGAAGGAAACAAAGGAAGCTATAACCTGCACAACAGGAGTCTGTGGGGATGGCCAGGACCTTGGAGGCCAATCCCTGAAGGCTCCCCAGGGTTGGGGTGGCTTAATTCAGAACAACTGAGTAGAGACTGAGCTACACATTGAATCAAGAGGATGACCTGGGGATGAGAGCTACTCCCATGGAATCTATGTCTGTGGTAACTGCATCTGAAGATATTCAGGATGGAAAACAACAACAACAACAAAAAAAACAAAAAAACATGGGGATAGGTACTTTCTGTCATACCAGACTGAGGAGATACTGAGGATCAGCACTGGACAGGAAGCACAGTAGGCAGAGTCATATTTTCATGACTACCCAACGGTGCCACTTGACCCACTGCCCTAGTTTTAATTGCAGACACTGCCATGTGCATTCCTGGATATTGTCTGCACACACAACATGATATCAGGAAGGGACATGGCAGGTGTCTGGTCCTAGGTCCAAGCGGCATCTTCAAATGATGGCACTGTTGGTCCAATCACAGCCCTTCTCAACCCTGCCAGCCTTGTGCTGAGGGTTCATCCAAGGTTCGGAAGGCTCCCTTCTAACCTGGCCACAAGCAGGGGTCTCATTAACACCAGACAGGACTGGCACTGGGTGAAGGAAGAAGCTTGCTCCTAGCAGGGGGAGTGACTCTTAAAGACCCCTAGGAAGATCTGGCTATGTTTTGGGCACAGCGGGATGGCAGTGTTAACTCTGCAGCTTCCACTATCGTCTCACCCCAGGCCTTAGAGACTAACACCCACTCTGAGATTTCTGAGAACGGAAAGAGATGTCACCCTTGTCACCCAAATACCTAACCATCTTTGAGACTGGGTCTCACTCTACAGCCCTGGCTGACCTAGAACTCACGATGTAGGCTAAGCTGACAACTCAGACTCAGAGATCCGCCAGCTCTGCCTCTGGGGTGCTGAGGTTGAAGGCCTGCACCATCGTGTATGGCTAGTGTTTTTTTGGAGGGAGAAATATCTTTTGTTCCAAGTGAGAAGCCCAGCACAACACAGATGAACTTAAAAGTCGCTAATTACATTTAGAACCAACTTCATTAATGCCCGCCATTGGCCCTGGATCTGAAGAGTTTCTTTTCAAGACTCCAATGCGGGATATTCATCTTCAAGACAATGGACCCTAAAGGTTACTCTCACAAATTCTAATCTGAGCCACTCCCTGTAATCTTATAAACCTGACCATTCTGAAGGGCATCTAAAAGAATGCTTACTTTCTTTCTAAGTCTTTAAGAATCTTACCTGTCTCATTTGGTTTTGTACAGGTAAGACAAATCTCCCTGTAAGTCCTGTGTTCCTCATTTATGTAACAAGGGGGTGTGACTCCTCTCCCTGACTGGATAATCTGAATTATGAGATTGTTTATGGAATGGATCTTCCTGACGCATCTGAGTAATTAAGGTGTCCAGGAAGGTGATCTTGGCGAAGAATAATATAAAAGTGGTACAGGAGTCCCTATCAGGGGAGGTATCAGCTACACCCTTGACAGCTGAAGCCCTGAGGCTTCCTCCAACCTTCTGCAAGAGGGCTGCAGATCTCCCTTTGAGCCTAGGGCTCTCTTTGAAGCCTATGAGTCTGTTGGAGAAAGCAGCTTGTCTCAGTCACGGTCAGACGCCCCTATGCTGCCTGTGGGTGGTGGGTGGATGGATAGCAGGAAGCCTGGAGGCAGCCATGGCAGGACATGAACCTTGGCAGCCCCGTCATGATCCATGGCTTTTACCTGTGTAACTGCGGACACCCTCACACCAGCCTCTGGTTATCACAGAGGTTTGTTGAGACAGGGTTGCTCACCTTCTGGTCTCAAGAGAAGACAGAGGTCTATGTTTGAAGAAGAATCGCTAATTTTTCTGTGTTGGCTGTGAGAAGCACCAGGGAGAGCTATAAAATCACATCTTCATGTTCGAAGGTTTTCTGAGAACTGTTGTAAGGGGTCCTCACCCACCATTCGCCAAAGGAACTTCGCACTCTTGCTTTCTTCTCTACTGAAAGTGGAGCTCCATCCTAAGGCTTCCACTTCTGAGCTCTGCCCTGTCTGCCTAATCCTTCTTCCTTGCACTCTGCTGACTTCAGTGTCTTGTAGTCAGGTTGGTTGCTCCTTGCCCCTTCTCCATGCTGGTGGGGAGTTAAATGGACGCTTCCCTTCCATCTGCTCACAAGGGGAGGGTGGATGAGATGGAGGAATGTTTGTCCTTGGTCTGTGTCCCTCCGAGCTCTCTGTCTTCTGCCTGTACCAGTCTCCCTCACTCTCCAAGACCTGGCCTCGTCTGAATAGTCCTTTCCCATTGAACTCTGAATCCATGTGGCCTTTATTTGTGCTCGAAGTGTGTCTGAGTGTTGTGTCTGCATGTATATATGTACACACCTGGTGCCCACAGAGGCCAGAGAAGGTGCTAGATCCTCTAGAACTCCGTTTAGAGACGCTTGTGAGCAGCCACGTAGGTGCTGTGAACTAAACCAGGGTCCGCTGTATGAGTAACATGGGCTCTTAGCAGCTGAGCCCCGCCCCCAGCGCCCTCAATCAGTCTCATCTCCAACTTCACACTGGGAGGTGAGAGCATCAACAGAAAAGTTCTGTAGGACAGACACACTCAACCCATAACCGCTGCACACCACTGTCTGGGTATCTGTTTTTGCTTCATTTCATTATTTTGTAGGTAAGTCTTGCCCAATGCCTCATGCTACAGATCCGGGCTAATGAGACCAGCTCAACTTAGGGTTGCAGTCGGGACCCACAAAAGAAGCCTCTCTCTTTTGGTAGCTGGTCCCTGGCTGAATGAAACTTCTACCAAGCAGGAAGGTTGCACTATAAGGATTTATCTCTTAAATATGAAGCACGCTGAAAGCAATTGAACTACTCCTCTTGAGCTCAATAAAGCCTCTACTTGATACTTCTAATGCTCTCCTGACCCAACCCACTTTATCCAAATCCTACTCATGAGGCAAATGCATTTTCATTAGTGACAAGATATTTTTAAAACGTGATGATCATAGCCTTCTATTAACCGGCCATCCCCTTGAGCCTGGGGTGGGAATTCGCACAGACTTCCCGCATCTTTGTATCGATTTGATAGGAATGGATGGTAATGGGGTCTGTTCGCAGTGTGGTGTGCAGTTTCAGAATCAAAAGCCTTCTATTTATGTGCTATGCACCGTTAGTTGTTTATAGATTTCTCCCTCTTCATGTGGAGAACTTTTGATATTTCTGATTTATAAAATCAATTTTTCATTTCTGTTGCATTTTTCTCTATTTAGAATTATGATTGCTTGGGCTAGATGGTCTTTGGAAAACCATGACTGTGCATTTGCAGGGAAATTAATGAGAAAAATTAGGTCCCTCTGCAGTGGCCTCAGAGTTTCACAATCCCTCATTCAACAGGAAATCTTGGAGTCTCAGACTTGCCGCCGAAGCACAGAGGAACAAACTTAGCAACACACTCCTGACGACAGTGCATTTTGTTCCGTCTGGACCCAGACTAGTTCCCACTCACGTCCAGCAGTCACTTGAAGGACTGCCCCAAAGCTGATTGCTAACTAGAGTCAGCTGACCTTCAGCAGGGTCACCTCTGCTCAGGAAGAGCCTCACATCAAGTAGCCTGAGGCTGACTCTGACTGTTGCTGTGTCAGGCAGCTGCTGTATGGTCCCAGGCTTCTCTGCCTTTAGTTCTTGGATTGGAGGATGGACAGGAAGGATCCACGGTGGCTTCTCTGTGTGCTCACCCAGCTTTAAACAGTAACTAGTTTCAGCAGCCCCTAGGTAATGTAAATGGGGGTGTTGCAACTGTGCATCTTAGTAACGCCTTTATGTGGGCTCGCGAGCATCTCAGGTAGGGGCTGTGGCATCCTTGTATCCATGCAGATTTCCACAGTGGGAAGAAGAGGTGATGCTCACTGCAGAGTCGCTGATCTGGCTCTGAGGGTAAAACCAATCTGTGCCATCTTACTCATCCTCAGCAGTGTCCCCCACACTCACCGTCACCCATCAAAGCTCATGTTCAGTCACATGAGCCCTGCACATGAGCCCCAGAGTCCATTCACACATCAGCCTGAAAGAGGATTAAGGGCAATTGCTAATTTTGTTAAATAACATGGAGCTGCTACAGCTTAACTGTAGGGCACTCTCCCACCCCATGAAAAAGCAGTGGTGATGCTTCTGTCAGTGTTCTTCACTTATGAGAATTTGATGACTGTCTGGCCACAGCAGACAGAGCCCTGAGGTTTGTATCTGTTTTCTGGTTGGCTAATATCACTAGCCAAAGAGAACATTTCAAACACCCATCTTGAAGCAACTTTTGAAAAGCCACCTTTGGAGAGAAGGGTTCATCCTTTCCCCACTGTTTAAGAACTTGCCTGTAAAAAGAGACATGATCTTTGTCAGCAGTATCAATAGCCCGGAGTGGCTAAACATGAGTGCGCACACCTTTACCCTCAGTGCTCAGGGGGCAGAAGCAGGCAGAATTCTCTGAGTGTAAGGCCAACCTAACCTGATCCACATGGCCAGTTCTGGGCCAGCCGGAGCTATGTGGTGAGACCCTGCTAGTCATTAACACAGAGACCCACAACACACTGGACAGTGGGCAGAGAGTGAGAGGCCTTGGAGCACTCAGTCCTAAGTGGGGTGTCTCCATTGAACACCTCCTATCAAGGCTCGGAAATCTACTTGAAAAGGGGCAGAAATAATGTCAGAACCAGGGGTGGTGGATGACTGTGTTTTGCAGTGAAAGAATATCTATACTGGTGGCAGGAAGGTCAAGGAATGCCATGAAAATCACTCCACACAACAGACTTCAAGGAAAGATTTATAGTGTGTGTCGGGGGGGAGGGATGACATGAAAGGGCTCCTCTAAGGGGGAATAGAGAGATAGACTGGGGCAGAAGAAGTAGGGAGGGAAGGAGGAAGGGAAGGATATAAGGACCAAGGGAGACAGCAGGCTGTGGTGGTGTGAACTTTATGGGGTAAGGGTCTGGAACATGTGCATAGGGAAAATATGTTAACATGGTGACTTAGAAATGTATTGCAAAGGCCTTTAGAATGACTTGTCATATTGGCCTGTAGTGATAAGGGTGATGGAAGGTGGGGTGGAAAATGGGGAGAACCTCGTTCTTGAATATGGGGGTTCTAACAATGACACTATAGAAACAGGGTCTTCCAGACAGGACATAGCTGGTGAAATGGATTAATAAAAATGCTGTGGATCCCCAGCAGTGGCAGGCAGCAAAAATGTTGTAGATCCCTAAGCGGTGGCAGCAGGCCATGTGGCTGCAGGCAGTGGGCCCTGAGAGCAGCCAGTCCCAGGCAGGGATGGCTGCAGGTCCCCAAGTGGTGGCTGATCCAGGACAAGGAGACATGCAGTGGTGGGCAAGAGACAAAGACATGGAGAGGCATGCCAAGCAGAGTGAGGCTGGATATTATTCAGTGGGTTATGGAGGGGGAAGGGAGAAGGGGAGAAGAGGAGGGGGAGGGAGAGAGAGAAAAGAGAAAGAAGAGAGAGACAGAGAGGGAGAGAGAAGGGAGAGATAGAAGTGGGGAGAGGCAGAAGCTGCCTCTTCTAGAGGGAAATGGAAAAGGGAAGGAACTCAGGCTGGAAGCTGAAGATCAGCCTGCCTCAGTAGATGGGGAGGGAGTGGGCATGGCTTGTCTCTTAAAGAGACATGACCTACCATTACAGCTGGTACAAATATGGACTCAAATGAGACCGTGACTGTATGCAGATGACCTGCACAAATTCAAGCCATGGAGTTCGAGCACTGAGGGGGGAAGTGGATACAGGGTCCCACTCCTAACCAAAAGCAACTGATCCCTGACTGCAAAGGAAAAATGCGTTCTCTCCAGTGGAGTTTCACTGGGTACATAAAGCATATTCGGGGCAGGCCCCATGCTCGAGTAGTTAGCCACCATAAAATGGATGCCGTGTTTTTTTTAACGTGCTTTCTGTTGTTGCTATGCTTGCTGATTTTCTAAAAATCATTTTTTGGTTGTTTTATGGATTTTTTTGCTTATTTTTAGGGTTTTTTTTTTGAGAGAAAGAACATTAAGTTACTGGGATAGGGAAATGGGAGAATATAGGAGGATTTAAGGGAGGGGAAGAATATGGTCAAATACACTGCATGCAAAAAATAATTTTTAATTACTTTAAAATAATTAACATTGTAATAAAAATACATAGGTTTAAATACATCTAAATGAGACAAAGAAAACTGTATAAGTAGTGGATTGAGACTAAGTGCTAATTATGAATGGAAACAATGTATTTTTGAAAAGTTAAGTATTAGATTATGTAACATTGTAACTAGGTAGAAAATATAGGCTTGTGTAAAGACACAATGATATTTAAATTTGTTTTAACTGACACATAAATGTTTAAGATGTTAAAACTAAAAGGAGAGAGAGGGAGAGAGGTGAGTCCAGAGTAGGGCTGGCAAAATGGTTCAGCAGGCAAAAGCACCTATTATGCAAGCCTGAGGACCCAGAGTGATCCCCAAAACACAAATAGAAAGAGACCCAGCTCCTGAGAGCTGTCCTCTAACCACATACCCTGTTATCATAAACTTCTCATCCATCAGCCCTGGAGAATCTCCCACAGAGGCGTGTCCCTTCTCAGGGAACTCCAGAAACCTCCAGTGTTGGTGGTCATGCCTATGAACAAACACAATGGAATGCGAAGATGGGGGTTAGTGTCAGGTCACAGGGTAAGAAGGCCCACATCCCTACCTGCTGGATGGAGGGACATGTGTGCTTTTGCTTAATAGTCAGTGATGGAAGCTTGGGCACTTGATGCTAAAACACATGCAAGACAGATGATACTCCACCCTCTGGAGTTACACTTCCACGCCCACCCCAGCTCTCTGATCTCAGCAGACCTAGGCTGGAAGATGCGCTCCATCTCTCTGCACCAAGGCCCTGCTATCTATCTGATGACCGACATCCAGGGAGCCCGGAGTAAGTGAGGGTGAGCCACGACTCACCAGGGTCTCACGTATGTTAGAACATGGCCTTTTCTATAAAGGGGGTTTCTGGTGGGACTCCCGGCAAGCAGCAAGTTTACAATAGGCAGAGGGAGAAAGCCTTAAGCAGATACCATTGGTTGTATTAGGATTCTTTTTTTTTTTTTTTATGGGTTTTTTTTTTTAATTTATTTATTTATTTATTAAGGATTTCTGCCTCCTCCCCGCAACCGCCTCCCATTTCCCTCCCCCTCCCCCGATCAAGTCACCCTCCCTAATCTGCTCGAAGAGCAATCAGGGTTCCCTGACCTGTGGGAAGCCCAAGGACCACCCACCTCTATCCAGGTCTCCTAAGGTGAGCATCCAAACTGCCTAGGCTCCCCCAAAGCCAGTACGTGCAGTAGGATCAAAAACCCTCTGCGATTGTTCTTGAGTTCTCAGTATTCCTCATTGTCCTCTATGTTCAGACCCAAAAAGAGGAACATGGGATGTACTCACTCATATTTGGTTTCTAGCCATAAATAAAGGACATTGGGCTTATAATGCATGTTCCTAGAGAAGCTAAGTAAGAAGGTGAACCCAAAGACAAACACATAGGCATCCTCATGAATATTAACCTTCATCAGGCGATGAAAGGAGACAGAGACAGAGGAGCACGGGACAGAAATCTCAAGGTCCAAATCAGGAGCAGAAGGAGACGGAGCACGAGCAAGGAACTCAGGACCGCGAGGGGTGCACCCATACACTGAGACAATGGGGATGTTCTATCGGGAACTCACCAAGGCCAGCTGGCCTGGGTCTGAAAAAGCATGGGATAAATCCGGACTGGCTGTATTAGGATTCTTGATTCTCTACTTTCACCAGGTTCCAACTTAAGGCCTCTTTTCCTTCTCACGCCCATAATGTTCCCATTTTCCTGTGCCTCAATCTTCAGCTTCTTGTTTTCCTCTCCTAGGAGGCATGGGTTTACTTTTAGAAAAATTAGACTTCAGACCCTCTTCTCCCAGCCCCCAGACCCTGACCTCTCTTTTCTTAGAGAATTTCTTTCAGAAAACCTACCCCTTCTTTGCCCCTTTGAGATGCAAATGTGTCCCAAAGCCTCTGGTGAGTTTTAGAAACCTGTGCTATCTTTCCCCAGCACCTGGAGTTGTTTGTTTGTAATGTAAATGTCGAGGAAGATAGAGCCCTCCAGTCTTGGGTTTCAGTGGGAGGGAAGGGACGCTCATTAATACACACACCTAGATCTGGGCTGAGGAACTGTCTCATAGAAGAAAGCTGAGAATCTACTTAGTATTTGGGAAACACCAATTAGAAAAGTCCTCACTGAGCGTGAATTGCACGCCTGCAATCCATGATTTGGGACTTGGTGGCAGAGGGAGCAGAAGTTGAAGGTCAAGACTGGGAAGAGACAGCTCAGGGGCTAAGAGTTCAGATTCTTAGCAACTATATAGAAAGCCAGGTGTGGCTATGGCCAACTTCTGTAACCCCAGATCTGTGCAGGGTTGGTGACCCATCAACCCTTTGTTGAAGGGGCATTAGCCAGAAGCACAAATTCAAAGTGAGCAGAGAGAAACTGTAGCCCAGAGGTAGGGCTGGGGACTGGGTACTAAACTTCTAATCCACACAGCCCTGCTTAGTACCTGCTCACCATGGGCAGTGGAGGATAAGAAAGGCTGGATCACACATTGCAGGACCAGGGGGAGGGAAAGGGACCCGCCAATACCTGGATGGGATTATTTTAGAGGGTCTCATTTTCCTTCCAGTACATGGAATATGGACAGGTAACAGGAAGTGACTAGGCCTGCAGAAGGAGCTTGAGATGGTTTACTTACCTTAGTGATGTTTAAATTACTTTTCTCAAAGAGTTCTTACCAACTTACCAATGCTAGAAAGGCTTGGTGCTTGACACACCTCACCCGGAACTTTCCTGCCTTTGATTATGAGCTGTCAGACTAGAGCTTACACACACACACACACACACACACACACACACACACACACACACACACAGCAGGATCATTAAAAACTTTCATAAAATAAACGAATGTAATTCTAGCTCAGAAGCGACAGCACAAAGGTAGTGACGGAGAAGCCAGTTCCGTGTGCTCACATCTATTCGTTTCTGTTATGGGAGTTAAGGAAAGCCTTGAGTGACTTTGTGAAGGTCCTTGGGCAGGCTAATAAATGAGAAGCCCGGCTTTTGTCACAAAAGTATTCTAATTAGAAGACTGCTCAATTTTCTTTTCTCATCCAGAATTAGAGAAAGAACAGGCTCAGAGAGGCTTAGCCTTCAAGGTAATTAAAACTCAGAATTAGCTTCTTTGTTTCCCAAGTGTCTGACTAGATCATGGTTAAATTTACATAAGTATCTGTATATTTTCAAGTCTCACTCCCACGCGTATAAAACAAGGCACTCACTTCAAGGGAAACAAGAAACAATTTATTTTGAGTCAGTGTGAGTGACCACAGCGCAGGATCACGGGTTAAGGTGGCCCTGTATGTCATCATCCAACATGGAAGTAGTTACAAAAACCTTTTATACCCACATAGCCAGACAGTCAGAAATCAAGGCAGCCTATCCTACACAGAGAGCACCAGGGCAGTGAGAAGCCTAGTCTAAAAACAAGGCTTTCCTCTGGTCTCCACATATGTGCAAACATACACACCTGCTCGTCTGCGCTCTGGCACACAAATGCACGCACACCAAAAGAGGGATAGTTATATTGTTATTACAGCTGTACCTCTGCAAACACATCTACACGCCCCTCAGATATTTTCAGGATGCAATAATCTGAACAAGACACCCAATTTCAAGGTTGTGTTATCACAAAGTCTCTTGCTGGCCTCCTTTCTCACATCATTCAACTTTCCAAGGTCCTGTGTATCTTACACTAACGATATGCTAAGAGACAACAAATTCTGCTTCTAATTAGTTCTTCTGGTCACGAGGCTGGAGAGTAATTGGAATAACTATTAGAAGGATTCAAAGCACAATAACAATTAGAATAATTAGGGGAACAATAAAAGATGGTTTAATTTAGAGGAGAATATTAAGAGTTGAAGGTCTAGTGTTTTGCTGTTAAGCATTATTGTCTAGAAATTGTTCTGCTTATGCACAACAACTTTTAGGGACTAGAATTTAAAAAAAAATGTACCAGTGTCACTTCAAGGCACCCAATTGTCCCTCAGTGCAGTGTGCAGCTGCCATCACTCCCCCGGGAAATCTGCTCAACTTAAATGGTCGTTTTAGGATGCAGGCATTAGTTCATGTTGGAATGTGATTGTTTGTCCCATTAAGAATATAATGAATATTGGTCCAGCACAGTGATGCATGTCTTTAAGCACAGCACTTGGGAGGTAGAAGCAGGGAGATTTCTGTGAGTTCAAGGCCAGCCTGGTCTACATAGCCCACATAGCAGGTTGGGTTTCAGGTTAGCCGGGGCTACAGATATATATATATATATGATGGGTAGATGGTTAATTTATATATCTTCATATGCAGTATTATATACATTTCATTGTAGCTGATAGGTCCTGTTCTGTTCCTATGTCTCAGACCCAGTCAGGCTCATTCTGCACTATGAAGACTCAGAAGTCATGCAAAGAAGAGTTGCCTGGATTCTGATTGCTCAGACCAGGTTCCACGCTGGGCTGGAGTCTTCTCAAAAGACATCTATTCTCATGGAGATACTAAAGAACCAAGGAAGCAACTTTGCTCTGGGTCAGCCTTAGAAGTGTGAGGTTTGGGGTGGGGGGTGGGGAGCAGCTTATGAGTGTGTACTGGTCAAACTATCCACTGAGCAAAAACAACCAATCTGCCTTAGAAGCTCTGACCCCCAGCCCCAGGATCAGCCCCAGAAGGTATTTGGGGATGAGTTCAGGCAGACCCCTGAAAAGTCTGAGGCTGGACCACGGCAGACTCTGGTGAAGAGGTATTGTGTGTGTGTGTGTGTGTGTGTGTGTGTGTGTGTGTGAATGTAAACGTGTGTATGCATGTGATACACACACGTGAGCGTGTATACAAGACATGGACATGGATGCCAATCCGTTACCACCTCAGGATCTGCACTCTTGCTGTCTCCCAACTCAGGACTTTGATCCTTGTCTTCTATTGCTCAGCGGTCCTCAGTGTCACTACTTAAACTGCTTCTGTCTGCACCACTTCCCCTCGGATTGTCTCCTTTTCTGTCTATCTCCCCGAAAACCATCTTAGGGCCTCAATGGAGCTTTCAAAAGGCAGATTTGTTTCTACGCCAGTCACAGTCCTGTCTCCATCCTGGCTGGAGTGTTGCAGAGGGAAGGAGCCTAGGGGTTCTTGCCTGGTGTATCAAATGAACTGAGTGGAGGAAATGCAACAAACTTGTCGATAGTGGGCTGAATGGAGCGAGCATTTGGCTCTGTTCAACCAACCAGACGCAGGCCAGCACAACCATCCTGCCCTCTCTGACACTGGCAAACTGGAAGGATTCTGGGGTAGAACTTTGAAAGTCTTCTCTGTTGGATAGCTCCTTTATTTATTGTTTGCTTGCTGGCTGTCTCCTCCCTCTAGAAATAAGCTCTGAGCAAGCAGGAGGCTCATCTCATTTGCCACCCTTGTCTCTGCGGGTGTGAGAACGGCCCAGCCCCCAATAACTGACAGATGTATAGATGACGTATAGATGGCATGCTTTTTTAAAAATAAATTTATTTTTTTCACAAAACAATCTTCTCTCATTTTACATACCAGTCCCAGTTCCCACTCATTCCCCTCGTCCCGCTCCCTCCACCTTCCCCCTTCCCCACCCCATATCCACTCCTCAGAGAAGGTAAGGCTTCCTATGGGGAATCAAAAAAGTCTAGCACATCATTTTGAGGCAGGACCGAGGCCCTCCCCACTAAATCTAGGCTGGGCAAGGTATCCCTCCAAAGAGAATGGGCTTCAAAAAGCCAATTCAAGCAGCAGGGATAAGTCCAGATGCCATGGCCAGTGGCCCCACAGACTGCCCCAGCCATGCAACTGTCACCCACATTCAGAGGGCCTGGTTTGGTCCTATGCTGGTTCCTCCACTGTCAGTCTGGAGTCAGTGAGTTCCCATTAGCTCAGGTAAGCTGTTTCAGTGGGTATCCCCATCATGGCCCCTTTGCTCATATTATTGCTCCTTCCTCTACTCGACTCCACTTTGTGAGCTCAGTCCAGGGCTTCACTGTGGATATCTGTATCTGCTTATATCAATTGCTAGATGAAGGTTCTATGATGACAATTAAGGAAGTCATCAATCTGATTATAGGAGAAAGCCAGTTCAGGTACCCTCTCCACCACTGCTTAAAAATGGCAATCCTACCAAAAGCAATCTACTAATCCCATGCAATCCCCATCAAAATCCCAATGCAATTCTTCACAGACCTTGAAAGAACAATACTCAAATTCATATGGAAAAATAAAAACACGGGAAAGTCAAAACAATCCTGTATAATAAAGGAACTTCAGACGCTTACCATTCCTTGGTATTGGCATAAAAACAGACTGGTGGACCAATGGAATCAAACTGAAGATCCTGTTATTAATCCATACACCTATAAACACCTGACTATTGACAAAGCTAAAATTATACAATGGGAAAAAGAAAGCATCTTCAACAAATGGTGCTGGCATAACTGGATATCAACATATAGAAGAATGAAAATAGATCCATATCTATCCCCATGCACAAAACTCAAGTCCAGATGGACCAAAGACCTCAACATAAACCCGCCACATTGAACCTCATAGAAGAGAAACTGGAAAGTAGCCTTGAATGCATGGTCACAGAAGATCACTTTGTAAATATAACTCCAGTAGCACAAACACTGAGAGAGACAATTAATGGGACCTCCTGAAACTGAGAAGCTTCTGTAAGGCAAAGGACGCAGTCAATAGATGGTATGTTCTAACGTAAGGAATAGCCAAAACTTGCAGACTCAGACAAATAGTACAAATATGGATTATTGTTCAAATCAGAGAATATCTACCTCTTTTTGTGTGCCCTTTTTCTATTTTCTCCTGAGTCTCATGTGGAGCCCTGGCTGGCCTGAAATTCACTATGTAGACCTGGCTAGCCTGGAACTCACAGAGATCCTGAAATGAATGCTGGGATCAAAGGCATGGTGCCACAGAGTTGGAGTGACAGACAGTCTTGAGCTACCCTGCAAGATGCTGGAAAGGGAGCTCACATCCTCTGCAATGGCCATGCAGCTCTCTAACCACGGACCTATCTGTCCAGCCTGGGATGAAGCATTTTTTCACCGAAATTGGCTTTGCACACACTCCTCTTGCCACTTCAGAGCTGAAACTGCAAATCTACATTTGTTTGGATATTGAAACCCTGCCAGGTAATACTTTGTTCCCAGAATGCTCTAGACTTTTCCTCTTGGCTGGAGGAAAAACACAGTAAAGATGTCAATGATCATTTTCCTACAATGAACATTATTTCACCTGAGTTCCTCCTTGGTGCAGGATGTCACCCCCGAGTCCCTCATTAGCGCAGGATGTCAGGAATCCACTCGCCTCAGACATCCCCTTTCATCCTGTCGTTCCAGGTCAATTGGTGGCTTTTATCCTTCAAGCCAATGACCAGATATCGTTGTCATCTGACCTTCATCTTCAATCTGTGGGCACACGAGGTTTTTCAGTTCTCTTTCTGTGCACTGCTCATTAGGCAAATTTGACAGCACTGTGCCTTCATCCTGCATGAATCCAACTTGGCTTCGTAGAAACTCAGAGGAAGGGCAGTGATAGCAGATTGTCTTTGCACATTGGACATGAACTGTTGCTGCAAAATGAAAGACAATTTTAAATTATATAATTAATGAAATATAACTAAATAGCAGCAATAATACGTTTTTATTATTATTATCACTGCTATTGTTATTTAGAAAGGGTTTCTCTGTGTAGCCCTGGCTATCCTAGAACTTACTTTGTAGACCAGACTGGCTTCAAACTTAGAGATGCACCCGCCTCTGTCTCCCAAGTGATGGAATTAAAGGTGTGTGCTACCATGCCTGGCTCTACCGTTTATTTAAATTGTGTGTGTGTGTGTGTGTGTGTGTGTGTGTGTGTGTCTGCATGTGAATGTGAGTTCAGCGCTTACGGAGGCCAGAAGAGGATGTTGGGTCCCCTGGAGCTGTAGTTATAAGCAACTGTGGACTACCCAGTGTGATTGCAGAGAACTGAACTTAGGTCCTCTGCAAAAGCAGTACTATGTCTTAACTGCTGAGCCATCTTTCTAGCCCTGACATGATTACGTTTAAATACAGCTTACTATTTTCTTAGGCACAAATCTGGCTTATCCTTGTTTAGCCAGACAAGAGAATTTTATAATAAATTCATTATAGACAAGCTCATGTTTCCAGAAAGCAAATTTCAGAAGAGCTGGAGTGGGTGTAATTGGGACCCAAGGAGTTACGAGGCCTCATATTCATGATCCTCTTAACTGCGGTTGACTTAAGACCAAATTACTGTAGGTTAACTAACCTTTGATGAAGTTTGTGAGGCCATGTAATTAATACATTTGGACCAATAGGGGACCAGGAAGGATCACTGAATTTGATTAATTAGTTTCAGAAGAACACATTCCTGAAAGACAGCACCTTATGTGGGTAGAGCCACACACTTTGGGAATTTGGGGAGTGTAAACAATGACTCTCTGTTGGGTTTTTGCTTAACCAAGAGACCTGTAGTAAATGCCAGGTAACTGGAACTGAACAAATAGTCTGATTTTACCACAGTGCCTCTTGGCATGTCACAGATGCCTGGACTTCTCAGTTCATAAAAGTCCTACTTGGCTTCTGTTCATGTGTCCTAGAATTTTTCCCGTCTGTGGGGGTCTCAAGAAATGTGTGAAGTGTTTAGTCAAAGTGGGTATTTGGGGGTTTCTTCTGGCTAAGGCTTCCTTTCTCATTCCTCTGGTTCTGTTTCTTTTTGCTTTGCTTGTCTGGGGTTGAAATCCAGGTGTTTTGAGGTTTTGAGAGCATTAGCTGTGAGTGACCCACAGATGGAGGTTTTGCCTTCTCAGCGAGAGTAGCTGATCACAGATGGGCCGAGGCCTCTCAGAAAACAGTATCCATCTTCTTTGGGAGTCAAGTGCACTGCAATCAGAGCCACTCCTAAGATTTCAGACACCTGACTCTGTGTGGAACCTTTAAGATGAGTGTGTCCCCAAAGAACATCAAAATGTCTCTCTCACACACAGAGGGCTCTGGAGCTATACACATGTAAGTCCTATTATGCTCCATCTTCCTGAAGTATGACTGCATCTGCCTAGGCTTTCTTGGGCACAGGTCACGAAGGCTGCTTGCTCCCTGCTCCCTGCTGGATCTACAGAAGTATCATCTTTGCTGACTCTCAGAGCAGATGTATGACCATTACTGATTATGCCCTCTCTCTTTTCATTCCTTTGCCAGTGAGAGGAGGAACCAGAATGTTCTCCCCCAGAGCGTCCATCTTCTAGAAGCAGATAAGATGACAAAGCATCTGTTGCATAAAAGGGAAATGGACTTATTTGCATCATCCTTGCGTAGCTCGTGTTTGGGTAGCCCTGTCGGTAGAATTCATGGGTGTAGCTTCTGACACTGCTAGAAGACACAATCTCACAGCAAACTCCCTGGCCCCCTGCCTCTAACAGTCTTTCCACCAATTCTTCCAGAATGTTCTCCAAGCCTTATGTTCAGGAGATGGAACTGGGATCCCCAACTCTGCATCTTGTTTGGTTATGGGTTTCTATAACGGCCTCTGTATGTTGTAAAGAGAAGTTTCCATGATGAGGCATGAGGACTTCACTTATCTGTGGCAATGAGGACAAATATTTGGATGTAGTTAGGGATTATGCTGCTCTAGTGAAGTGGTGATTGTAGGTTCTCCTCCAAGATCCATGATCTCACTAGCTCTGGGTAGCATGCTCACATGGGTGGGGAAGCTCATGAGCACTGACCCTACACAAATAACTACAGGTAGCTAAGAAATGTTGAGTCTAGAAGAAATAGTCTTTCCTAAGGAAGAACATACCAATTGTCTATCCAATTCAAAAGGTCAGCTCTGTGTGTGTGTGCATGCGCGCGTGCGTGCGCATGCACACGCATAGCAGCAATTAATGTAAACAGAGGCCTTAATGTTTGAAGGGGGAAAGGGAAGGGTGAGATGATAAGAAAGAGAGAAACAAGGTGAGGCTCTGCTGGCTCACAGCTTGTGCATGCACGTGACAACTGCAGGAGTCGTAGGGACAGGTCATCTTGTGCATGTATAGAACACCTGCAGAGCCATAGGGACAGGTCATCTTGTGCATGCATAGAACACCTGCAGAGCCATAAGGACAGGTCATCTTGTGCATGCATAGAACACCTGCAGAGGCATAGGGACAGGTCATCTTGTGCATGCATAGAACACCTGCAGAGCCATAGGAACAGGTCATCTTGTGCATGCATAGAACACCTGCAGAGCCATAAGGACAGGTCATCTTGTGCATGCATAGAACACCTGCAGAGCCATAGGGACAGGTCATCTTGTGCATGCATAGAACACCTGCAGAGCCATAGGGACAGGTCATCTTGTGCATGAATAGAACACCTGCAGAGCCATAGGGACAGGCCATCTTGTGCATGCATAGAATACCTGCAGAGCCATAGGGACAGGTCATCTTGTGCATGCATAGAACACCTGCAGAGCCATAGGGACAGGCCATCTTGTGCATGCATAGAACACCTGCAGAGGCATAGGGACAGGCCATCTTGTGCATGCATAGAACACCTGCAGAGGCATAGGGACAGGTCATCTTGTGCATGCATAGAATACCTGCAGAGCCATAGGGACAGGTCATCTTGTAGGCAGACACTCTCAGGCTAAAGTGGAGGAAACCTTTCCTTGCTATTGAATCTATCCCTATTGAATACTGAAATGCATTATTTATTCCAAAGATGACATTATATTATAAAAAAATAAAAAACCAAAAGCTACTCACAAAACTCCCAAGTACATGCTTAGACAAACACATAGACCCATGAATACTCACCTTGCCTTTTCACCCTCTGTCTTGTAGGCAGAGTTCAAGGGGTCAAAAAACTGCCAAGCATCTTAATTCATCCCATTAGAATGTCTTTCTATTTTGAAAATTACAGATATAAAAGGATTTGGGAAGTCATTTATAAGAATTGCTTTGTTTAATCAGGAATGATTGTAGGAAGAATCAAAATGGCATTAACTCCTATGGTGGTTTGAATGACAGATGTCCCCACAGGCTTGGGTATTTGAACACTTGGTCACCAACAAATGGTGTTGTTTGGGAGGGTGGTGGAACCTTTAGGAGGTGGAGTTTTGATGGAGGAAGTGCATCACTAGGGGTGGGCTTTGAGCGCTCATAGCCTCATCTTGCTCCCTGTTCTTCCTCTAATTCATGTAGTGCTTGAAGGTGTGAGCTCTCAGCTTCCTGCTCTGGTCACCTGTTGTCATGTCTCCCCACCATGATGGACTCTTCTCAGTCTGGAACCTTAAGCCAAATGAATTCTTCCTTCTATAAGTTGCCTATGCGCACAGTGTTTTTGTCACAGCAACCAAAAGAAACTGCTACAAGCCTTAAAAGTTGCAATTAAGGAATCAAGATAATTCTGAACCATCGCTTCCTGGAAGGATGGATCTAGGTCCTCATTAGAAAAGATACAGGTCTTACAGCCTCTGCCAAAGCTGCCCCCAGGCTTATCGCAGTGACTCTGTAAAATCTACTAAGGAGAGCGAAGTTGTTAGTGTAAGAAATCGCCATTGATTTGGCAGCTGAGGAAGTGCTCATTATCAGTGCTTACTATAGCTACCTCTGGAAAAGTGCTGGCTAAGGAGGAATGAGGCCGCTCACACCAGGAATAAAGGTAGATTTTACCTTAAAAAGCTCGGAAATGCAAAGAAAAGTGGAGAGGCAGAGATGCCGTAAGATCGTCCTGTTACTGTAGAGAAGCAAGGCAGTAGGTGAGTTGCTTGTTAGGTGCTCGTTAAAGAGCCAGAGGGAGGATTTCCTAGAGTCTTTATGCTGAAAAAAAAATCTGTATTTGAGATAAATTAACATAGCAAAATCGGCCAGATGGGAAATCTGTGGCTCTCAACTTTCCCTCAAGAAAATATGGAAGATTAAAGAAGCGGATAAGAGATGATAAATGCCTATCTATCCAATGTCTTACTTTGTTGGCCCTGTATTTGGATGGATCGTTTTGGCTATTTTAGGAAGGAGTTTGACCAACATAACTAACTGGAGGTCACCTGTGTTCCTTCTTGGTTCCTTTCTTCCTGTGTTCTATAATGTCGTGACTAAGGTAGTGACTAAGTTTTCCCATCAATGTGAATATTACTGATTCATTGTGTTGCTGTGATAAATGGAAATGGCCAAGAACAATTTAAGGGAGGAGAGGGTTTGTTTAGGGTACATTTCCAGGGTCTAGCCCAGAATTGAGGGAATTCAGGACAGGAACTCAAAAACCATGAGGAACATTGCTTACAGGCTCACTCACAGGTTCATGCTGAGCTACCTTTCTTATGTAGCCAATGACAACCTGCCTAAGGAATGGGTCCACCAACAGCAACTGATCCTCAGGACAGTACCTCCACCTGAGACATGCCCACAGGCCAATCTGATCTGATCAATCCCTCATCAGTCAAGGCTAACTAGGACAATGACACAATTATACAACTAAGGGGTGACCTGGGAGCTGATAAACCACCATTTCTGGGTGCTTCTGTGAAACTGGTTCTTAGAGGATGAGTTAGTAGATTGGCTAAGGAAAATGTATACTCATCAAGATGGGCAGGTATCATCCGGGGCCTGCTGGCTTGCTTAGAGCAGAAGGGCAGAGGACGCTGTGTTGCTCTTGGTGTGAGCTCATGTCCAGTTGCATCCACTTTCCAGATGATGAAACTCCATTCTTTTTCACAAGTGAGTCATACTCCACGGCGCATTTCCAGACATTTGGAGGAAAGTCTCTCATGTTTCTTCTAATGCTTTTTTTGTTGGTCTCTGCAGTTTCCACTGATCTCCAGCCACGCGCTGCCTGCTCAGCTCTGTTCCCGAGGGACATTGATTATGCATAGCTTTCCTTAGAACACATTTTTATGTTTTCACAGTCGTTTTTGATTTTGAAGATTTTTTTTTTGAGGCCTTTTAGCCAATAGCCTGGAATTATGAAATGATTGAGGTTATAATTTATTTTTAATCTAATATTTTCACTCATCTCACACATGTAGCTTACATTTTAGAAATTCAACACATTGACAACTTACGTTCTATTTTTCATGACCCCATATTATTTATACTATAGCTTTTTATTGTATATAGTATAGTCATGATAACAGTTAAGTCCCTGATAGTGTTTCATGTTATATATATGTGACCTTTGTTTCTAATTTTCTTTCTCTCTTTTTTGTTGTTGTTGTTTTGTCTGAGACAGAGTCTTATTCTCTGGGCACAAGCTCTTCTTGAAGCAATCCTCCTACTTAAAGCTTCTGGGATTCCCAGCATCTGTCATTCATTATACCTGGCTGTGAGTTATTTTAATTGACTGATTTTCCTACTTGTTATGGTTAAAATTTTTATGCCTCCTTGAATTCCTTAAAATTACAGATTGGATATCAAATATAATTTTTTACTTGTTAGATCATCAAAAATATTTTAAGCACTATTCTTCAAGTTTCTATGTCACACGGTTTTGCCTGGAAATTATCTGTCCCTTCTGGAGTTCTTAAAGATTTTTGCAAGGAAGATTACCCTGGATCAAGAACTTGATTTTCTCCGCTAATGAGACCAGGCATTTTAAGTATTCTAAATAACTGTGATAGAAGCAGGAGGCCCAGTGAGCCAGCCTGTGTGAACTGGCCTGTGTGTGCATGTTTTACATCAGTGTGAGCAGTATTTGGGACTCACCT
This sequence comes from Microtus pennsylvanicus, assembly GCF_037038515.1. Taxonomy (NCBI): domain Eukaryota; kingdom Metazoa; phylum Chordata; class Mammalia; order Rodentia; family Cricetidae; genus Microtus; species Microtus pennsylvanicus. The sequence continues at coordinate 110,641,612 of NC_134579.1, forward strand.
GTGTCTCATGCAATATGGCAAGTGTGGAGAGGTGTTGCCCTCATGACTGCATTATCTTATAAAAAACAAAAGTGGAGGCTTGTCCAGACATCATTAAAACCTCTAAGTACGGTCTGTAAGTTAATCAGAAGGGGATTACCTGGCCAGTCTCGACCTATTCAGGAGTCCCGTGAAACGAGAGCCACAAGGCCATGCTCTCATGCAGGCGGCTCTTTCGCCTCATTGCTACAACTGTTCCTGCGGCAAGGAGATGGTGAATTCTAAGAGGAGCATGGGAAAACCAGCAAAGACCTCCTTCCCAACCTGTGCTTTCAAAAGGATTCATGTTCAGCTCCACTTTGGAAGACTCTGGGCTTGGGAGAGGGGGACCTGTCATCTCGAGATACAATGGGAAATGAAGAAAGTACTTTACATGGCATTGTTGCGATTTGAGTGTAGGATCGCCCCACTGGCTCCTGTGTCTGAATGTGTGGTCTCCAGTTGGCAGTATGGTAGAACCATTTGGGCTAGAGACGAGGGTGGTGGTGAGTCACAGGGCAGAACCCTAAGGTTTGACATGCAGCTCTGATCTTAGCCAGAGTGCTCTGTTTTCTGCTTTTTAAAAAATTAATTTTGCTGCCTGAGTTCTCTGGGATTGTGATTTGTGGGCTGGTTTTGTGTTTTTGCTTTATGTTTAAAAACCACTTATAAGTGAGTACATGTGATACTTGTCTTTCCGTGTCTAGGTTACCTCACTCAAAATGATGTTTTCTATTTTGGTTGTGAGCCTAGCCTTTTAACGGCTGAGCCATCCCTCCAGGCCAAAATGATGTTTTCTAGCTCCATCCATTTTCCCTACATAAAAATGAGGAAACTAAGAGGGACATATATAGATCTAATCTACATGGGAAGCAGAAAAAGACAAGATCTCCTCGAGTAAATTGGGAGCATGGGAACCTTGGGGGAGTGTTGAAGGGGAGAGGAAAGGCAGGGAGGTGAGCAGAAAAAAAATGTAGAGCTCAATAAAAACTAAAAAAGTAAAAAAAAAAATTAGATAGAGCTCAAGAAATTAAATTTGCTCATTTATTTTACATCCTGACCTCAGTTTCCCCTCCCTCCTCTTCTCTCATCCCCTCTGCTCCTCCCCCAATCCACTCTCTTTGTTCAGAAAGGGGCGGGCCTCCCATGGCATATCAAGTTAAGGAAGTCAAGCACTGGACCGGCAATCATGGGCTATGAGCAAAGTGATTGTTCCTATCAGTTCCCTTTGTGAGACAACCTGTCGTAGCAACAAGGAAGTAACAGGTACACAGACACGATGACATGACATATAATTGGGGCTTAAAGAAGGAAAAGCCGAGTGGTTTGCATAGCGGATGAGATGGAATAAGTCAGACAGGGAAGGAGAACTAGTGTATGTTTTCTCTCAGATGTAGAAAAGCAAATGAGGGAAAGGGGAGGGAATGTCAATGGGGGGGGGAGGCAGGAAAAGATGGTCAGGAGGGGTGGAAACAATAAAAAAAAAACAATGTGTATGTGTAAATGTCACAGTGATTTTTACAATTAGATGCACTGATAACCATTAATTTAAACCTAATACAACAATAAATGAGCATCTTCCATACTGTGTGTGGACACTTGACATAAAGCAATTGAAGTCGCGGCACCATTAGGTTCCCATCAGATGGGTGGCGACGGTGGGGCTGCAGGCCAGAGTTTCTCCTCTCACTCTCTAGGCTGATCTGCCTGTCACTGGACAGCTCCTTCCTTCCTCTGCCTGCCTACCGGAACTGTCCTCACTGGGACAGGCAAAGGTAAGAGCCGCTGCTCTCAATCCAGGACATCCCTGCGTGGTTTTCTTCTGTCTCAGTCCTGTTTATTGAGCCACGGTCCCGAGTTTCTTTCAGTATTTTCAGCTCATTCTCACCAGCTCTGCATTCTGCTGGACACTGTCTATGACCCCTATCCTTTATCGGTGCCTAGAAACCCTCTCAGGGGTAATGCTGGGAATTCCATCCCAGTGTCCTAAACACTGGTAGCCTCTGGCTGTTTACAAATGTTCACTTAAGTGCAGAGTTCTCACCTTCATCATTATTAACCTTTGGAACCAAAAATCTTCACCATTCTATGTCATTGGACGTCACATGATGTCTCTGGCCACTATCCACGAGAGAGGCCAGCAGCCCCCACCCAGGGTGACACCCAAACGTGACTCTAGACATTGCAGCTTTTTGTTTGGTGGCCAAATTGCTGTCAGTTGAGAATTAATGTTCTAATCGGAGGCAGAAAACAGAGAGTATACACGTATATTTACCAGTCAGACACGGGAAGGTAGCTCCAGGCTCAATTAACGTTTGGCTTCTTGTTTCCCAGAAGGATAATTACATCCCTGGAATGTTTCAGAGTGTCCTGCTAGGAAATTGAATCTGTTCGATCAATTAAACCAACGTGGGTTGAATTCCTACGGCGTCGGGCAGAGGGCCAGCCGCTTAGGTTGGAACAGGAAGCTGGGTGTGACTTGATCCACATGGAGTCATTTTCAGTGCTTGCCCTGATGATCAGCTTTGAGGAAGGCAAGTGAGAGATGGTTGGGGTTTCTCAGCCAAGAAGTGGGGCTACCTGTGTGAAGAAGCAAGAAAAGGGTTTTGGGGGGCGCGTTTCTCACTCTCGTCAGGTTTAGGTGGACGATTGGATTTCAAATCACAGAACAACAAGGATTTGAAATATTTGGAGTGCAACAGGTGGCAAGAGTTTGAAGTGCCCTGAGTCTGGTCACCCTGTATGTTCCTTATAGATTGTGTTGCAAAGCATCGTACCCCACCCTGTCAACATGCACAGTGAAAAACAATGTAAAGCTGTGGTGCAGACCGATGAGCTAAACCACAAGACGGTTCATAGTTTCCCCGCCGTGTTCCACAAGTCACAGAGATATATGAACGTATTGTAGAAGGGCCCTGTTGGGGTTAAAGGGCATCAACATGGCAGGGCTCTGGGCTCCCCAGTCTGAGTTCCATAGAACAGCTGTGTAACAGCAAGGCTATGCCATGGTTGAGATGCAGGGGTGCAAGGTTCTAAGGTTGCCTGGTCAGGGAAGCAGATCCTGAAAACCTGGTTTGGAGGGTGCCGAGGCACAGGTAGACACAGTGCACCTCAGTGTCCCAGCATCTGAGAGACCAGCAGAGCGACGATTGCTCTAGGTGAAGGACCTGGCTTAGAAACCTGTAAGTTCCAAGGTCACATGCTGTCCAGGCAGAGGCTTACCTTGCCAGGAGACTCTAGATGCTAAGACAGATGGAGTCACCACCGCAGGAGGCTCCTTTCCCCAGTACTTAATTCTCCTTCCTCTTTCCTTCTGTTCCCTCTCTCCCTCCTTTCCTCTCTCTTTTCCTCCCTCCCTTCCTCCTTTTCTCCCTCCCTTCTTCCCAGCCTGCTCCTTTGGCAGCCCACACACAGTCAATATTGTTGATATTGCTGAAAGTCAAATGTGCACATAACTTTATGGCTTTGTACGATTCCATGGCCCTGTACAGTATAAGTGATTTCCAATCAAGACAAAGCTGAGCAATTTAAAATAGTCTAAAAGCCATGGCTCTAATTGAACCTCTACTTCTTCTGGCTAATGGGGACTTAGAGTTTCCAGAAGTCAGGTGACTTACTCAGGGGTCACAGAAAGCTAATGACAGAGACAAGGACAACAGGCCAGGCCTCACACACACTGCCAGATGGTCTTGCCTCCCCGCCCTCCCCCCCCATCATTGACATTCAAGCTACACTGCAGTGAGTGTCCAGCAATTTCTGTTCAGGGACTTTTGTTTAATGCAGCCATCGTTCAGCATTTGCGTGACTCTTGGTCGGTGCTGATGTCAATGCTCAAGGAACAAAGGTGTCCTAAGGGCTGGAAAGGGTCCAGGTCCTGGGCAGCCTGTCTACTCACTTTCAGGAGTGTCTCTTGTACGGTGACCTTCAGGCCAGTCTGAAGACAGTTGGGTCAATCATCTATGTGCCGTGCATTCTCTGAGAAGCAGATCCCTCTTCCTCCCTTTGTCCTCGCTCTCTTTTCTCTGTCCCTCTCCCCCGTCTCTTTCCTCTGATTCTTCTCTATCTCTTCCCATCTCCCTCTATCTCTTTTTCTCTCTTTCCTATGTCTTTTCTCTCCCTTCTTTTCTTTCTCTACCCCTCCCTCCTTTCCCTCTCTTCTCTCTCCTCTTCCCAACTATTCTTTTCACTGAGTGCTGGTTACCTAGTTACCTTACTTAGCACCTTTGTCTGGAACATTCCAAACTTCTAAATTCCAGAGGGAAGGGAGCTGGGCAGAGCAGCCTATGACACTTTGCCAAGTAGATGCTCAAAACCATCAGGACAGACAGTGTTTAACAACTTTGGTGTGTCTGGACCTGGTCTGAGACTCATATTCACAGATGTCAGGTAAAGTACATCCTTTCGGACGGGGCATCACACTGCCAGCTTCCATTAAGACCACTCAACAGATGCTTACAGCAGAGTGTTGTGAATGGAGGGGACACACTGGGTAGGTGTGTGGGGCATGGAGAATATGGACAGCTGTAGATCAGCAGGTCTCCTCTGCCCAAGAAGAGAATGGGCATCGCGTGGTTCTGGACTTTGCCTACCTGTGTCTGTAGAGAGTGGTTTGGGGTGGGTGTGGAAGGGAAATGGGTGTCTATGTTGTCACCAATGATGGGATCAATCTGTGTTCTTCCTCCCACTTGATTAGGAAAGAACAGGGCAACACATGTATTCCAGACATAGTGCTAATTTTGGGGTTTTAATGGTAATGTCAGTTTTCTAGAGAAAATGGTTCTTTCAATTAAGTCTTACTATAGAAGTGGCCTTATCAGGATCTAGGTAATCACTTGACATATGAAACATCCCATTGAGCATGCCTACCTCCAAACAAGGTGTTCACCCCTGCAACCTACCAGACGGTCTTTGTTGGTGGGTGTCATCCCCATGGTCAAGGTGGCCCCGCAGAAGCCCTGTCACCAGGTTGTCTTTCTGTAGGTGTCCTGTGCAAAGCAACCTGAAGCACTATAAACCTGATTTCCAGGCATCCAACACTATGGCTTAAACAAACAAACAAAATATAGTGCAGTTGAGCTTTGTTTACCCTCTTTTGGCAAGGGCTCCTGGGAATCTGTTCAGGGTCTACTGTGTGAATCTCTTTTCATTTGTGATGTGGCCAAGTGGCCCCCAGGGACCTCTTGTCTTTTATCGTCTCCATCTGTGTTCATATTAGGTCCAAGTGCTACACTCAGGGAAGACGGTTTCACTGAAGTGTGTCGGGAGTGTCTGCTGGGCACAGAGGCTCTAGAGGCCCAGGAATCAGCCCCTTGTCAGTTGGCACTGTCCTGAGAGTCCCCAGGTGGACTGAGGATTGGCAAAGTTTCAAATGCAGATGGACTAGAGAGCCTTGTTAGGAGCAGACCGACTGAAGCTGGCCAGGGTCCCAGAGCCCATTATGCTGCCTGTGCATCTATCCCATGGGCCTGGCAGGGATGATACTGCTTTAAACTTGGCTAAAGCTCCCCTCATGACTATAGTTAGTGGCAACTCTGAGAATGTTCTAGATGTTTCTAGAAGCTCTAGAAGTGATGGTGCACTTTTGTGGGGTGGTGTCATCAAGGCATGACAGTGCCTACCGAGACATGAAGCCACCATAGCACTCTAGCCAGCTGCCCACACTCAGGCCTCAGAGGATGACCCTCGGGTTGCAAAGGGCCTGAGTTTTAGCAGACACCCGATGGTCTCCCTGGGGTGTGAGAACCAGAAGGTCTAGGACACCCACTCTGAGAATGTCTCTCACACTCCACCCTGTATGGTTGCGGAATTCTTAGCCACGGGTCTGCAGGTGGCTGTGGTACCTGCTTCTCAGACCCTTGTAACCATCTGTCTTCTTGTGTCTCACTGGCTTCCATTCTGGAGAGATGGACAAGGACCAGGATGAACTTGTCTCTTTGGCGGTCAGGCCTTCTGGGTAGATTTTCAAAACCTTTCTGAACCTCAGAATGGGGTTGCCCCAGCTGAGCAAGGTCTTGTCTCAGCAGTGGCATGCCTTTAATTCCTTCTGCAGCTTCAGCTCCGTATGATTTAATCTTCCAGTCTGTGCCTCAAGTATTGAGGCTCCAGGGTAATCTACATATACGCGAGAGAGATTTTCTCCCCTTTCTTCCATCTTTTAATGTGTATGTGGTATGCATGCACATTTTTGCATGTGTATGGGCACACACGTGCGTATGTGTGTGCATAAGGAGGCCTGAAGCTGATACTGGGAACCATCCTCAACCACTTGTCCACCTTTTTCCTTGAGGGGAGGCCTCTTAATTAAACCCAGAGCTCATCCAATGTGACCGATCTCCCTAAGTAGCCTGCTCTGGGGATCTCCCGTTGTCATCTCTGTCTACGGCTGCAATTACAGCAGACTGCCATGCCCACCCTGCATTTACATGGGTTCTGGGGATCTGAATGCTGGTCCTCAGGCTGCCAGCAAAAGTGCTGTGGAGTTGTGTGTGTCCTCCCCTACTGCCCAATGCTGTGGTTTTAAGTCCCCATCTCCAGAATGAGGATTCTTGCTGCAGCCTTTTCTACAAAAACCTCTGCATCTCCAGGTCTCCGTCTTGTCCCTTTCTCTGGCTGGAAACACTCTTCGCTTGCTCTTCAGGTGCTGGTGCTACCTCTTCAGTCATGATTAAATTCACCTCCTAGGAGACCCTCTCCAGTCCATGTCCCTCTCATGCTCGCTGCCTTCCCACCCAGCACCCCATCTCTATCTGTCATATGTCCCATCATTGATTGATATTCTGCTATCTCCATCCGATTTCTTCATCAAAGGATGAAGAACAACTGAGGACTTGGTGACATTTGTCTTCCCAGCTGTGAAAATATTCAGCTTTTACAAATGACATGAGAAAACCATCTTTAGGAACTAAGGTAGGGAAAGGAAAATCAGGTTAGACACCAAATAAATGAGATGGACCTGGATGTTATCAAAACTAAAGCCCTTTTAAGGTCAATATATATTTACTTAAATGTTTGTGTAGGTTTTCTGTGTGGGTACCTGCGTGTGAGTGCAATGCCCACAGAGTCCAGAAGAGGGCAATAGATCCTCTGGAGCTGGAGTTATAGGATGTTGTGAGCCATCTGATGTGGCTGCTGGGAACTGAACCCTAGTCCTCTGAGAGGGGAAAAGAGACCCATCCCATCCTGAAGAGCAAGTTCAGGAGAGAAAGGGATGGTGTCTATCAAAGGAATTTCAAAGTAGTAGAAGTCTGGGTGTTTCTATGACACAGGTGCTGCATGACGTGTTTGTCAGCATGTTATTATTTATGACCCATTCCACCAAAACAGCCGGCAGAGCAGCCAATCCATCAAAGACGTCTTCCCTTGGATTGTTCTGTTTCGTTGGGTGATCAGCTCCGAGAGACAAAATCGAGAACAATTACCGAAGAATCTGAAGCTCCTGGCTTGCATATCTTTATAGTCGGTGAAACAACCAGGATTCTGTATTTGTTTTCTTTAAGGAATCACTGAGCTGCTGACAGGTGAGCCAGGCCATTAATCACGGAGCCTTCGTTTATACTCACAGCCTGAGCCTCGGGAGATGTCCAGCTGCTCCCAGATTCCATCTTGTCTTTTAAAACTCCAAGATTCTGCCTAGAAATAAATAGACCTGAACCCTGAACTCCAGAGAACTTTGGGTCGCTGCTATTTCGCAGAGAACAGCATTTTCTTCAGAACCGGGGAACTATGGATTGGTTGAGGCTAAGGGAGTGAACCTCACTCACTGGTTGCTATGGGAGGTCTCGGTGTTCCTCAGCCCTATGCAGGTCTGGCTTCCTTTTCTGCTAAGAAGGGACTGTAATTCCTTCTAGAACAACCTTCTCAGTTACTTTTGAGGATTGGAGAAGGAAAGGACAGATGTACACTCTTGTCACATTGTGTGATAGCCAACGAGCTCATTTTTATTATATCAGAATATTCCAGCATCTTTAAAAGGGAAGGCTTGAATAGTGATGAACTAGAAATCATCTAATCACAGGGTGGAGGAGTTAGAATTGATAATCCCTCTCCAGCCGGGCCCCCAACCCCACCCTAGGTGCATCCCTTGCATGCCAGCCTCATTTAAAGCTAGTAGCAAGCCACGTGATCTTCCACTGTAGCGTTTTGACCCAGATAGCGTTTTACTGCAGAGCCCATGATACCGATTCCTAACTGGCTTTCATTTGTCAAACAGTCAAGCGATGTGCCTTTGTCCTTTGTCTCGTTGTTTTTATTAGGACGTATTAATTTTCATTGTGTCTTCTTATATTCACACCTCATTCCTCTCTCTTGTCCCCCTCCCCTGCCCACTCCTGTTCCTCCTACCACCCTCATCCCTCCCCCCACCTTGCACCTAATGAGTTTCATTAGGAACTGCTAAGAGGAGCACGGGGGAGGGGACTATTTACAACTCCCCCAGTGTCCACCCCCCATACAAATCCTTAGGAATGGGCGGAGCCTCCTGAGCTCTTCCCTATTCCATGATGAGGCGGTGTTGACAAGGCCAGTTTTGGGCAGGTAATCTTGGCTGCTGGGAACACTGATGTGCAAGGCTCAGTCAAGACAGAAGGCAGTGTCCCCACGCCTCCTTCCTCAGCTCTGATGTTCTCTCAGCCTCTTCTTCATGTTCAGAATGACATTCTCAAATTTCATTTTAGGTTTTTAAATGACTAATCAAGACATTCTATGGATGCCACTAGGTATTTTTAAACAAGGTGGGCTTCAGTAGGGTCTCCTTCCCACGCACCTCCCACACCGCTTTTTGCTGCTGCCCACCTCCTCCATAAGTTCTCATTCGAGCGACACATGGCCTTCCTTGGCACCAGTTTTTCACTCTCACTTGGTCTCTTCCCAGACATTTGGGGTTGACTCATAATCAGGCACAAATACACATACACACATGCACACAGCACGCATGCGCACACACGTTATGGTAGAAGGGAGGGGATTTAGGATCCTCGTATGAGAAAAAAACATGCTCTCTTGTCTTTCTGAGTTTGGATTGTGGCATTTAATAGTATAAACTTTCCAGATCCGTCCATTTTCCTGAAAAATTGACTCAGTCTTCCCCAAGGGAGTCATAGGCGACAGTCCCCAATGTGGCCACTAGGTGGCGGTGGCAGACCAGCTTGTGACACTTATTCGCCCTGCCCCCTCCCAAGAGGTTCCTGGGCACCTTCCCCCAGCCTTTCCCTTCTGGGGCTTTTTCTGGGACCTTTGCTTTCTAGCCCTTGCCTCCTTCCTTTCACCTTAGCAGCTCCCGGCCTCAGCGTGGTCCCAGGCTGCCCCCTTCTCAGCGGGGCTCCTGGATGCTTAGATAAAAAGCACCTCCTGGCCCAACCCACTGCCCCTGCTCTGGTCCTCCTTGTTAGTTGGATAGAAGGCATTGCTTCTTAAGTTCCATTGCCTTTATATAAAATGACATAAACTCATTATAAATTTATAAACGTAGGAAGAAAAAAATTTCAAATCTCAGCTCCCTCCCACATCACCACCAGCTATAGTGGAGAACGTGATTCTGTCTATATATTCCCTGTCCTCACATATGCAGAGATTAATGGCAGGATGAGCAGATAAACACAGAGCAGATGGGCATGGCACTTTATGGCCGCGAAATCTGACTTCTATAAATAGAATT